>NC_057397.1:69371498-69693063 GCF_019320065.1 Cervus canadensis | reverse complement strand
CTAAACTTTGACCACCAGCTACTTCAGCCCAGTTGGCTGAGCTCGTGGCTCTGACTCAAGCTTTAGATCTGGGAAAAGGAAAAACAGTAGCCATTTACACTGACTCCAAGTATGCCTTTCTGGTGCTACATGCACATGCTGCTCTTTGGAAAGAAACAGGCCACTTGACCACCCGAGGGTCCCCAATTAAGTATGGTGATCAAATCCTTAGACTCTTGGAGGCAGTCCATCTCCTCCCTGAGGTTTCACCACTGTAAAGGACACCAAAAAGGGAGCTCGGAAGTGGCACGAGGGAACCAAGCAGCTGATCAGGCAGCTAAGAGAGCAGCGTCACACAACCGTGGCCTAATAGGGGTTGCCACCTTAGTTCCACAGACTAATTTGCCAGAAACTCCTTTGTTTACTGAAGGTGAGACTCGTAAAGCTAAAAGTGAGGGCTTTCAAGATCATATGGGGTGGTTCCAAAAGGAGAGATTCCTTTTTTTGCTTGGGAACATCCAGTGGAAGTTCATTGACTCCTTACATGCCACCACTCCAAAGATTACTAGAAAGGTCCTTCAGAGGATCAGGCCTCCAAAAGACTATAAGGCAAGTATTCTCTTCATGTCCCACTTGCCAATTAATCCCCAAGAAACTCAAAGACGCCAGCTCGCCTAGCCCATCCAACAACAGCGAGGAACCTACCCAGGACTGGCAGATAGACTTTACCCAGGTGCCAGTTTCTCAAGGATATAAATACCTACTAGGCTTGATAGATATAGTCACAGGATGGATTGAAGGTGGACTGAGAAGGCGGAGGAGGTTGTAAAAAAGCTGCTCCATGAAATTATTCCAAAATTTGGCCTGCCCAGGTCACTACAAAGTGACAATGGGACATCATTTACTTCTAAAGTCACCCGAGGGGTCTCTACAGCATTAGGCATTACTTATTACCTCCATTGTGCCTGAAGACCTCAGTCTTCAGGTAAAGTAGAAAGAGCTAACCAATTCTTAAAATCAGTGATAAAAACCCATATTGCCCCTAAGAAACAGGTCAGTCTTACCCCTTATGAGATGCTGTATGGGAGAATTTTTTTTTAGACTCTTCCTAGACCCAGAGGCTCAGACCCTCTGGTTTTATACCATGGCTGTTGGGCAATTCCAACAATAAATATTCTTATGGGGTATCAAACAGGACCCAAAGATTCTGAAGGGCCACCACTATATGTTCCAGGAACTCAGGTCCTAGTTAAAGTCTGGAAAGGTGGGCTCCTAAAGGCTCAACTCCAGCCCACGTGGAAGAGCCCCTACCTTTAATACTTTCTACCCCCACAGCAGTGAAGGTACCAGGACATGACTCCTGGATTCACCACTCATGAGTCAAGCCATGGAGGAAAGCTGACGAGGACACGTGATAGACCTGCCAGTCCCTGGGAGATCTCTGATACCTACTCAGGACTACAAACAAGTGCCATTCTAAATAACACCCCAAAATTAAGTCTCTGAGGATAAGCTTTCTTAGGATAACTTTTGCGTTTGGTCTGGACCATGCTATTATTCCTCTTTGGTTTGTCTTAGCCAAGGAAACTCACTTGCCCTTAGATGGACACTGCTTTAAGGACTCTGAGGCATGAGACTAGCAAGAGGGGAAGGCCCTTGCCATCCCAGCTCAGCAAGAAGTAGCCAGAGAGACCTTGACACCCCATTTCCCCAAGATTGGGCCTTTTATCTCTTGAGGAGGGAATGTCAGGTAGTTAGAATAGAGAAAGGAGTCCAAAATGGCAGTGGCTAAAAAGAAAGACAAAGAAAGGGGAAAGCCTATGAAAAGGGAACAAAGGAAAAATTTGAGGACCAAAGTGAGAAACTCAGGTGAAAAAAGAACACCCCCTTTCCTGGCTAGCCCTAATTTGCATAGGACAGGCTCAGGGGGGAGAGAAAAATGTATAAAAAGAGAGAGGCAAGATGTGTTGAGGCCTCTCCTTTGGGGTTGGCCTGCCCTCACACCTTGAGGGTGTACTATCCTTTGTTTACTGAATAAAGCTCTGAGCTGTAACCAAGCTGTAACACTGGTCTGCCATTCTTTGCAGCAAAGAACTGAGGAAATTATACACACTTCTGACACCTTGATTTATGGAGAGAAATGGATCTAAAACATGAAAGGCAAATTTTACCAAGTTTTTTTTTTTTTTCCATTAGAGTAGACATCTAAAGTTATCAGGTTTCTTCAATTGCTAACAATTTTAATCAGTCCCAAACTCCCCCCCACACACCTTTTTTTTGCCATACTTTATCATCTCTGAAATTTCAGTCAGGACTTCACTCCATTTTTTTTCATATTTTACAGTCTCTGATACTGTGATGTATCTTACAACTAGTGTTCTACAATTGGCAAGTTGATGCATGATAATCATATGCCTTAAATCAATGACATATCGAACCTGAAGTTTGTTAATTACCTTAAAAAATTTCAGTGGCTATCCAATTTCATGAAGACTAGAATTTATTTATTTATTTTTACATTAATTAATTTATTTTAATTGGAGGATGATCACTTTACAGTATTGCGGTGATTTTTGCCATACGTCGACATGAATCAGCTACAGATGCCCATGAGTCCCCCCATCCTAAACGCCCCTCTCACCTCCCTCCCCACCCTATCCCTCCGAGTTGTCCCAGAGCACTGGCTTTGAGCACACTGCATCAGGCATTGAACTTGCACTGGTCATCTATTTTACATATGGTAATATACACGTTTCAATGCTATTCCCTCAAATCATCCCACCCCCGCCTTCTCCCACAGAGTCCAAAATTCTGTTCTTTAGACCTGTGTCTCTTCTGCTGCCTTGCATATAGGATCATCATTACAACCTTTCTAAATTCCATACATGTGTGCTAATATCCTGTATTGGTGTTTCTCTTTCTGACTTACTCCACTCTCCATAATAGACTCCAGTTTCACCCACCTCATTAGAACTGACTCAGACGTGTTCTTTTTTAAAACTGAGTAATATTGCATTGTGTATATGTACCACAACTTCCTCATCCATTCGTCTGCCAATGGGCATCTAGGATGCTTCCAGGTCCTGGCTATTGTAAACAGTGCTGCAGTGAACATTGGGTACCTGTGTCTCTTTCAGTTCTGGTTTCCTCAGTGTGTAAGCAGTGGGATTCCTGGGTTGTATGACAGTTCTATTTCCAGTTTTTAAAAGAATCTCCACACTGTTCTCCATAGTGGCTGTACTAGTTTGCATTCCCACCAACAGTGTAAGAGGGTTCCCTTTTCTCCACACCCTCTTCAGCATTTACTGTTTGTAGACATTTTGTCGGTGGCCGTTCTGACCAGCATGAGATGATACCTCATTGTGATTTTGATTTGCATTTCTCTAATAATGAGTGATGTTGAGCATCTTTTTATGTATTTATTAGCCATCTGTATGTCTTTTTTTGAGAAATGTCTGGTTAGTTCTTTTGCCCACTTTTTGATTGAGTTGTTTGCTTTTCTGGTATTGAACTGTATGAGCTGCTTGTATATTTTGGAGATTAATTCTTTGTCAGTTGTTTCATTTGCTATTATTTCCTCCCATTCTGAAGGCTGCCTCTTCACCTTGCTTGTAGTTTCCTTCATTGTGTAAAAGCTTTTAAGTTTAAATAGGTCCCTTTTGTTTATTTTTATTTCCATTATTCTGGGAGGTGGGTCATAGAGGATCTTTCTGTGATTTATGTCAGAGAGTGTTCTATGTTTTCCTCTGGGAGTTTTATAGTCTGTGGTCTTAAATTTAGATCTTTAGTCCATTTTGAATTTATTTTTGTGTATGCTGTTAGAAAGTATTTAGTTTCATTCTTTTACTTGTGGTTGACCAGTTTTCCCAGGATTACTTGTTAAAGAGATTGTCTTTTCTCCATTGTATATTTCTGTCTCCTTTGTCAAAGACAAGGTATCCACAGGTGTGTGGATTTATCTCTGGACTGTCTATTTTTGTTCCATTGATCTATATTTCTGTCTTTGTGCTGTGCTATACTGTCTTGATGACTGTAGTTTTGTAGCACAGTCTGAAGTCAGGAAGGTTGATTCCTCCAGTTCCCTTCCTCTTACTCAAGATTTCTTTGGCTATTCAAGGTTTTTTGTGTTTCCATACAAATTGTGAAACTATTTGTTCTGGGTCTGTGAGAAATTTACCATTGGTAGCTTAATGGGGATTGCATTGAATCTATAGATTGTGAAGACTAGAATTTAAATCTCTCAGACTAGAATCCAGAGACCTGTGACCCATGCAATATGTTTTCAGTCTTACATCGACATTGCTACACATTCCCATAATTTTCAACTTTCCAGCTTCACACACATACATACACCCCACCTGCATATGTGCAGTAAGTCTTTCCTCATGTTAGTCTCCTTTTTCTAGGAAATTTGCCTTTTTTCTTCTTCAATATTTCTTTGTTGTGAATACTACCCAATTAGCAGCTTCCTACAGATTTGGATATTGCCAGTTTTTTCTTTTAGTCTCTCACCAAGAGATAATAATTCTTTCTGTTGAGTAACTTTGAGTAGATTACTGTGTTGTATTTTCTCTGTCTGGTCTCTCAGCTGGATTATATAGCTATTTATAAAGTAGCTTTAAAGGCCCAGATAAAGGGAAGTATTTTGGCTAACAACAGGGCAGGAAATTTGTCACATTTGATTTTAATCTGAATTAATACTCGACTAGAAGAAACCCATTATAATATCTTTGGATTTATAATTGTGCTTTTTTCTCCCATAGATTTTTGTAACACTTAGAAGTATGGAAAATTCTCATCAATACATGCAATGAATTAAAAAATCAGCCATTAAAAAATGGAATAGGGTATTGAAAATGGATAGCTAGTCAATCAGTGAAACAGGTATGTATTGTTCACGAATTTTGAAGTTTTTAATAAAGTCTGATGCCTGAGTTTTTAGAATCATCTCTTTCCAGCACACTTGCCTTATTGTGGATTGGGCTTCCCTGGTGACTCAGGTGGTAAAGAATCTGCCTGCATTACAGGAAACCTGGGTTTGATCCCTGGGTTGGGAATATCCCGGGAGAAGGGCATGGCAACCCACACCAGTATTCTTGCCTGGAGAACTCCAAGGACAGAGGAACCTGGCCGCCTACGGTCCATGGGGTCGCAAAGAGTTGGACACGACTGGGCGACTTTCACTTTCTGCCTTATTGTATTCTGCATGAATCTTTTAGCTCTTCAAGATTTTCTTTTTTCTTTTCTCCAGGGCTTTTGAACATTTACTTCCTGCTTCCTGGAGCATTTTCATGCACTCTGTGCATGAATCAAGATTGCCAGGAGAAATATCAATAACCTCAGATATGCAGATGACATCACTCTTATGGCAGAAAGTGAAGAGGAACTAATGAGCCTCTTGATGAAGGTAAAAGAGGAGAGTGAAAAAAACTGGCTTAAAACAACAGTCAAAAAACAAAGCTCATGGCAACCGGTCCCATCACTTGATGGCAAATAGGTGGAGAAACAGTGAAAACAGTGAGAGACTTTTTTTTTTTGGGGGGGGGGGTCTCCAAAATCACTGCAGATGGTGACTGCAGCCATGAATTTAAAAGATGCTTGCGCCTGGGAAGAAAAGCTATGACAAACATAGACAGAATATTAAAAAGCCGAGACTTACTTTTGTCAAAGCCATGATTTTTCCAGTAGTCATGTATGGATGTGAGAGTTGGACCATAAAAATGGCTGAGTGCCAAAGAATGGATACTTTTGAATTGTGATGTTGGAGAAGACTCTTGAGAGCCCATTGGACTGCAAGGAGATCAAATCAGTCAATCCTAGAGGAAGTCAACCCTGAATATTTATCAGAAGCTGAAGCTCCAATACTTTGGCCACTTGATGCAAAGAACTGGCTCATTGGAAAAGACCCTGATGCTGAGAAGGATTAAAGGCAATAGGAGAAGGGGATGACAGAGGATGAGATGGTTGGATGGCATCACCGACTCAATGGACATGAATTTGAGAAAACTCCGGGAGTTGGTAATGAACATGGAAGCCTGGCGTGCTGCAGTCCTTGGGGTCACAGAGAGTCGGACACGACTGAGTGACTGAACAACAAACACAAATGCATGTGCTGGTCAGTACTCAGCAGGAATCCTAAGAGGACTCTCTGCAGATTCCCAGAGTTCTCTCTATGTGCAGCTTTCTTCTCTCTAGTGTTCATGCCTGTAAACTTGATCTACATCGTTCTCGTCAGACTCTTGGCATTGGGTCCTCAACTGAGAAGTCTTCTGGACTCTACTTGGATTCCTTGTCCCTACACCATGAACTAGAACTTTCTCAAGGCAGTAAGCTGAAGCAATGATTGAGTTCACTTCATTTGTTTCCTGTATTTCAGGGATGCCTGTTTTTTGTTGCCTGATCGCCAATTGTCCTGAAATCTATAGTTTCATATATTTTGTACAGTTTTGATTTTTTTACAGGGGTGTATGTGTGTGTGTGTGTTTGAGTCTTATTGCTCCACTTTGACCAGAAGTGAAAATCTTCTAATTCATTACTTATGATGCTGATAGAGTGCTTTTTCTGAAGGCCTTTCACTTAATGGCTTCCCGTTGTATAGTTTGATGTGCTCTGTAATTTTGCTATGCCCTCCTTTATAGGTTCTCTCAATATATTTTTTCTTTCCCCAATTTTTCAGCTATACTGAATTACTTGTTTTTCCTTCAATACTGTATGCTTTCCATATTTTTGTTTGACCTTTTCTTTCATTATTTAGGTTTGATTATTCTTTTCTTTGCACTTCCACTAACATTGTACTTAGTGTTCTTATAAAATTTATCATATGGTTATAATGAATGGATTGTACCTCTTTCTTGTTCATTAGTTCATGAAGACAGAGATGAGATCTTCTTTATTTTCTGTCTCTTCAGTGTCAAACACTGTGCCTGAGATGTAATGAATGTTTTATAAACTGTTGAATAGATTAATAGAGAGTTGGAATACCATATATTAAGGCTTCAAGGAAGAACACACCTTTATTATAGTTGTTCTCAACCATTGAACATTTAAATAACTGGAAAAGTTTTAAAAAATTAATTATGCCCTGATCCCAAGAATATTAAATCATAATAAGGGGTCTCGGACTTGCAAGAAGATCAAACCAGTCAATCCTAAAGGAAATCAATCCTGAATATTCATTGGAAGGACTGATCCTGAAGCTGAGGCTCCGATACTTTGGTCACCTGATGCAAAGAACTGACTCATTGGAAAAACCCTGATGCTGGGAAAGATTGAGGGCAAGAGGATATGGGGATGACAGAGGATGAGATGGTTGGATGGCATCACCGGCTCAACAGCCATGAATTTGAGCAAAGTCCAGCAGATAATGGAGGACAGAGGAGCCTGGCATTCCACAGTCAGACACAACTTAGTGACTCGATAAGAACAACAGCAAGGTCTCCAGGCATGAGTATATCTTAAAATGACCCCAATGATTCAAATGTGCAGCCAAGGTTGAAGAACCTTGCTCATTTAATATTTATAATAATTTTATTGGGGCTTCCCTGGTGATTCAGACAGTAAAGAATCTGCCTGTAGTGCAGGAGACCCAGTTCAATCCCCGGGTCAGGAAGATCCCCTGGAGAAGACAATGGCAACTTGCCTAGAGAATTCCACGGACAGACAGAGAAGTCTGGCGAGCTACAGTCCACAGGGTCACAAAGAGTTGGACACAACTGAGCAACTAACAGTTTCACTTTCAGATTCTTGGCTTTATTGAAATATACCATAAAGTTCACCAACTGTTAGTGTACAATCCAGTGGTTTTTAATGAATTTATAGAGTGTAAAGCTACCACCTCAATACTTAAACTTTTCCCCGACCTCCTGAATTTATCTTAAGTAAAAGTGTGGGTCGCTCAGTTGTGTCCAACTCTTTGTGACCCCATGGACTAGCCTGCCAGGTTCCTCTGTCCATGTAATTCTTCAGGCAAGAGTACTGGAGTGGGTTGCCATTCCCTCTCCCGGGGATCCTCCCCACCCGGGGATCGAACCCTGGTCTCCTCCTCTGCAGGCAGATTCTTTGCAGTCAGAGCCAACAGGGAAGCCTGAATGTATCTTAAGCCTATTGTAAATCTCTGCTTTCACTCTACCAGCCCCAGGCAATTAGTGATATGCTTTTTCCTGTAAATTTCTCTTTCTTGGTATTTTATATAAACGAAATCATACAGTGTGTGTGTTTTGCAGCTGGCTTCTAATGTTCTTGAGGTTCAACCATGTTGTAGCAGGTCAATATTTCTTCCTTCCTTATTGCCGAATAGTATTCCTTTGTATGAATAAAACACATTTTGTTTGTTCATTTATTAGTTAGTGGACATTTGGATTCTTTCAAGTTATTGGTTATTATGAATAATGCATCTATGAACATTGAAATACAGAACTCTTTACAGGCATATGTTCTAACTTCACTTGGGTGGATTTTTAGAAAAGAATTGCAAAAACATATGATAGATTTAACTTTTTAAGAAACTTCCAAACTGTTTTCAAAAATGGCTATATTAGTATCACTTATATCGATCTTCTCATTAGCAATACATGAAGATCTTAGTTTTCCACATACTCACCAGCAGTTGTTATTGTCTGTCTTTTTGATTATAGACATTCTAGTTAGTGTGTAGCGGTATCTCATTGTAGTTTTAATTTGCGTTTCCCTTATGATTACTGATTTTGTGTATCTTTCATGTTCTTATTAGTCAGGCATGCATCTACTGAGGTGAAATGTCTATTGGAGGCTTTTTTCTTTGGTGACTTTGGTTGTTTTCCTGTTAAGTATACGCTGTATACAGGTCTGTTGCGAGTTATACTGTGGGAAGCATTTCACTCCAGTCTGTGTCTTGCCTTTTTATTTTGGTACTGGTGTCTTTTGAAGTGCGAAAGTTTGTTTTAATGATTCTTTCTCTTTTGTTGCTTATGTTTCGGGGTAGTATCTAAGAGATATTTGAGATATCTAAGAAAAATGTCATAACATTTTTCTCCAAAGTTATCTGTTAGCTCTGAAATTATAGTTCTTACATTTAGGTCTATACTTTTTTCAAATTGATTTTTAATATATTAATTACATTGATTTTCAAGTTAATTTTTTCAAACTGAAGTATGATCAACAAATAAAAATATGTTAGTTGCAGGTGTACAACATAATAATTTGATATTTGCATATATTGTGAAATGATTACTACAATAACTCTAGCTAACGATCATCACCACACATAGTTGCAGATTTTTTTCTTGTGGTAAGAACTTTTCAGATCTCCTCTTAGCAATGTTCAAATATGAAGTACCTATAGACACCATGCTGCACATTGCACCCCATCCCCAGGACCTATTTTACAACTGGAAGTTTGCAACTTTTGACCTCCTTCATCCACTTCAAACTCACCCCTACATCTGTCAACCACCAATCTGTTCTCCATATCTATGACCTTGGTGTTTTGTTTATTTTTTGTTTTAGATAACACATATAATTAAGACCGTACAGGATTTGTCTTTCTTTGTCTCACTATTTCTTTTAGGAAATGTCCTCAATCTCCATCTATGTTATCTCAAATGGCAAGATTTCCTTCTTTTTTGTGCCTGAAAAATGTTTCATTTTATATATATATATATATATTATATATATATATATATATACACACACCTCACCTTCTTTATTCATTCATTCATTCATGGACATTCTTTTGAGTTAATTTTTGTGTATGGTATAAAGCAAAGCTCTAAGTTTATTTACTTACATGTGGATTTCCCCAGCATTACAGGAAAAGACTTTTCCTATTTAACTACCTTGACAACTTTGTTGAAAGTTAATCAATTATAAATACAAGGATTTATTTCCAAATACTCATTTCTGTTCCACTGTTGTTAATGCCAATGTATATATTGGTTTCCTGATTATCATTAACTGTATTGTTAGTTTTGATATTGGGCAGTTTAAATTTTCCAATTTTTCTTCTTTTTCAAAATTCCTTTGGCACTTATAGATGCTTTGCATTTTTATGAAATTTTAGATCAACTTGGCAATTTCTACATAAAAACCTGCTGTAATTTGACAGAGATTAATTTGCATTTATAGATCAACATGGGAAAGAACTGTCATTTAATAATATTGAATCTACTACTACACTGACATGGAATAATTCTTCATTTATTTTGGTCTTATTTAATTTCTCTCACGAATGGTTTGCAGTTTTCAGTCTATAAATCTTGCCCTTTTTGGTTAAATTTATTCCTACATATTTTGTTCCTTTTGATGCTGTTGCAAATGTAATTTTTTTCTAAATTTCACTTTCAGATTGTTCATTGATAGTATGTAGAAATACAGTTGATTTTTGTACTTTGATCTTATATTCTGTGACCTTACAAAGCTCATTCATTAGTTCTAGTATTTTTGAGTATTTCTTGGGGTTTTACATACTGAATAATTAACCTGCCAGTAAAGATATATGTATTTTTCCAATCTGAATTTGAAATTTCATTCTTCTCCCCTCTTTCTTCTCCCCCACCCCCTGTCCTCCTCTTCTATGTAGATGCTATCTCAATTATTGAGAGGGAGTTATTGAAATAGTCAGCTATTGTTTTTCAGTTACCTACTTCTTTCAATTTTTTCAGTTTTTGCTTCATGTATTTAGATAATCTGTTCCTAATACGTGTACATTTATGATGGCGATATATCTCTGACTTTTATCATTATAAAATATCTTGAAATATTTTAAATAATTTCTTATAATATTTATTATTTTAAAATATATTTATCAGATGTTAATATAGCCACTACGGCTCTCTTATTGTTAAACTGTTTGCATTTTATATGCTTTTCTACCATTTTACTTTCAACCTATTTGTAGATTTGGAATCTAAGGTATATCTTTTTTGGACAGCATATTATTGGGTTTTGCTTTTTTAATTCAGTCTGACGAGCTTTTTTTGTGTGTTTATGGGGAATTTTTCAGAATATCAGCATCTTATACTGGTACTCTGTATTCATTAAATGAAAACAGGTATCACTGATTAAGAACCACAGGATGATAGGAAAAGCACAGACTTTACAGCTAGGAAGACCTGTTTAAAATCACGATTTTACTATTTATTAATTTTGTGACCTTGGTTAAGAGGAGTTCTGAAATGGTAAAATGGTGATATCTGTCTCATGGTATTGCAAAATTAAAAAAGAAACCTAAGGCAAAGTGCCTGGTAGGGTACTAGCCGGGTCAAGTAGTTAGTGATTAATATAGTAATATTAGAGTACTCAATTAGATTCAAGATTCTTATCTTAAAACTCTCTAATCCTGATTCATTATAATTGACTGGGGAAACTATTCCCATGCCCTTTACGTAGCAAAATTCCAAGTTAATTTTTGTTGTTGTGTAATTATTGGATGGTTATTGTTAATTTTCACTCAGAGATCACAGTTCATTAACTAGACACGATATTTTGAATGACCTTTTGACCTATTCATTGCAAGCAATGCCAACATGAATTAAGATATAAAGATGAGGTCTATTTGGCTCCCCAGATGGTGCAGTGGTATAGAATCTGCCTGCCAATACAGGAGATTCAGGAGATATCTGTTCGATCTCTGGGTCAGGAAGATCCCCCGGGGTAGGAAATGGCAACCCACTCCAGTATTCTTGCCTGGAAAATTCCATGGACAGAGGAGCCTGGCAGGTTATAGCCCATGGGATTACATAGAGTCGACACAACTGACTGACTTTCACTTTCTGTCTTACTGTATTCTGTGTGAATCTTTTTTAGTTCTCCAAAATTCTCTTTAGAACATCAAGATCTCACCTGAGCTAGTTGGCAGCCGTTGGCTGAACGAAGCTGCAAGGTCGGGCTCTCCTTGTCACATCCATGGACTCGTAAAGAGTCACACATTACTTAGCAAGTAACAGCAGCAGCAAGACCACCACAAAAATGAGGGTAAAGGAAGATAATCGGTAACACAACAAAAAGAAAGCAAACAAAGAGAACTAGCTCACACAAATCAGATTTTATTGCAGCACATTTGTGAGTGTCTTTTGCAGATAAAGCGTGAAGAATGTTCTCAGGGTGCTTCCCTGGTGGCTCAGTCATAAAAAGTGCACCTGCCGATGCAAGAAACATGGGTTTGATCCCTGATGCAGGAAGATCCCGCAGGCTGCGAAGCAACTAAGCACCATAACTTGAGCCTGTGCTCTAGGGCACAATACTGAGCAAATAATGAGCCCACTTGTGACAACTACCGAAGCCCATGCCCCCCAGAGCCCCTGCTCTGCAACAAGAGACGCCGCTGTAGTGAGAAGCCCATGTCCCACAACCAGAGAGGAGCCCCTGCTTGCCACGATGAGAGAAAAGACACAAAGATCCTGCACAGCCAAAAATAGATCATAAAATAAAAAGAATGCTCTTGGGCATCAGGGAAAATCCAAAAGTTGATTTCTTTTATAATTTTGTTTCTTAGAATATTAGCACTTTGGAACGGTTAGGAATAAATCAGACTGAGAGCTTTTACTTTATACTTTTAATTCCCTCTAAGAAAATGCTAGTAACATATTTTTATCTTAAAAATCATGTATGTGCCCAGGAAAAGCAATGATGAGCTGTAAAGAAGTATTTTAGCAAATAGATGGGCAACAATTAGAATAGGCTCAGAGTTACTGCATCCAGGACTGTGGTGTTTAGTGCCAGGGAAATGCGAAATAACTAAAGTGCTAATAATCACAATGTTAATTATGATGAACATTGTTTAAAATGTATTTGAAGATGAGTAGGCAGAGCTTTATCTATAAATATGCATTAAGGACATGACTGAAGAGACTTTAGCATGCACGCATGCAAGGATACATATATATATCTCCAAGCATATGTAAAGTCAACTAAAGATATTTACAACCTAAAAGTTGATACTTATGTATTATTTGGTGGGAATTTTTAGGACATTAAGCCTGGGAGGCAGCATCTCAAACAAACCCAAGATAACTACTCCAAGGATGTGAAGGGGGAGCTAGGATATATAGGAGTTTTGCAACAAAGGACAAGTAGTCCAGAACATCAAAATATTATGGTTAAAGAAAACCAGATATCCCAAGTGAAGGAATTTAGCACTTTTCTATCTATGGGAAGATGCAGGAGTCTGGGCTCAGTGAAACCTTTCCTTTGATATGCACCTCAGCTCTCTGGGGCCACACTATCCTCTTCACACAGTGAGTTTCTTTCCCTCAGGGCGCACTGCAGGGAGTGACTGCAGTCAGATGGCTGCTGAAAGTGAAAGTCGCTCAGTCGTGTCCGACTCTTTGCGACCCCATGGACTATGCAGTCCATGGAATTCTCCAGGCCTGAACACTGGAGTGGGCAGCCTATCCCTTCTCCAGGGGATCTTCCCAATCCAGGAATCAAACCAGGGTCTCCTGCATTGCAGGCGGATTCTTTACTGGCTGAGCTCTGAGGGAAGCTATGATGGCTGCTAGATGGCAGGTAATCTTTTCTTCCTGAGATCCCTCAGGGCTCACCAGCTCTCTGTGGGGTGGCGGCTGCAATCACTGATGACCATGACAATCTTTGTTTATTGATATGCCAGGCACATTCCATTTATTAGCAGTTGATGAGCCGTATTTCACCTTATGAAATGGATTTGTGCTAATAAAATTGAATTTAAAGTGAGTTTCCATATAGCAAATCCTATTTTCCAACCTACTCCAGTCATATAATTGGAAACATTTATCATGGGATATGATGGAACTGTGGAGAAGGCAATGGCACCCCGCTCCAGTACACTTGCTTGGAGAAGCCCATGGATGGAGGAGCCTGGTGGGCTGTAGTCCGTGGGATCGCTAAGAGTCGGACAGGACTGAGCGACTTCACTTTCACTTTTCACTTTCATGCATCAGAGAAGGAAATGGCAACCCACTCCAGTGTTCTTGCCTGGAGAATCCCAGGGACAGGGGAGCCTGGTGGGCTGCCGTCTACGGGGTCGCACAGAGTCGGACACGACTGAAGTGACTCTGCAGCAGCAGCAGCATGATGGAACTGAGAAGCAAATCGGTCTGAAATGTGTCAGTAAAGTTTTAACTCAAAAACAATTTTTCAACAATCCCTATGTGCCTTCTACTGCAAACAAGCTGAGGATGCAGTGTTAAATCACAAGCTCTGTGTCTCTAATTCCAAGGAATGTATCCTTTAGTTAGAGGCGCAGAGAAGTAAACAAGAATGTCAACACAATGTAAAGTGGTATAAAAAGATGATGCTGAGTAGTGTGGGAGAAAACAGACCATACTTAACACAATCAGCCGAGGCCGGGTAAGTCTCCTGGAGTAGGTAAAATCTAATCACAAGTCTGTTGGCTAATGTTTTTTGCCAAATTTGGGCCTCATTATTTTCTTTCATTATTTTTCTAGGCCTTCCCTCTTCCTCCTCTACTTCTGAGACTCCCATGATGTAAATATTAGATATTTTGTTATAATCTCACAGGACTTTGAAGCTCTGTTTAACCCTGTTTAATGCTGATGAGTCTATTTTCTACCCATTACTCAATTCAGGTAATTTTTATTATTCTGTTTTCAAGTTCACAGATTCTTTCCTCTGTCCTCTACATTCTGATGTTAAAGTCATCATTGAATAAAAAAGTTTCTTAATATTGGTTTTCAACTTTAAAAGTTCATGTGGTTTTAATTTTATACCTCCTTTTTCTTTGCTAAAACTCTATTTTTTCACCTAAGAAGTGTGTTATGACTATTTAAACATATTTATGATGACTGCTTTAAAACCCTTGTCAGATAATTCCACCATCTGTGTCATCTCAGTGTTGATGTCTGTTGAATGTCTTTTCTTGTTCATGTTGGCATTTCTCTGGCTCTTGATAGGATGAGAGATTTTAAATTGTACCCTGGACATCTTGGGTATTATGCAGTGAGACTACGGATCTTTTAAAAATCTTATGATGCAATCAGTCTCCTCTGACATGTCTGTGGACAAAGAAGGATGAAGTCTTGTTGTCATGTAGAGGTGGAAATGCAGGTTCTCTAGTCTGCTTCCACTGACAGCCCAGAGTAGGGATAGAATTCCTCGTTATTGCTGAACATGCGCAGGAATTCAAGCTCCCTACTAAACCTGCATGGACACCTCTCTGACTGGAAAGAGAGGGAAGACTGGTGTTGCTCTCCATAAGGCCTCCACTGACACTGTGAGGTATGCTGGTTACTTCCGAGCAGGGATAAAAGTCCTGCCTCCACACTGCACCTTCTCTAACACTGCATGATAAGGGGAACTTGTTATAGTCAGGAAGGGGTGGAAGTCAGTATCCTTCACTTGGCTTTTGCTGACAGAGGTAAGGTATAGCCATGGTTTCCTCTGTGATACTTGGGTGGAGTAGAGAAGTTATTGTCTACTACCATTGTTTACTGTTCTTGCTAGACAGCCCCTTTTTTATCCTTTGACTAGAGAGAGCTGGCCTTGGGACTTTTTTCTGTTCTCATCGACATTTCTGGGTTGTCAGACTTAGCACTTAAAATTTCCCACACCATCTGCCTTTTTCTTGCCTTTTATTAAAAGGTTTCCTCAGAAGGTCAATGGATAAGAAACGTAAGGATTTTAATTTCAAAATTTGAGAAACTATCCAGAAATGAAACCTTGGTAGGTGAGATATTCTCTATCATGGGCTGTTGAAGATGAAAATCAAGAACCAGAAAGGAATCAGACTAACTGACATATAAGATCTCCTCCAACTCTGAAGTTCTATGATAGTCTAAGAAAGCGGCTTTAGAAAATCTTGCCCGGTGAAGAGGACTGTGACACTGAGGTACCCCGGCTTGAACATTTATTCCATGATTCTCCTATATGGAGATTTCTTGTCTGCAGAGTCCCTATAAGACTAGCAGAGCGAGAATGGAGAGTTAGGAAGAGAATGGGAAGACAAAATTCATCAAAGACAAAGAATGAATATTTTAAGTTGCTTTTAAAAACTGAAAGACTAACATATGTTTTTATAATGTTTATGTTTTTATCAGCATATTGAAAACACCACCAGCTATAAATAAAAATGCTAATACTTAGCCAAAATAAATGTTTTATATACCAGATAATTCTCAGGAAAAAAACATTGGGTTTTATGTGAAATAAATGTTTATTAATTTAAACCAAAAGTATTTAGAGTTAAGAACATTTGGATCTCAATTAATGCAATACAATGCGTTGCTTACCTGATTTAATAAATTCCATTATGGGCTTGTTGGTATCTGAGAGGTCATAATTATCTCTTGAGAAAATGTTGGAGATAGGGTGATCCTTTATAGGTAGAGATAGCCCTGAGATAAACACTAAAACTCCTGAATTGTGTAATTTCCAATCTTACTATGGAGATATGTCAATGGAATGTGATTCAAAAGCAAATATGTTACATGAACGGCATCTCAATAAACTGTTCTATGGAAAAAAACAGTAAAGTACACAACCCGAAAAGGTTAACAACTAGTTCACCTGGCTCCCATGATCTTGAAATAGGTCTGTATTGCCATAGGGGATGATAAGGAAACTAGTTAGTATAATTAGAATTTGCTGGTGCAAGTCAGCTACTCAGCTGTGGAATGATCCCAATGAGATTCATTTACTGTGTCATCATCTATGCATATTTTCAGCTAGCCACTTTGAGGGCTCCAGCAACACTATAGGCAATTTTGGTGTTTGTTTCCTGAGTGCCATTTTCATTAACATTAGTGGATGTGACGTGTGAATAGAGAAGGAATAATCATTTCCCTTTGTGGATATCAAAAATTGTAAAATGAGAGACATTGCAAAACATCTGAAAGATGCTTCTGTCCTTTCTCTGCTGAGCAATAACCCTAGAGGTTGTTTGTGTGTGTGTGTGTGTGTGTGTGTGTGTGTGTGTTAAGTGACCAGAGTCATATTCTGATTAGAAACTTTGCTGGTTAATAAGCATATCCTAAAGAAAGTTAAGATTCAATGAGAGAGAATTGACACAAGAATTATACTGAACAATTTATCTACCCAGAAAATCAGTCCTGAATATTCACTGGAAGGACTGATGCTGAAGTTGAAACACCAATACTTTGGCCACCTGATGCGAAGAGGTGACTCATTTGAAAAGACCCTGATGCTGGGAAAGATTGAGGATGGGAGGAGAAGGGGACGACAGAGGATGAGATGGTTGGATGGCATCACCAACTCGATGGACATGGGTTTGGGTGGACTCCGGGAGTTGGTTATGGACAGGGAGGCCTGGCGTGCTGCAGTTCAATTCACTTCAGTTCAGTTGCTCAATCGTGTCCGACTCTTTGTGACCCCATGAACTGCAGCACGCCAGGCCTCCCTGTCTATCACCAACTCCCGGAGTCCACCCAAACTCATGTCCATCAAGTCGGTGACGTCATCCAACCATCTCATCCTCTGCTGTCCCCTTCTCCTCCCGTCTTCAATCTTTCCCAGCATCAGGGTCTTTTCAAAAGAGTCAGCTCTTTGCATCAGGTGGCCAAAGTATTGGAGTTTCAGCTTCAGCATCAGTCCTTCCAGTGAACACCCAGGACTGATCTCCTTTAGGATGGACTGGTTGGATCTCCTTGCCGTCCAAGGGACTTTCAAAAGTCTTCTCCAAACCACAGTTCAAAAGCATCAGTTCTTTGACACTCAGCTTTCTTTATAGTCCAACTCTCACATCCATACATGACTGCTGGAAAAACCAAAGCTTTGACTAGACAGACCTGTGTTGGTAAAGTAATGTCTCTGCTTTTTAATATGCTGTCTAAGTTGGTCATAACTTTCCTTCCAAGGAGTAAGCGTCTTTTAATTTCATGGCTGCAATCACCATCTGCAGTGATTTTGGAGCCCAGAAAAATTAAGCTAGCCACTGTTTCCACTGTTTCCCCTGTTTCCCCATCTATTTCCCATGAAGTGATGGGACCAGATGCCATGATCTTAGTTTTCTGAATGTTGAGCTTCAAGCCAACTTTTTCACTCTCCTCTTTCACTTTCATCAAGAGGCTCTTTAGTTCTTCTTCATTTTCTGCCATAAAGGTGGTGTCATCTGCATATCTGAGTTTATTGTATTTCTCCTGGCAATCTTGATTCCAGCTTGTGCTTCTTCCAGCCCAGCGTTTCTCATGATGCACTCTGCATATAAGTTAAATAAGCAGGGTGACAATATACAGCCTGGACATACTCCTTTTCCTATTTGGAACCAGTCTATTGTTCCATGTCCAGTTCTAACTGTTGCTTCCTGACCTGCAAACAGATTTCTCAAGAGGCAGGTCAGGTGGTCAGGTATTCCCATCTCTTCCAGAATTTTCCACAGTTTATTGTGATCCACACAGTCAAAGGCTTTGGCATAGCCAATAAAGCAGAAATAGATGTTTTTCTGGAACTCTCTTACTTTTTTGATGATCCAGCAGATGTTGGCAATTTGATCTCTGGTTCCTCTGCCTTTTCTAAAACCAGCTTGAACATCTGGAAGTTCATGGTTCATGTATTGCTGAAGCCTGACTTGGAAAATTTTAAGCATTACTTTACTAGCGTGTGAGATGAGTGCAATTGTGAGGTAGTTTGAGCATTCTTTGGGATTGCCTTTCTTTGGGATTGGAATGAAAACTGACCTGTTCCAGTCCTGTGGCCACTGCTGAGTTTTCCAGATTTGCTGGCATATTGAGTGCAGCACTTTCACAGCATCATCTTTCAGGATTTGAAATAGCTCAACTGGAATTCTATCACCTGCACTAGCTTTGTTTGTAGTGATTCTTTCTAAGGCCCACTTGACTTCACATTCCAGGATGTCTGGCTCTAGGTGAGTGATCACACCATCGTGATTATCTGGGTCATGAAGATCTTTTTTGTACAGTTCTTCTGTATATTCTTGACACCTCTTAATATCTTCTGCTTCTGTTAGGTCCCTACCATTTCTGACCTTTATTCAGCCCATCTTTGCATGAAATCTTCCTTTGGTATCTCTAATTTTCTTGA
This sequence comes from Cervus canadensis, assembly GCF_019320065.1. Taxonomy (NCBI): domain Eukaryota; kingdom Metazoa; phylum Chordata; class Mammalia; order Artiodactyla; family Cervidae; genus Cervus; species Cervus canadensis. The sequence goes on along the minus strand of NC_057397.1, from coordinate 69,674,115 downwards.
AGAGATCTCTAGTCTTTCCTTTATTTCTTTGCATTGCATTGTGTTCCTCTATTTCTTTGCATTGATCACTGAGGAAGGCTTTCTTATCTCTCCTTGCTATTCTTTGGAACTCTGCATTCAAATGGGTATATCTTTCCTTTTCTCCTTTGCTTTCCACTTCTCTTCTTTTCACAGCTATTTGTAAGGCCTCCTCAGACAGCCATTTTGCTTTTTTGCATTTCTTTTTCTTGGGGATGGTCTTGATTCCTGTCTCCTGTACAATGTCACGAACCTCCATCCATAGTTCATCAGGCATTCTGTCCATCAGTGCTGCGGTTCATGGGGTCGCAAAGAGTCAGACACAACTGAGCGACTGAACTGAACTGAATCTGTATACACACACACACACACACACACAAACTATATGTATTCATGTATACATATTGTTGACTTAAAAAATAGTCACAACCTAAAAGTTTTAGAATTATATTTTTTAAATTATGAAAGTATGATAACATATTTATAGGAGACTTGGAAAATAGAGAACAAAGTTAAATATAGTTCCACTGTATATTACAATTATTTTTTCAATAGATAAATTAAGATGTTCAGTTGGAGTTTCAATATCAAACCCTCAAAAATCAATAGAACAAGGCTGGTTCAAGATGGCAGAGTAGAAGGATGCACGCATACCTCCTCCTTCGAGAGCACCAAATCACAACTAGCTGTTGAACAACCACCAACAGGAGGACCCTGGAACCCACCAAAAAAAGATACCCCACGTCCAAAGACAAAGAAGGAGCCACAGTGAGACAGCAGGAGGGGCAAAATCACAATAATCAAACCCCATGTCCACCTGGTGGGTGACTCACAAATTGAAGAACGATAATACCAAAGAAGTTCTCCCACTCTTGTTAAGGTTCTGAACCCCACACCGGGCTTCCCAGCCTGGGGACCTGACAAAGTGTCTGGGAATCCCCAGGGAATCTGACCTTGAAGGACAGAGGGATTTGACTACAAGACTTCCACTGGGGGAAACAGGGACTCCAGTCTTGGAAGGCACAAACAAAATCTTGCACGCACCAAGACTCAGAGGAAAGGAGCAGTGACTCCACAGGAAACTGAACCAAAACTACCTGCTAGTGTTGGAGGGTCTCTTGTGGAGGCATGGGTCAGCAGGGGCTCGCCACAGGGACGGGGGTACCGGAAGCAGCTTTGGAAAGTCCCTTTTGGTGTAAACCCTCTTGGAGGTCACCATTAACCAGACCATGAACTCCCATCAGGCTACCAGATTTCTCAACAGAAACTCTACAAGCCACAATAGAATGGCATGATATATTGAAAGTGATGAAAGCGAAGAACCTACAACCAAGAATACTCTACCCAACAAGACTCTCATTCAGATTTGATAGAAATCAAAAGCTTTCCAGACAAGCAAAAGTTAAGAGAATTCAGCACCACCGAACCAGCTCTACAACAAATGCTAAAGGAACTCCTCTAGGCAGAAAACAAGAGAAGCAAAAGCCCTACCTAAAGAAAATAAACCCAGAACAATTAAGATAATGGTTAAAGGACCATACATATCGATAATTACCTTAAATGTGGTGGTGGTGGTTTAGTCTCTAAGTCGTGTCCAATGCTTGTGACCCCATGGACTGTAGTCCACCAGGTTTCTCTGTCCGTGGGATTCTCCAGGCAAGAATACTAGAGTGGGTTGCCATTTCCTTCTCCATGGATTAAATGCACCAACAGATTAAGACATGTGTACATATGTGCTTCCACTTACCACATCACTCTGCTTGATCCCCCAAATTGCATGTAATTATTTTATCTTGTTAGGTTACTCATGTTCCCATTATGGCTTGCAATAGTAATTATCTTTTTATTCTTGGTCTGGCTATTGATTTTGAAAACTGATCAACATCTTTTACTATTGTGATTATGTAACTATTACTCACTTAATACCATTGTATCATGATTGGTCAACAGAAAATAGAAATCTATATCACCAAAACTAGCATTTAATAGAAATTTAGTTATGTTTATCTTTTTGCTAGTTTTTCTAAACGTCCTATGGACATCTAATGGATCCCCAAGTAGCTCAAACAGTAAAGAGTCTGCTGCAGTGCAGGAGACCTGGGTTCAATTCCTGGGTCTGGAAGATCTCTGGAGAAGGGCATAGCAACCCACTCCAGTATTCTTGTCTGGAGAATTCTATGGACAGAGGAGACTGGTGTGCTACAGTCCACGGGGTTGCAAAGAGTCAGACAGGGCTGAGCAACTTCCACTTTCACTTTCATCTTTTTGCCAGTTTTTCTAAATGTCCTATGGACATCTAATAACAACATATGAGATACAAAATTTTAAATACATTTGTGTAGGATATGATTAATATAAATTAAATATAAGCCTATTATAGTTAAATTATTAATGACATCATTCAAGATGCTCCTATTCTTATTTTTTCTGTGCTTGATAAAATATTCTCAAAGAGGGCTTCCCTGGTGGCTCAGTGGTAAAGAATCCGCCTGCCAACACAGGAGACTCAGGTTCGATCCCTGGTCCGAGAAGATCCCACATATTGTGGAGCAACTAAGCCCATGTACCACAACTACTGAGCCTGTGCTCCACAACAGGAGAAGCTACTGTAATGAGAAGCCCCATGCACTGCAACTCGAGAGTAGCCCCTGCTCTCCACAACTGAAGAAAAGCCTGTGCAGCAATGAAGATCCAGCACAAAAAGAACAAATAAGTAAAATTATTTAAGAAAAGACTAGATACTATAAAAATCTCTGTAGGAAAACATAGAACACTCTTTGACATATAATCACAGCAATATTTAAAAAAAAAAATATTCTCAAAGAAATGTTAATATGTCTAACTATGATTATATATTTTTTCCTTTTCTCATATCTTTCTTCTGAATTTTGCTTTGTATCCTTGCAATGTATCTTTGTTTCTTTGTTGTTAAGGTGTCTAATGGTTTATGATGTCTATCTTCTTTGTGAATTGTACCTTTTATTGTGAAAAAAATTCATCTTTGTTTCATTAAAAAATAAACTTAACAAACAAAAAAATTAATAGAATGAATACACGGAAAAGTAGAAGGTACATAGTGGACCTCAAAAGCACTGTGAACCAACTTAACATAATTAAGATTTATACAATTTTCACAGAACAGCACAGTACAAATTCTATTCAAGATCCCACAGACTATAAACCAGGAAACACGGGAACATATCCAGGGACATACAACAAGGTGCAAAAATTTCATGGTCTAAAGGTATTGAAATCATATGGAGTCTGTTGTCTTATAACTGTGGAATTATGTTGAAATCAATATCAAGAAATATTTGAAAATAACCCACATATTTTCAAGTGCAACATGACTTTTACCAAGAGAGATCTTTGACTTAGCCATTGAAAGCTTCAAAACAGTTAAAAGACTGGAAAAACACAGAGGGTGATTTCAGAGAAGGCATTTAAATGTGAAACTAATATCAAATTGAGAAATAAATATCAAGGATACTTTAAAAATTCCATGGATTTGAAATTTTAATATCCACTTTTAAATGATGGGTGTATCTAAGAAGCCATAGCAAGGAAAGTTAGAAAATATTTGTAAATATGAATAAAAATGAATAAAATAATGAAAAGAGAATTTATCAGAACTTGTTGCATTCAGCTGAAGCTGCTCAATGCAACTAAATACAATGTGGAATCTTTAGTAAGATATATAAACAAATAATGGATACTAGCATTAAATTTTGTGAAATTTGAACAAAACCTGTACTTTCGTTAATAATACTACATCATAAAACATAGTATTTCTTTATATTTTTAGAATTGTGTTAGAAGTTGAAGCCTTATTCAAAATTTTTTTAAGTCACTAAGGTAATAAACTTTCTAAACTTTTAGCAATAATGCTAGATGCCAGAATAAATGGAAATATATCAGTTTTGAGTGAATATAGGTTAGAAATCCAGCATTCTAGTCATCCTTAGTCAAACAAATGGAACCAAAATTTCCAAAAATTTTAGCTAAAGTTTAGCAAAAACTTAGCAAAAATTCACGTTTTCTAAAATATATATACTTACTACATATATACTACATATATATATATACAAAAGCTTTTCTACTACACTTGATAAAGTCTTGAGAAAGAGCAACGACAACAAAAGAGACAGAGAAATTGGAAAAGAAAAACTAAATGAAACGGGAGCACTGAGTATGAAATAGAAAAAGTAACAAACTAGTTAAAATAAAAGATCATCATATAGTCCAGTTGTTTTTAAACACTGCTGCTCACTAGAATTACATCTAGAGTTCTGGGCAAAAAAACAATACCTTGGCATTTATTTTTCAAAAATTCCAAGATAATTCTGATATGCATCTGGATTTTAAAAAATGATTACAGTTTTTCTATTAAATGGTAGTTTTAGTGACATACACTTCTATTATTTTCTGTTGACCAATCATGATATGATGATATTAGGTGAATAATAGTTACATAATTACAATAGTAAGTGATGTGTATCAGTTCTCACAATTAATAGCCGGACAAGAAATAAAAGATAATTACAACTGCAAGTCATAATGGAAACACAGTTAACCTAACAATATAAAATAATTACATACAATATGGGGTGTTAAGTAGTGATGTGGTAAGTGGAAGTGTATACATGCATATGTTTTCATCTGCTCAGTCAGTCTATGTCTTTTGGTTGGTACATTTAATCCAATTACATTTTAAGGGATTATCAATATGTATGATCCTATTACCATTTTCTTAATCGTTTTGGGTTTATTTTCTTCAGGTAGCATTCTTGCTTCTCTTGTTTCCTGCCTAAAGTTCCTTTAGCACTTGTTGTAAACCTGGTTTGGTGGTACTGAACTCTCTTAACTTCTGCTTGTCTGGAAAGCTGTGGATTTCTCTGTCAAATCTGAATGAGAGTCTTGCTGGATAGAGTATTCTTGGTTGTAGTTTCTTCCATTTTCTCACTTTAAATATAGCAAGCCATTCCCTTCTGGCTTGTAGAGTTTCTATTGATAAATCAATTGATAACCTTATGGGAGTTCCCTTATAAGTGGCATCTTCCCTAGCTGATTTTAATATTTTATCTTTGTCTTTAATTTTGTCAGTTTGATTACTATGAGTCTCTTTGTGTTCCTCTGGGGTTTATCCTGCCTGGGACTCTCTGTGCTGCCAGGATTTGACTGACTCTTTCCTTTCCCGTGTTAAGGAAGTTTTCAGCTATTATCTCTTCAAATATTTTCTCAGGTTCTTTATCTCTCTCTTCTCCTTTAGGGACCCCTATAATGGTGAATGTTGGCACATTCACTTTGGTTCCAGAGGTCTCTAGGGCTGTCTTCATTTGTTTTCTCGATTCTTTTTTCTATATTCTGTTTTGCACCATTTCCACCATTCTGTCTTCCAGGTCACTTATCCATTTTTCTACTTCAGTTATTCTACTACTGATTGTTCATCTCTGTTTTTTGTTTGTTTGTTTGTTTGTTTTCTCTTTAGTTCTTCTAGGTCTCTGGTAAACATTTCTTGCATCGTCTCCATTCTTTGTCCAAGAACCTGGATCATCTTCACTATTCTTATTCTGAATTGTTTTTCTGGAAGGTTGCCTGTCTCCACTTCATTCAGTTGTTTTTCTGGGGGTTTATCTTATTCTTTCACCTAGGAGCTAGTCCTCTGCCTTTCCCTTTCATTTCACTTTCTGTGGCTCGGGCTTTTGTTCTGGAGGCTGTGGGACTGCGGTTCTCGTTACTTCTGTGTGCCCTGTGGTGGGTGAGGCTGGCAGGAGGGACTGGCAGTTGGAAAAACTGCATCCTGCTCTGGTGTGCAGTGCTCAGTAAAACTTTAATCCGGTTCTCTGATGAGTGGGGTTGCCCTCCCTCCCTCTCAGCGGCTGGCCCGAGCTGATCCAGCCTTGGAGCCTGCGGGCTCCATGGTAGTGTCAATGGTGACTTCCGAGAGGGCTCGCTTGCCAACGGACACCTCCCAGGCCTGCTGCCGCCATTGCTTCTCACCCCATCGTGAGCAGCTGCAGACCCTCCGACCCTAGCAGGTAAGTCGGGCTTGGTGTCCTGTGGGGTTATCGCGCGTTCCCCTTGCGTCCTGGTGCACTCAAGATTTTCTCTGGGCCCTCCAAGAGTGGAGTCTCTGTGTCCCCTCATCCTCTGGAAGTCCTGTAATCAAATCCCGCTGGCCTTCAAAGGCAGGTTCCCTGGGGATTCCGAGTCCCTTTGCCAGATCTCCAAGCTGGGAAGCCTGGTGTAGGGCTCCAAGCCTTCACAACAGTGGGAGAACCTCTTTGGTATTACTGTTCTCCAATTTGTGGGTTTCCCACCCAGCAGGTATGGGATCTGATTTTATCATGATTGCACCCCTCCCACCATCTTGTTGCGGCTTCTCCTTTGTCTTTGGATGTGGGATGTCTTTTAGTTTGGTGGGTTCCAGTGTCTGCCTGTTAATGGCCGTTCAGTAAGTAGTTGTGATTTCGGTGCTGTTGCCCGAGGAGATGAGTACATGTCCTTCTACTCCATCATCTTGATTTGATCAAGAGTTATGTTTTATTCAGTGGGGATTTTTAAGACTTCAAGCCCAGGAGACAGCATCTCAAGTAATCATGAGACAACTGCTCTGAGGAGTCAAAGGGAGGAGCCAGGATATAGAGAAGTTTTGTAACAGAAGTCAAGTAGCCTGGACACCAAAAATTTATTGGTAATTAAAGAAAACTAGATATCTCAATTTAAGGAATTCAGAGCTTTTTTATGGTTCCCTGGTGGGAACTGTGGACAGTGACTGTGGCCACAAAATTAAAAGACACCTGCTCCTTGGAAGAAAAGCAACGACAAACCTAGACAGCATATTGAAAAGCAGAGACATTACTTTGCCTACAAAGCTCCAAATAGTCAAAGCTATGGTTTTTCCAGTAGTCACATATGAATGTGAGAGCTAGACAATAAAAAAGGCTGAGCACTGAAGAACTGATGCCTTCGAATTGTGGTGTTGGAGAAGACTCTTCAGGGTCCCTTGGACAGAAAGGAGATCAAACCAGTGAATCCTAAAGGAAATCAACACTAAATATTCATTGGAAGGACTGATGCTGAAGTTCTAATACTTTGGCCACCTGATGCAAAGAGCCTACTCCTTGGAAAAGACCCCGATGTTAGGAAAAACTAGAGGCAGGAGGAGAAGGTGATGACAGAGGATGAGATGGTTGGATGGCATCACCAACTCAATGGATGTGAGTTTGACGAAACTCCAGAAAGGACAGGGAAGGCTGGCGTGCTGCAGTCCATGGAGTCACAAAGAGTCAGACACAGCTGAATGACTGAGCAACAATCGCTGGTTGAGTTACTGTTACTGTGCTTTTGCTTTCATTTAGTATGGAGTGTTTACTCTGTTTAACTGTCAATCACCACAACATCCTCTCCTTTGCTCTCCCTATTTTCATAGGGTTTCCACCGCTTAGCATCCCAATCAGGCTTTGTCACAAGCACTTGGACAGTAATTCACAGCAGGTTTTGCCCTACTTAGCTTTGCAAAATGGCGTGCTAGTGTCCTCAATTTATTACCCAAGTCTCCCACATTGTCTGCCAGCCCTGAATCTAGCAGAGACAAGTGCACATCCTTCTCTAACCTAAAGTCTTTTCCCACTTTTCTAACTTGAGAGTCAGCCTCTTATGAAGCATCAGTGGCCACCACAGACCTGCTCATAGTTAGAGCCACTCACTGTGTAACCATTCATTCCCCCACTTTGCAGAAGTTCCTCAAGCAAACACATCAAACCAGCTGGGTTTTGGGGGTTGTCCCACACTCATTCAGTGGTCCACAAGCATCTGATATATGGGTCACCCCTCCCCACACAGGGATTGATGACCAATTTGGGATTTCTTCCCACCCCATTTGGTCTCCTGGCTGGATTACGAATTGTTTGGTTTGAAACCTTTGGATCTTCCTGGGTGAAATCTGAAACTGACTTCCCTACATGGAAGGCAGGGACAGACTGAAGAAAGAGGCAGATGGTTTCTGATAGGTAGAATAATAAGCAAGGGAATTTACATAGAAAGGTGTTTTTGGTGTCTGTAAGGTAAGTAAATCTTTGCCCTCACCCACTGGAATCTTAAAAGTTTACATAGAGGCCCTAACTGGGCTCAGTTAAGAAAATTGCCCAGATGATCTCAACAACATATTATCTCTCAAGATCGCATCCTTGAAAAAAAATACATTCTAAGGACAAAGAAAGAGATGAGGAATCTCCCATGGCCCAGGTCAATCTCTGGGGTCATCAGACGTCATGTTTTCTTGATGGTTTCCTCTGACAGCCTGTAAACCTGAATTTGGAAAGAAAGGGACAAAGTGAAATCTTCCTTTCTTGACCAAGCACCTGTTGACTAAAAAAGACACCCAACATGAGAGTTGTGAGTTAAATTTTATTTGGGGCCATATGAAGACTGCAGCCCAGGAGAAAGAACCTCTGACAGCTCTGAGAAACCGTTCCAAGAGGCAGGGGGAAAGGAGCAAATATATGTGATTTTGGTAAAGGGGGAGTACCTGCAATTAAGAGCACATTATTATTATTATTTTTGGAGACAGTTTCTGCTGATCTCGTGAAGCTTCTGCAATTGTCACCATGAAGTATTTTAGTGCTTTTCAAGATAGGAGGAGATATAAGAATTGGCTCATAAAACCAGCTCCTGAAAATATCTAGCTCTCTGAAGACCTGTCCTGCTGGTTTCCCAGAGCACAGAATGCCTCATTTCTGCTCTCCACCTTGAACTCATTCAGGCAGTGTTGAAGGTCAGCAGCTAAAGCAGCACATGATTTAATCCTTGCAGAAACAGACAGCAAGCACTCACGGCAAGTGCCGATTTGTGGTCAACACACCACAGAGAGAAACCTGGGAAGCGTTGGTAAGAATTCTCACTCTTTGCCAGCTTCTGCCAGTTTTCCCACCATAGTAGCTCTGGTATTATTGGGGTGTCCCGGTGTCATCTTTGTCACTATAAACCGTAGAGAAAAAATAATTTTCCCTCCATACTTTGTGGTGAGTGCTTCACTGAGACCCCATTTTCTCTAGTGGTGATGGTTCAGTTGCTAAGTCATGTCCAGCTCTTTGCGACCCCATGGACTGTAGCCCACCAGGCTCCTCTGTCCATAGGATTTTCCAGGCAAGAATACTGGAGTGGGTTGAACTCCTATCTCCTGGATTGCCCATGGCTTCTTTATTTTCTCTAGGGCACCTCATAAATGGGTAAGCTTATCTAGGTTAAAATTTCTCCACTGTGGCTATTGTAATTCAAGATTATCTTTGGTAATTATCTTAAGGTTAATTTGCTTGCTCAGCCTTAAAACAAATTTTTATTTGCCCAAGGCCTTACACCGGATCTGGCTCAACTTAAGCTGTACCTAGTCTGGTTTCTAAGTCAAACACAGTTCAACTCTGGCTGATTTCTGGATCCCGTGCAGAGAAAAAACACTCAAAGTTTTAAGCTCCTAATGTAAAATCTATGGACCTAGCACCTGAGAGGGACTTATCACCTCGAGAAAGAAGTAAACTCAAGGGGCTCAACAAGTACCTGCATCTGGTTAACTCATTGCTCCTGGGGACTGTCAGGGTCATCTGTGGTTCCCTCTTCTGACATCAGAGCTGTTACAAGATAAACTGAAGCATATTAAAGCTTCTGAGTTTATCTGGCAGCATGCAGTCTAGCAGATAGAAAGGAGCTCTGAGGAGCTGTCCAGAATGAAAGAATTTTACAGGCAGAAAGGAGCAGAAACAAGGACCTTGCATAGGCGAAAAGGCAGGTTGGTTATTGGAAGGTTAGTTTCCTTTATGGCATGGCCGGAGTCCATCAGGCAGACCACCTAACTAGTGCTGACCAGGGGCCATCCCTGATCAACTGCTTTAGGATATCATCTCTGGAAAACCCGAGCCTGTAATTAAGTTTTTAGTTTGGTGATATAGGGGTTAGCACAAGATGCTCCATTTGAGGCCTGTTTTCTTGCTTTTAACAGTAAACATGCATAACTTTATGTATATTAAAACTTTGACCCAAGTATTTCTTCCTGTCAGTTCCTCACTGTTGTAGTAAAAACACCATTTTCTTACCTTGTTGTTATTATTATTACTTTAATCTTACATGTTAAAAAGCTTATATTTCTTTTCGTACAGTTTTGCCATAAAATACATGCATGTGTTTTGGTTTTGTATGCATATATTCCCATTTTCATTGCTGTGAACTTTACTGAAGAAGCCCTTGTTAAACGTACCTATGATAGCAGTCGGAATCATTTTAATCCAAATAACAAAATTCAAACTTATATTGGATGACTCTTATCGTTAACTCTTCTAGGAACCCATCCATCAAATTAGAGAGAAAATCAACTCCTTTGGCCTGGCTCCAAAAGTTAGTTTCAAAACTTGATGAGGTATGCATTTGAAATTTATGCCTCTTTCATGTATCTCTAAATTTGGAATTCAGAGTCCTTTTTATTTTAATGCAAACTCTCAAATCCAAGCAAGTTGTGCCACTGGCTATATAATCAGGTCTCTGAAGAATACATGTTTATAGAGTGATACCAAAGGAGTACTATTTATGTAAAGAGAAAAGTAAGGACAGAAATGTAGCTTCAGTATTTTCTTGAGTGATAAATCATTGCTATTTGAATTTTCATCAACTCTTTAACCCATGTTCCCCAAACCTCAGGCATCATTTTTCTTACTCTATTTTTTTTTTTTTGTCAACAATAGCTGTGAAAATGTATTTTCCACGGTGAAAATTTAAGTCTGACCCATGAATTTTAATTTCAGTAACTCTCAAACTAATGGTATGGTCTTGAGAACTCATTTCATCTCTCTGTCTCAGTTTCCTTGCCGGTAAGTTGAAGAGGTAATAGACCATTTTTTAATATGTTGACACAGATTAAGGTGCTTGGCAGGTGGTACTGTGGTAAAGGAAACCACCTGCTAACGCAGAAGACATAGGAAACAGAGGTTCGATCCCTGGCTTGAGAAGATCCCCTGGAGAAGGAAATAGCAAACCACTCCAGTATTCTTGCCTGGAAAATTCCATCAACAGAGGAGCCTAGTGGGCTACAGTCCACAGCTTCGCAGAGTCAGACACATTCGAGCACAACAATAACACGTTTTAAATGTATAGGAATTGATGATCCTTGGGCCATAACTGAATCTTTCCAGGAGACAGAAAGTCTATTTTCTAGTTAAAACACATCTTTTCCTATTTTGAGCTTTCCCAATCCTTATTTCAGTGTTTAATGATCTTCATTTAAAATTAATTTTTTTCTTATAAGCAGAATTTAAATCTTTTTTCCTGCTCTTGCTTTATTGGAGAAAATAAATACACAATGTCTCATCCCATTGCTAAAAAGAGAGATGAGTGTCTCATTCCATTGCTTAGAAAAGACTTAATGACTCAAAGTACTATTAAAACTTGGTGATATTTCACTCTCATGGTACCGTTAGAGCCAAGGATGTTTATGTAAATAATTCGAAGTTAGAAATTGCTCAGAAAAAATATATTTAGTGGGTTTTAATTGTTTGCACATATCTTCTAATCTTTAAAAGGCAATTTTCAATAGTCCCTAACACCACTAGTGCAAATTAACAAGTGAGTTTCTCCACCCTGTGATCTCTTATTGATAGGAAAATGTTGAGATTACTTTGCTTATTTGAAAATCGGCAGAGCACTGCAACAGATGTAAACCTGGAATAATATAGGATATAACACTTCTATTCAAGGAGTTCAAAACAAACCAATGTACTAGGAGTAATCACTGTGACATTACTTTGCCAACAAAAGTCCGTCTAGTCAAGGCTATGGTTTTTCCAGGAGTCATGAGTGGATATGAGAGTTGGACTATAAAGAAAGCTGAGCGCAAAGAATTGATGCTTTTGAATTGTGGTTTGGAGAAGACTCTTGAGAGTCCCTTGGACTGCAAGGAGATCCAACCATTCCATCCTAAAGGAAATCAGTCCTGAATATTCATTGGAAGGACTGATGCTGAAGCTGAAACTCCAATACTTTGGCCACCTGATGTGAAGAGCTGACTCATTGGAAAAGACCCTGATGCTGGGAAAGATTGAGGGCAGGAGGAGAAGGGGACAACAGAGGATGAGATGGTTGGATGGCATCACCGACTGGATGGACATGAGTTTGAGCAAGCTCCGGGAGTTGGTGATGGACAGGGAGGCCTGGCATGCTGCAGTCCTTGGGGTCACAAAGAGTTGGACATGACTGAGTGACTGACCTGAACTGAATCACAGTGATAGAAAAATTGTTTCCTCTAACAAGCTGCAATGACTCCTTTATGCACTATCATGCCCGGAAAGAAGTAACTGACTGGGATCCCAGAAGAGTTGTTGAGCCCAGGAGAGAATCAGATAACTTAAAATTACCTTCTCTTCTTTCTTTTTATCAAATTATAGTGACTTTGGGGCAAAACATAAGTTATTTTTATTTTTTAAAAAACTCTTGAGAGGGAGAGATTTTATTTAGGATGTCATAATTTCTCCCAGTTTCTAAGGAGATCTCCTATCTCCTTAGCAAAAAATACAGATAGCAATAAAATACCCAATATCTAGCATCATTTCTTGCTGAGGAAATTGAGTCTGAGACAGACAAAGCAATTTCTCCCAAGCTACCCTGAGGTTAAATCTTATACTGGGGATAGGAAGTTTCATTCTCTTAAAAAAAAACTTTATTGTCACTATAGAGAATTTGAATCATTTATTAGTCGAGTAAGTGTATGGAAGAGGTGGGTCGTTGTTTCCAGATCCAATCCTTAGGTTCCAGTCTGAACTCTGCTTCTTGTTAACCAATCCTCCACCTATGAATACTAGTTGCTTAAAGTGATTCGTGTGTAACATTAAAATAGATCCAGAGATAAAATAAATCCATACTGCTGAAAATGTCTGCTCTGTGCGGACTGGTTTGAGCCTGATGGAAGTAACATGATAAAGAGGAAAAAACCCTAGTTTGAGTTCAGATATTTGGGTTTAAAATTTGAATTCAACATTTATCACCTTTGTGACTTTGGAAAATTTATTGCATTTCTCTTATGCCTGTTTCCTTGTTGGTAATACAGGGATAATAAGGTTTGCCTAAGCTGTTGAAACATTTCAATGAGACAGTACAAGAGCTTCTGTTGTTCTCTTACTTCTCCTCCTATCTTCCTTATCACACTCAACTAAACTAACATTTGCTGTGTGCTTCCATTGCTCCACAGTCTCTCAATAATCCAGTCTAACTAATAACTTTATTCTAAGACAATTATACAAATCTAACAGTGGAAATTTAAGAACACTATTATATGGCTTTTAAAATCAAGTAAGTGTTTGACTATGTTTTTAAAATAAAATTAGCTGCTATTTTCTCTATTTAATTAAAATGAAAGATGGGCACTTTGGTTATTGGGTAGACTGAAGTGTTGGGAATACTGCTTTTGAAAATTGAACTGTAACTTTGGGTTACATCTAGAGATTCATTTACTAAATAGAAATCATCAACCAAACGTTTGTTTATGGAATTGTTTATACAAAGTGAATTCATACACAGTGTCATATCTTCTGGATAACAATATCTCACTTAATATTTCTGCTATTGGAGAAACTGTTATAAATATACCGCTTTAAATATTCATTATATTTTTCACACAAATTGCTTCTGTTAGCCTACTAAAATGAAGCTTGAGATTGATTTCAAGGATAATCATGTAACTATGAACTTCAAAGATTGTCCACAGCAGATAGTCTTGCGTTTGAGGGAGTAAATGTATGTTTAGAATGTGAAAGGCTTTTACCCTGCTAGACTTAGAAAATTTATTTGAAAGATCTACTTGGCCAATTGATATCATTTCATATAATTATACTGTATTTAGGCTAATATACACTGTCAGATGTACTCCTTTGTGTATGAAAAAAATGTGCATATCTTTTTGGCATTTTAGTAAAATTTCAGTATAAGTAAAAATGTTCCAGTACTTTCATAATGTTCATTTGTTTGAGTAGACTAACAAAGAAAATATATTCACTTGGCATAGATGCGTTCTTTCCACTAAAGCTAATGGGTATCTTTGAAAGAAAGATCAATCTAATGAAAATTCATTTTCCTTTAATCTTATAAATGACTTCCTTGAGTAGCTAGAAAATGTAAATGAACAAATAAATTGCTATGCCTAAACTACTTGAGAAGCCTAACATTAAAATCAGTCATTCTGTTACTTATAATATAGTTAGTTACCAATTATATTTTATCTTCCACTGATTTTTGTTCAACATTAACCTTCAGAAAGGAAAGCAATAATGATTATTTTTTCCTTCTTTTATGCAGAGTCTCTTTGGTAAGAATTTCAAATATTTTGGAGTTCTAGATGTTTCCTTGTTAGTAGTAGCCTTTTCTCAAAATTATTAAAACTTAGTTTTATTTTCAATTCAATATCAAAAGTTTGCTTTGCTTTAAATCACAACTTTATTCACAAACTCTAAAAAATAAATCACCTATTTTACTGCTGCTCATGGATAATGTAAATCTTTATTTACACCAACGAATTCATTGAAAAAACATTTAGGGATAAAAATGTGAGTCAAAATGACTCTTTTCCAAATACTAAAATTTAATATTTCTTATTCATTTTTGTTTCAAAATGGAAGATACTTTCCTGATAATACAAATCATGGTAAAAATTAGGAAACAGAAAACTTCAAAGTTCCCTTCTAATCTCACCTTGTAAACCTATTTACTATTAATGTTTCAGTGTACTTCCATCCTTTAACATTGTACACATAACGTGTATGTGTATATATAATCATAATTATACATATACACATAATATATATTTAAGAATATAAGACGTTTGACTTACATGAATTTCATGGACTTCTTTCCAAGTTAATACAAAAGTGATCTTTATGAGAACTTATTTAACATAATTTACACTTAAAACATTCCATTTGTTCTTTCCTATTGTAATGTTTCAATAAATATCTTTGTACATATGCCTTTATCCTATTATTTCTTTGAGTATATTCACAGAAAATAAATTGCTGAATCAAATAGTATTTAAATTTGAAAAGTACTGAGATGGTTCTCCTGGAAGATATTTTCAAAATACATTTCCATCAAAACCATGTCTATTGTCTCACATCCTTGTTAGCACTATACTGCTTATAGTATTAAACTTCGCCAATCTGATAGGTTAAAAGACAATATAGTCTTATTATTTTTATTTGAATTTTAAAAATCATTAACTGAAATGAGCAGTTTTTCAAATTGCTATTTTTTTCTTTTTTAAGTGTAAAAGCTGCTCAGTAGTGTCTGACTCTTTGCAATCCCATGGACTATACAGCCCATGGAATTCTCCAGGCCAGAATACTAGAGAGGGTAGCCTTTCCCTTCTCCAGGGGATCTTCCCAACCCAGGGATCAAACCCAGGTCTCCCACATTGCAGGTGGATTCTTTACCAGCTGAGCCACAAGGGAAGCCCAAGAATACTGGAGCGGGTAGCCTATCCCTTCTCCAGTGGATCTTCCCAACCCAGTAATCAAACTGGGTCTCCTACATTACAGGCAGATTCTTTTCCAACTGAGCCATTTGGATAAAACTGAAATGTAATTAACATATGTGTGTGCTCCCTTGCTCAGTCGTGTCCAACTCTTTGTGACCCATGGACTGTAGTACAAATTTGGCTCTCTATATAGAATGGACATGGAACAATGGACCAGTTCCAAATTGGGAAAGGAGTACATCAAGGCTCTATATTGTTGTCACCCTGCTTATTTAACTTATATGCAGAGCACATCTTGTGAAATGCCAGGCTGGATGAAGCATAAGTTGAAATCAAGATTTCCAGGAGAAGTATCAGTAACCTCAGATATGCAGATGACACCACCCTTATGGCAGAAAGTGAAGAAGAACTAAAGAACCTCTTGATGAAGGTGAAAGAAGAGAGTGGGAAAAGCTGGCTTAAAACTCAACATTCAAAAAAACAAAGATCATGGCATCCTGTTCCATCACTTCATGGCAAATAGATGTGGAAACAATGGAAACAATGACAGATTTTATTTTCTTGGGCTCCAAAATCACTGCAGATGGTGACTGCAGCCATGAAGTTAAGAGATGCTTGCTCCTTGGAAGAAAAGCTATGACCAACCTAGACAGCATATTAAAAAGCAGAGACATTACTTTGCTGACAAAAGTTCATCTAGTCAGAGCTAAGGTTTTTCCAGTAGTCATGTATGGATGTGAGTGTTGGACCATAAAGAAAACTGAGTGCCAAAGAATTGATGCTTTAGAACTGTGGTGTTGGAGAAGACTCTTGAGAGTCCCTTGCACTGCAAGGAGATCCAACCAGTCCATCTTAAAAGAAATCAGTCCTGAATATTCATTGGAAGGACTGATGCTGAAGCTGGGAAGTTCCAATACTTTGGCCACCTGATGCGAAGAACCGATTCATTTGAAAAGACCCTGATGATGGGAAAGATTGAAGGCAGGAGGAGAAGCAGACGACAGAGGATGAGATGATTAAATGGCATCACCGACTCAATGGACATAAGTTTGAACAAGATCTGGGAGTTGGTGATGGACAGGGAAGCCTGGCGTGCTCCAGTCCATGGGATCGCAAAGAGTAGGACACGACTGAGCAACTGAAATGAACTGAACTGAACTGAACAGATAATCTAGGGACTTTACAAGAGTGGAGAATACTTAAAACAGCTATTGAGGGATATATATATATATAATCTGATATATATATATTATATCAGAACATATAAATGAACTGAGACAAGTTGAGAAACTGTTGCTCAATCACAGTGATATCTCAGCTAAGACCAGAATGGATCATAATACAATGGATTGCACAGTGGTTTTGTTCAATCATGCTCAGATGCCATAGGTTTTATTACAGTAGAGGGCAGAAAGTCCTGATGATACTGGAATGCTTGTATAGATCCACTGAAATGGTTGATCATGGAAGATACATAAAGTCAAAGTCATGTAAATGAAATCAGAAGGAGTTCATGGACTGGGAGAATAAGAAATGAGGCTGCAAAAGCAATGAGAGTGAAAAGCAAGCAGGGAAGAAGTAAAGTTATTCAGGGGTGAAAGACTTGGAGCCATGATAGCAAAAAAGCACAAGGTTTTACCTCATAAATTTAGAATATTTCATATGAATAAGACTATCCAAAGCATAACTTTAAAGATCACTGATTAACATGGAGTATATCAGAGATCATTGTAAGCATTTGTTTAATTAAATGCATATTCTTTGAAAAGAAGTTAAAAAAAATTGTGTGTGTTTATGTCTATGTTTCCAAAAATGAATCGAAATAATTAGGATGAAAATGAAGTTTCCCAGAAAGATGATAGTGAAAAAATTCTAATAAAGCACATCAGTATAAAGTGTAAGTAGTTATTTTTATCTCTCAAAAGGAAATTTTCCCATACTGTTACATATGTGATAGATCTATTTCCAGAACATCAATAAATTTTTTAAAAAGAGACAAGACATATGTCTGGTTAATGATTACTAGTAAGGGAAAATTATTTCTGCATAACCAATAAATATTAAAAAGATTAGAAATAAGATATTTGAACAAATGGACAATCTAAGGGCTTATATATTAATCCAGCTACCTGTAATCCATTAAATGGATTAATTTATAAAATGAATATTGTTTGGGTTATCTAATTGTGTATAATAAGCTACTCCAAAACATAGTTGCTTACAACTACAACAATTATTTTTACCTTTCGTGATTCTGTGGATAGACTGGGGTCCACTGTGTAATTTTTTTGCTTCCTGAATATTGGTAAAGGCTGAAGTCAACTGAACTCTCAACTGGGCTGAAATAGCTAGATCAGATCATTTACTTGGCTGACAATTGGAGCTGTGTGTTGGCTGGAAGCTGACTGGGACTATTGATCAAGATGTCTCTTTTTTCCTCCATGTAGTCTTTCCATATGTTTTGACCTTCTTAAAATACTGTAGTTGGTCTTGAATATTAAGTTTTAGGTAGAAGCTGAAGATTTCTCAATGCCCAGATTTGAAAGTCATGTAGAGTCTCTTCTGTTGCATTTTATTTTTCAAAGAAATCTTCAATCTGGTGGTTCAATTTAGACTGGTAGTATTTTGAAGTGTCTTTTTTAATAAGTCAAAGCAACATATACATACAGTTTTAAAAAATCAAATACTGAGAAAATCTTGTATGAGAAGTAATGATTCTCTATGTGCTTTCAGCTCTCTTATGTCTAGGGATTTTGCAAAGCCAATTGTTTGGAATTATTTTCATTAAAATATGGTATTGACTAAAACGGTTCCTGAATCTCATCTTATTTTTTTTTTTTTTTCATTTATTTGTTTAATTTTCTGGGGCACATTTTCAAGTATTATCCAAAAAGAGGGTACATGAGACAGTTTTCACTCCTTGACTATTTAAAAATATTTTATTCTATAACCACATGATTCATTTTTTGTGTGTGATACAGAATTATAGATTGAAAATGACTTGCCCCCAGATTTCTGAAGGTATTTTTCCAATAATTTTCAACACCAAGATTTACTGTCTAGTTCCAGTCCTGTTCTTTTGTATTACCTAGAATATATATGGAGTGATTTGAACTTGAGGCCAGCTGATTTGCTTTGAAAAATCCTATAGATGTCTGGGACTATCACAGTTTTATTATAATGGAGTGTGAGAATAAGTGGTGGGGCTAAAAAGAATGCTTGGTAAGAAGAAAGGCTCTGTTAAAAATGTCCATACCAGAATCCCAGGAATCTATATGTTACATTATGTGGCAAAGGAACTCTGTAGATGTAATTAAGTTTGTGCTCCTTAAGATAAGAAAATTATCATTGATTATCTGGATCCCATAAAATCACAGGAGTCCTTTAAAAGCAGAGAATGTTCTCTGACTAGAGTTAGAGAGATACAGCACTCTATAGGAAAAGATGGAGAAATGCAAAAGAGGAAAGAGACACAATCTGTTGAGACTGAAGGGGTCCACATGGGAAGAATGAAAATGCAGGCAGCTTCTAGGACTGAAGACCTTTCCCTAGCTGATAGACAGCAAGGAAATGGAGACTTCATTCTTAAAATCACATGAAATTGAATTTAGCCAACACACTCAAATAGGCTGGAAGAATATTTTCTCCAAAGTATCCAATAAAGAATGCAGCACCCATAATATGTATTCAAGGCTGACTTCAGCCTTGTGAGTTCCTAAGCAAGAGGACCCAGCTGAGCCCACCTGGACTTCCGATCTACAGAAGCTGTGAGATCATAAATTTGTGTTAAGTGACTACATTTTGGGGGTTTCCCTGGTAGCTCAGCTGATAAAGAATCTGCCCGCAACATAGGAAGCCTGGGTTTGATCCCTGGGTTGGAAGATCCCCTGGAGGAGGGCATGGCAACCCACTCCAGTATTCTGGCCTGGAGAATCCCTATGGACAGAGGTGCCTGGCAGGCTACAGTCCATGGGGTCTCAAAGAGTCAGATATGACTGAATGACTAAGCACAGCACAGACCACATTTTTGGTGACTTGTTACAGCAGCAATAGAGAGCTAATAGAGAAGGTCATTGAATTAAATCAGTATAAAAAAACAACCTATCCTTTTATCCAACTCTCTACTTGACAGATTAATATCTGTCAGCAGGGTTACTCCCCAGCTCAAGCCAAAAATATATATACATATATGCAAGTATTTCTCTGAAGAAATATAACCATCTGCACTGCTAAAAGTTAAGGCAGATTAGGAGCTTTCATGTTTCAGACTTCTATATTGGTGGTTTAGGGACCCTCCAGACGGTTTTCTACTCTGATGTCCTAAAGTGAAATCTTCCAATCAACAAATCCCAATGAATAAAAATGGTCTTTTGTTGTTGTTGTTAAATAAAATCTAGTGGGAAAAAGACAGGCTGTTCTAACTCACAGCACTTCTGATACTTCTCCTGACACCAAATATGTGATGTCTTCCACCATCACTTCTCCAACTCTCCAGACACCAATTGGCTATCCTATAATACATTTTCATTCTGGCACTAACTAAAAGAGTTAGTATTAGACTCCATAGGTTTATGATCTTAATTTCACAAGAAGGCCCACATTTCAGTTGCCAGCCACAAATATCAAGTCCCCAGGTTATCCTCTTGGTTACAAAACTGAGGGGTTCCCACCACACTCCCACTAATGTTTGATACTTTGTTAGGGCAGCTCATAAACTCCATGAAACACTTTACTGTTACTGGCTGATTATAAAGAATAAATTTGAACAGCCAGCTGGAAGGGTACATAGGGCGAAGTATGGAAGGGTCCCTCATGCAGGAGCTTCTGTCCCTGTGGAGTTTGGGTACATATCCAAGCTCTCTGAATCCTATTGTTCAGATGTTTTTATAAAGCTTCTATCACATAGCCATAATAATTGATTAAATTCTTGGTCCACTGGTTGGCTGAAAGTTTCATATGAATAGTATATGGGTGGTTCTGATCTTGGGTGGCCTCAGCCTGCTGTGGCTTGGAACAGGGTTTTGCTTTCTGGCCAGAGACGTGAAGTCAGTGAAAGTGCTGAATCCTAGCCACTAGACCCCCAAGGACCAGTGGCCAGTGACAAGACTGTGATCTATCACCTATACAGAAAGGAATTTGCACATAGAGACAGAAAGTAGTGAAACAAGTGAAGTGTTTAGTGGGAAGAAAAAGAGTCCATGTGGATAGATGCATGTGCAGACTCAGAGAGAGAGTCACACCCTCAGGGTAGTTTGAATCACTTGTATGGGGAATTTCTTCTGGATTTCTTTTGGCCAATCATCTTGCTTTGCCTGGTTCAGAATCTGTATTTGGCGTATCTCAGAGTTCTCCCATGTGTGTGCATGCATTTCTTAGCCAAGAGAGGTTCTAGTGAAAAAGCCTATGGGTAGGTTGGCATCACTTACTCAGAGGTGATGCTGCCTCCCTTTTGACCTCCAAGGAGCCTTTCTGTGCATATGTAGTCAGGGAGGTCTCCTTGACTTCAAGAATGAGGACTATGTGGTCTTTTATCTACCTGGGCAAAGCTTGTCTTTTCCTCTTTCCTAATATTTTGCAACTCCAGCTGTTTAGCCTGGGGCCAGTCTATCTTCTACCTCATTTCCTCTGGCAACCAACCCCATCCTGAAACTGACTAGGAACAATTATGACTCACCCCCTCATTAACATAAAATTAAGTGTAATTGAAATGGATAAGATGCTATTACCCCATCACTTAGGAGATTCCAAGAATTTTAGAAGTTCCGTGTTAGGACAAGGGACAGAAAAATTAAATATATACATTTATAAATATATATAATATATAAACAGCTATGCTGCTTATACAGTATATATTATACTGTTTATATATAAACTAATATATAAACAGAGAGATTAAATATATACTTATTATGACACAAATTAAACACAGATGAATGCAGATAAAATGGGAAATTTAGTAAAAAGAAAGGAACTTTTAAAGAAAATAAAAGAAAATTAAATGGAAATAACTAATAATAAGCTAAGATAAACCTAGATGGTGTATTAAAAAGCAAAGACATCAATTTGCTGACAAAGGTCCATATAGTCAAGACTATGGTCTTTCCATTAGTCATATATGGATGTGAGAGCTGGGCCATAAAGAAGGCAGAGTGTTGAAGAATTGATGATTCTGAACTGTGGTGTTGGAGAAGACTCTTGAGACTTATTTGGCCAGCAATGAGATCAAACCATTCAGTCTTAAAGGAAATCAACCCTGAATATTCATTGGAAAGACTGTCACTTAAGCTGAAGCTCCAATACTTTGGCCACCTGATGCTTCGAGCCGACACATTGGAAAAGATCTTGATGCTGGGAAAGATTGAATGTAGAAGAAGACGGTGACAGAGGATGAGATGGTTGAATGGCATCACCAATTCAATGGACATAAACTTGGGGAATCTCTGGGAGATGGTGAGGGACAGGGAGGCCTGGCACGCTGCCGTCCATGGGATTTCAAAGAGTCAGACATGACTTGGAGACTGAACAGCAACAACAACCAATAATAGAATACTAATTTGTATTCTGGAGCTATTTTAGAAGATTGCATTGACGATACAAGACTCAGATACTAAATGCAATGAAAATGAAAAATGAAATTAGAAAATATTTTTTAAATCCTCAGGAAAGCAAAATATGATAGTCAAAAGAAAAAAAAAATGGACACTTGGGGAGAAAAGTAGTAAAATCTCCCAGAAAGTTGAGAAAACACATATCATTGGAAAATTTATTAGAAAATATTACATATATATAGGATCAAGACAAGAAACTCAAAATCCAGTTAAAGAGTTTGAGAAAGTGAGAACAGAACAAAGGAAATTTTTAAAGAAATAAAACAGACTGCTTTTTAAAAGTTTCACGAAGGATACGTCTCCAGAGTGAAAGGACAAATATAGGCATATAATTTACCCTTTTTCCCACTCACTTAGGTAGAAAGAATTTCTCTTAGAGATGTGTATGCCCATGTTGCCATGCAGTTCTGCATGACTAGGACTGCTTTTGGGGTAAAGTGGTGAGAAAAAGGAGAGAATACAATGATGGGGTTTGCATCATACCCATGGGACCGCAGGGCCCACCCCTCCTAGCTCCTTTGGCCAGAACGCTAGTTTTAAGTGTCTGCACAATTGCTCCCACTTCTGTAGTGAAGCTCTGTAACTGAGGTTCCTCTAGAGGCGGGACTTGGAGAGAAGAGTAATGAAAAAAGAAAAGGAAAAGCCAACAAACAAACATACATATTCTCTGGAATGCAGATGTTGGTTTCGCAAATTGAGAAAGACAAGATTTATCTCTGCATTTTTGCTTTCCGCACCTACTACATTCAGTTCAGTTTAGTCGCTCAGTCGTGTCCGACTCTTTGCAACCCCATGAATCGCAGCACACCAGGCCTCCCTGTCCATCACCAACTCCCGGAGTTTACTCAAACTCATGCCCATCGAGTCAGTGGTGCCATCCAGCCATCTCATCCTCTGTCATCCCCTTCTCCTCCTGCCCCCAATCCCTCCCAGCATCAGGGTCTTTCCAATGAGTCAACTCTTCCCATGAGGTGGCCAAAGGATTGGAGTTTCAGCTTCAGCATCAGTCCTTCCAATGAACACCAGGACTGATCTCCTTCAGGATGGACTGGTGGGATCTCCTTGCTGTCCAAGGGACTCTCAAGAGTCTTCTTCAATCCCACAGTTCTAAAGCATCAATTCTTCGGCGCTCAGCTTTCTTCACAGTCCAACTCTCACATTCATACATGACCACTGGAAAAACCATAGCCTTGACTAGACGGACCTTTGTTGGCAAAGTAATGTCTCTGCTCCTTAATATGCTGTCTAGGTTGGTCATAACTTTCCTTCCAAGGAGTAAGCGTCTTTTAATTTCATGGCTGCAATCACCATCTGCAGTGATTTTGGAGCCCCAAAAAATAAAGTCAGCCACTGTTTCCCCATCTATTTCCCATGAAGTGATGGGACCAGATGCCATGATCTTAGTTTTCTGAATGTTGAGCTTCAAGCCAACTTTTTCACTCTCCTCTTTCACTTTCACCTGCTATATAGTTCTGTACTAAAACTACCCTTGAGCTAAAGCTGGGAGATAGATAATCAATGGGATAGATAAACAGTAGTGGGCTGACTGAAAAGAAAGTGAAAGTGAAATTTGCTCAGTCATGTCTGACTCTGCGACCCCATGGACTATATGGTCCATGGAATTCTCCAGGCCAGAAGCCATGGGATTTTCTAGGCAAGAGTACTGGAGTGGGTAACCTTTCCCTTCTCCAGGGGATCTTCCCAACCCAGGGATCGAACCCAGGTCTCCTGCATTGCAGGTGGATTTGTTACCAACTGAGCTATCAGGGAAGCCCTATGAAAGTCTAAACCAGATTTTGGTGTATAACTTAAGGATAAGAAGAAAAGTCCAGCAGAATATAAGAAATATGAGACTAGAGAAAATGCTATACAATTATGTATAGAAGGTTAATGAACTAATTGATTCAATAATGATTTAGGTTCCACATCATCTATGGATATGACCCTTTACTTTGGGGAGTAACAAATACATACAGAGCAATGAAAGTGAAAGTGTAATGGCTCAGTCGTGCCCAACTCTTTGTGACCTCATGGACTGTAGTCCACCAGGCTCCTCTGTCCATGGAATTCTCTAGGCCAGAATATTGGAGTGGATTGCATTCCCTTATCCAGGGGATCTTCCCAACCCAAGGATTGAACCCTGGTCTCCCACATTGCACCAGGGATTCCTTGATGGCTCAGAGGGTAAAGCATCTGCCTGTAATGAGGGAGACCTGGGTTCGATCCCTGGGTAGGGAAGATCCTTTGGAGAAGGAAATGGCAACCCACTCTGGTACTCTTGCCTAGAAAATCCCATGGATGGAGGAGTCTGGTGGGCTACAGTCCATGGGGTCACAAAGAGTTGGACAGGACTGAGCGACTTCACTTTCTTTCTCCCGCGTTGCAGGCAGATTATTTCCTGTCTGAGCCACAGGGAAGCCAAGAGGCGCACCTGAGACACACTTTGGGTTTGGTCCCAGACGAGGTGAATATTGCGATAAACTGAACCACATGGAGTTTCTGGTTTCTCAGTGTATATAAAAGTTAAGTTTATACTATAGTCTATTAAATATACAATAGCATTGTGTCTAAAACAACTATATACCTACCTTAATTTAAAAATACTTTATTGTTAAAAAATGCTAGCCACCACCTGAGTCTTTAGCAAGCTGTAATCTTTTTGCTGGTAGAGGGTCTTCACTAGATGTTTACGATTGGGGATTGATCAGGATGATGGTTGCCAAGGAGTAGGGTGGCTGTGTGACAGTTTCTTAAAACAACAATGAAGGTTGTTGCATTGGTTGATTCTTCCTTTCATGGAAGATTTCTCTGTAAATATAATGCTACTTGATAGCATTTTGACCACAATAGAACTTCTTTCAGAATTGTAGTCGATATTTTTAAACCCTGCTGCTGCATTATCAACTAAGTTTATATAACATTCTGATTTCTCTGCTGTTGTTTCACCAATCTTCACAGCATTTTCAACCAGGAGTAGTTTCCATCTCAAGAAACCACTTTTTTTGCACATCCATAAGAAGCAACTCCTCATCCATTCAAGTTTTATCATGGGATTACCGCCATTCAGTCACAGCCTCAGGTTCTACTTCTAATTCTCTTGCTATTTCTACCATATCTGCAGTTACTTCCCCCACTGAAGTCTTGAAACTCTTAATGCCATCCACAAAGGTTGGAAGTAGTTTCTTCAAAACTCCTGTTAATATTGATATTTTGACCTCATTCCATGAATCACAATTGTTCTTAATCATGTCTAGAAAGGTGAATCCTTTCCAGAAGGTTTTCGATTTACTCTGTCCTGCCCCATTTGAGGAGTCACTATCGATGGCAACTATAGCCTTATAAACTGCACTACTTAAATAATAAGACATGAAAGCTGAAATTTCTCCTTGGCCCATGGGCTTCAGAATGGATGTTGAGTTAGGAGACATGAAGACAACATTAACCTTGGAGTACAGTACCTCCCCATCAGAACTCGGGTGACCAGGTACATTGTCAGTGGGCAGTAGTAATTTTAAAGGATTTTTTTTTTTTCTGGGCCATTAGTCTCAGCAGCAGGCTTAAAGTAAAGCAGACCATGTTGTAAGAGGCGTGCTGTTATCTAGGCTTTGTTTCTCCACTTAAAGGGCACAAGTGGAGTAAATTCAGCATAATTCTGAAGGACCGTCACACTTTTGGAATGGTAAATGAGCATTGGCTTTAACGAAAGGTGCCACTGCATTAGCCCCTAACATGAAAGTTAGACTGTCCTTTGAAGCTTTGGAGCCAGGCATTGACTTCTCCTCTCCAGTTATGAAAATCTGAGATGGCATCGTCTTCCAATACAAGGCTATTTTATCTACTTTGAAAACATGCTGCTTAGTGTAGCCACCTTCATTAGTGATCTTGGCTGGATCTTCTGGATCACTTGCTGCAGCTCCTACATCATCAGCACTCGCTGCTTCACCTGGCACTTCTGTAATTTGAAGATGTTTTCTGCCTTAACCTCCATGAATCAGTCTATGCTAGCTTCAAGCTTTGATTCTTAGCCTTCACAGAAGTGAAGAGAGTTAGGACCTTGCTCTGGATTAAGCTTTGACTTAAGAGAATGTTGTGACTGACTTGATCTCCTACCGTAACCAATACAACTTTCTCCATCTGCGCCATAAGGCTGTTTCCCTTCCTTATCATTTGTGTGTTCACTGGAGTGGCACTTTCCATTTCCCCCAAGAACTTTTCCATGACATTCACAGCTTGGTTAGCCATGTGGTGCAAAAAGGCTAAGCTTTCAGCCTGTCTCATGCCTTCCTCACACAAAGCTTAATCATTTCCAACTTTTTATTTAAAGTGAGAGACCTGCAACTCTTCCTTTCACTTGAAGATTAACAGGCCACTGTAGGGTTGTAGAATTGGTCTAATTTCAGTATTGGTGTGACTCAAGGAATAGGAATGCCCGAGGAGAGGGAGAGAGATGGAGAAAGGCCAGTTTGCAGGTCAGTCAGAACTCAAACAACACTGAGTAAGTTCACCATCGTATATGGGTGTGGTTCACGGCTCTCCAAAATAATTACAGTAGTAATATCAAAGTTCATTGATCACAGATCTCCACAAAACATATAATAACAATAAAAATATTTGAAATATTGCAAGGATCACCAAAATGTGATAGAGAGATACAAAGTGAAAAAATGTTGGGAAAATGGTGCCCATAGATTTTCTCAATGCAGGGTTGCCACAAACTTCAATTTTTAAAAAATGCAATATCTGTGAAGCACAGTAAAGTGAAAAGAATTTAAATATGGTATGCCTATAAAAGAATATGATTGAAGAGATATTAACCTTAACATTTAGGATAAGGCAGAGACCGCAAAAGGGACAGGGGCTTGAGAAGATGCAAAAAGATGTAGGATTCTGACCTTTAGATTTTAAAGTGTTAAGGAAAAGAGTTGTCATACGAATGTTGCTGTCAAATATATTTGCCTCCTAAAGCGTGTTTACTATAGTGTCTCAGGCACAGTACAAATGCTGTAAATGCTCAAAGGTTCAACTGATGGCAGCTGAGATGATTAGTCTGGTATGAAAAGAATCAAGAGTGAATCCTGTCATAACCTCCTTTAGTCAGATGATAAGCATTTTGCAGAGTATTAGCTGGAATAGATGAAGACAAAATGGACACATCTTGTTGAGGGTGTTAATTTTGAAAAAGAAGAGAGAGAATTAAGGAAACTAGCAAGGAACAATGATAGAACGACAACCAAAGAAACTATTTTGTTAAAAGAAAACAAATAAAATTTGAACATTATTAGTGGGGTGTTTTCAGGAACTGCCATTTCCAGTTATCAAGTTTTGCTCATTGTTTCATTGCATTAAATAGCAACATAGAAACATCTTAATGAATTTGTTAACTTTTATACTGAAGAATTATTTTAGGTTAACATATACAAGAAATTTTAAGTACAGAAAACCATTTGCATAATCATTTTCATAAAAGAAATTTTCATTATATCTTTGCTACAACTGTGTGTGTGTGTGCTCAGTCATGTCCGACTCTTTGTGACCCTCTGGACTGTAGCCCACCAGGCTCCTCTGTCCATGGAATTCTCCAGACAGAAATACTGGAGTAGATTGCCATTTCCTCCTCCAGGGGATCTTCCCAACCCAGGGATAGAACCTGAGTCTCCTGCATTGCAGGCAGATTTTTTTTATCACTGAGCCACCTGGGAAGGACTTATTAAAACTAGACTATGTATAAAAACTTGTCAAAAGAAAGAGTTCTTAACAGGAATCAAAAGAGCACTAACTCTCAGAAAATATGATTGAATAGACGACATTAATTTTAAAAGCATCTGTCTGTGACAAGCCACCCTTAAGAGCAATAAGGCAAGTAGAGTGACCAACCAGTCATTTGCTCAGAACTGAAGGTGTTTCCCAAAATGTGAGATTTTCAGAGCTAAAACTAGGAGAGTCCTGGCAGATTAGAATGGTGACTCCAAAGGCAAGCAATAAAAGCTGTAACTCTACTCGTAACATCTCTTGGACAAGGGGCTTGGAAACTGAGGCCATTTACCTCCACTTGCTTTAAGTCTCAGGACTGAAAACAAACTGTTTACAATTTCTTCCGGGAAAACATTTGCCAAGAAAGAAAAATATTTTAAACCAACAAATAAGTTCACAGTTTGCTTCAGGAAATTAATAAAAACTAAATAAGGTCAAACAGTAGACTGTCTGGGAAAGCAAGCTCCTTTTCAGGATAATAGGTTGCTCACCTGGTCAAAAATCTCACATGAAACAAGTGAAGAAGGGTTGCCTCAAGATTGTTGCATTTTGTGTCCACCAATCCTAAACTCTTATATCATAAGGTTTTCCCAGTCCCAATCATATACTTATATTGAAAGATTTTCCTTAAATTACTTGATCCCAGATATAAAATCCCAGGGGCAGCCACTCCTGCCGTCTCCTTTCAGAAACTTCAAACTATCAAAGCAGTGTTCTCCATTACTGCTGAAGTTTAGTAAACTTGGTTTTGCTTGATCATCAAATTGTTCTAGCAGCCTCTTAGAAGAGTTAGCAGTTGACAAGTCACTTATATAATATAAATAATCTCCTAAAAATATAAGCAAAAGATAAGACCAGTAAGTAAAAAATTGGCAGAAGCTTGAGCAGTTTATGAGAAAATAAGCAAATAGCTAAGAGAAAAAGGGCTCACCTTCCCTAGACATCAGGAAAATGTACATGAAGATCATCCAGCAGAATGACTCAAATTAAAAAGTTTTGGGGTGGAACGTCTATGTACTGGTGATGGAAAGGCAAATTGGTACAACCACACTCAAAAGATAATTTTGTATTATAAATAAAGGTGAATATCTGTATATGCTATGATTCAGAATTTTCACTCCTAGGTATAAATCCCAAAGAAATGATGACTATGTACACTAAAAGACATGCACAAGGGTATTAATAGCAGTACCATTTGTCACATCCCTAAACACTCACCAGTGGTAGAAGAGAAAAAGTATTGTCTTCATACAACAGAATAGCAATAAGAATGAATGAATCACAGCTACGTGCAACAATATGGATTAACTGCACAAAACATATCAAGAGAGAAACTACAAACTTAGTCGCACGAAGAAGAAAAATCATTTATTTTTTCCGTGAAGGTGCAACTTAGGCAAGGTTTAGCAGGGTCAACGTGCCTCTGTTCCTTGCTGTAGGCTGGGTTGAAGAGTGAGGGTCACTTGGAATTATCAGAGTTTTCTCAATCATCTGTCTAGCAGTTAATGCTGGATATTGGTTTGAGCCGCATGTAGGGCTCTAGACTAGGACATCTGTAAGTGGCCTTTCCATAAAGCTTCTTGACTTTCTCATAGCATGGTGACTGGGTTGTGAGAGGAAGCATACTAATTGAGCAGAGCAGATAAGCCTACGATTTTAATGACCTGACACAACGTTACTCTTACCATATTTCAATAGGGGAATTACAGAAGCCAATTCTGATCTAAAAGAAGGGGCACAGGCACCTTTGCTCAATGGGAGGAATGTAAATGTCACTTGTGAGAAGAATATGTGAGATAAAATATGTTATTCTGGCTCTCTTTGGAAAGGACAATTTTCAGTAGTATGCCAGTTTTTAAAAGCATCATAATACAGACTTGGGAAGTTAAAAAATATAAAATAGCAACCTCTAGTGGTTATTTGTAAGTACAGAGAGTCCATATGATAAGCACACATCAAAGGTAAAATGTAATCATCTGAAGCTATTAACTTCCACAAGTTAGCTCATTTATTTATATGTTAATAACGAATTAAGCATTCAGTGTTTGCCAAGTCCTGGGGTCTGTACAAATGAGTAAGATAAAGTCTGGTTCTAATAAGGAAAATTACTTCACCATGATTTTAACGCTATTGCCTAGATTTTGGGGCATGCAGGATGCTGGCATGGTAAACTCTTAGAAATGGTCTCTGTTTCAAGACACCTTCTAGAATATTTCATATCTCATTATTTCCCAGTGGGTGTGGCCTACTCTTCCTGTGACCTATAGTCAACGTGTATTCATTGTCCCTTTGAATCTGGTATGCAAATCTACCACTTGTTTCTGGTAAGCCCTGGTATTGCGATTCACTTTATCATTGATTTAAATAACCATGGTGCTTGCTTCTCAAGGATACCACTCTGGAGGGTATACAGATTTAGCCAGAATTAAAGTAAATTGGGGCACTGTATTTAGTTACAGAATATAGCAGTGTGTCCTACTAAGGACAGCTTCTTCACCAGGGGAAAGCTATAATTAACCAACTCTTTTTTAATTGCTTTGATGTAGTTCTAAGAGCACTGAAATTTAGTCTCATAGGAACCCTCCCCTTTTTTAGATCACTGGCCTTTCTTGGGTTTAAAAAATGCATTTACCTCATTTTAGCAAAGAACAGATACTCCATCATGCAAAATAATGTTAATAGGAAATATACTTCCTGTTTAAAATGATGCATGTTTCAATAACATCTAAGACATGAAATAGACAAGTGAATAAACCTTAATAAGATTGTGTTTTTGTGCGCTTAATTTCTAGCTTATAAACTCATATGAAGATGGGGCACAAAGCAAATTTGTATAAAATTGGGGCAGTAGCTACTATGGTACCACAAATAAAGTGGGTCATGAAGACTTCAGAATATATCTATATTTCTATATTTATATTCATGACATAGACAATATGAATACGATGGCCCACTCATTCTATTTGCACAGTACAGGAGCATATTCAGTTGAGCTGGTGTGGCATTTTTCTGGCATATCTGAGAATCTTTAGAAATCATGAAGAATAATCTGCACAATGGAATAGTCTTGCAGAGTGACATGCTGGAGCGTACTTGGTAATATATAAGGCGGTTTGTCCCACTAAAGGAAACCTATCTTCTACTCTGCTTCTAATCTGACAGGCATTTCACACTTCACTACAAAGCACTCTACCCACTCCCTCAGTTCTTTCCATTGCCAAAATTTTTATCTCTGTGCTGAATCCAAATCTCCCTCCTAAATTATTTCTTTTTAGATGTATAAACAAAAGTCCATTTTAAGATGGATTAAGGAACTTTTTTAAAAAAATGCCTGAAAATTCAAATATGTCTACTTATCCAGAAGAAAATACTTCTATATTTTTAGCCATTTTCCATATAGTGTTTTTAGGCCTTTCTATTGCTTCTTCATCATAGGGGACTTGAATGCAAAAGTAGGAGTCAAGAGATACCTGGAGTAACAGGAAACCTTGGCCTTGGAGCGGAAAATGAAGCAGTAACAGAATTTTGTCAAAAGAAAATTGATCATAGCAAACACCCTCTTCCAACAACACAAGAGAAGACTCTATATATAGGCATCACCAGATGGTCAATACTGAAATCAGATTGATTCAGTTCTTTTCAGCCAAAGATGGAGAAGCTCTATACAGTCAGCAAAAACAAGACTGGGAGCTGACTGTGGCTCAGATCATGAACTCTTTATTGCAAAATTCAGATCTAAATAGAAGAAAGCAGGGAAAACCACTAGGCCATTCAGGTATGACCTAAATAAAATCCCTTATGATTATACAGTACAAGTGACAAATAGATTCGAGGGTATAGATCTGATAGACAGAGTGCCTGAAGAACTATGGACAGAAGATTGTAACATTGTACAGAAGGCTGTGATCAAAACTATCCCAAAAAAAAAGAAATGCAAAAAGGCAAAATGGTTGTCTGAGGAGGCCTTAAAAATAGCTGAGAAAAGGAGAGAAGCAAAAAACAAAGGAGAAAAGGAAAGATATACCCATTTGAATGCAGAGTTCCAAAGAGCAAGAAGAGATAAGAAAGCCTTCATCAGTGATGCAAAGAAATAGAGGAAAACAATAGAATGGAAAAGACTAGAGATCTCTTCAAGAAAATTAGAGATACCAAAAGAAGATTTCATGCAAAGATGGGCTCAATAAAGGGCAGAAATGGTAGGGACCTAACAGAAGCAGAAGGTATTAAGAAAAGGTAGGAAGAATACACAGAACTATACAAAAGAGATCTTTATGACCCAGATAATCACGATGATATGATCACTCAACTAGAGCTAGACATTCTGGAGTGTGAAGTCAAGTGGGTCTTAGGAAGGGTCCCTACAAACAAAGCTAATGGAGGTGATGGAATTCCAGCTGAGCTATTACAAATTGTAAAAGATGATGCTGTGAAAGTGCTGCACTCAATATGTCAGCAAACTTGGACAACTCTGCAGTGGTCACAGGACTGGAAAAGGTCAGTTTTCATTCTAATTCCAAATAAAGGCAAAGCCAAAGAATGTTCAAGCTACACACAATTGCACTCACACACTAGCAAAGTAATACTCAAAATTCCCCATGCTGGGCTTCAACCGTTTGTGAACTGAGAACTTCCAGATGTTCAAGCTGGATTTAGAAAAGGCAGAGGAACCGGAAATCAAATTGCCATGGATCATAGAAAAAGCAAGAGAATTCCATGAAAATATCTACTTCTGTTTCATTGACTACACTAAAGCCTTTGACTGTGCAGATCACAACAAACTGTGAAAAATTCTTAAAGAGATAGGAACACCAGACCACCTTATTTCCCTCTTAAGAAATCTGTATGCAGGTCAAGAGGCAACAGTTAGAACTGGACATGGAACAACAGACTGGTTCCAAATTGGGAAAGGAGTACGTCAAGGCTGTATATTCTCACCCTGCTTATTTAACATATATGCAGAGTACATCATGAGAAATGCTGGACTGGATGAAGCACAAGCTGGAATGAAGATTGCCAGGAGAAATATCAATAAACTTAGATATGCAGATGACACCACCCTTATGGCACAAAGTGAAGAAGAACTAAAGAGCCTCTTGATGAAGTGAAAGAGAGTGAAAAAAGCTGGCATAAAACTCAACATTCAAACAACTAAGATCATTGCATCCGGTTCCACCACTTCATGGCAAATAGATGGGGGAAACAACAAAAATAGTGACAGCCTTTATTTCCTTGGACTCCAAAGTCACTGCAGATGGTGACTGCAGCCATGAAATTAAAAGACATTTGCTCCTTGGAAGGAAACTATGACAAACGTAGACAGCATATTAAAAAGCAAAGGTGTCACTTTGCTGACAAAGGTCTGTATAGTCAATGCTATAGTTTTTCCAGTAGACATACTGCAAAGAGGAAGTCAATTCTGACCCCTTGTTGGAAACTGTTTCTTTGACTTGCTTTTATTATTATAATCATACTCAATGGCCTGCCTGGAGGACCCTGCGTCTTCTGCTTGTGTATAACTAAAGGGCCTTTGCTCAGCTGATGGATAGTTTGTCCCTGCCCACGTGTGAATAGAAGAGATTAACACTGGCCTTCTGAAGGCTGGCCATTCCCTTGGAGACGTTTTGCAGGACGAAGACCCTTTCACTTTAGTTCCCCACTGCATCTCCCTCTCTATTCTGCCTTTTGTCTTAGTTCCTCACTGCTTCTTTCTCTTTGATCTATAAAAGAATTTGGCATCCAGACTCCCATAAGATGGTTATTTTGAGGCGCTAGCCTGCCATCTTCTCAGTTGGCTGACTCCTCACTTAAAGTCTCTTCCTTGCCTCAGCACCTTGTCTCTCAGATTCACTGGCCTGTTGTGTGGTGAGCAGAGCAAGCTTGGACTCGGTAACAGTCCTGTACGGATGTGAGAGCTGGACCATAAGGAAGGCTGAGTGAGAAAGAATTGATGCTTTCGAACTGGGGTTTTGAAGACTCTGGAGAGTCCCTTGGACTGCATGGAGATCAAACCAGTCAGCCCTAAAGATAACCAACCTATTCATTGGAAGGACTGATTTTGAAGCTGAAGGTCCAATACTTTGGCCACTTGATGAGAAAAACGGACTCATTGGAAGAGACTCTGATGCTGGGCAAGACTGAAGGGAGGACAGAGGATGGAATGGTTGGATCTCATCATTGACTCAATGGAAGTGCGTTTGAGCAAACTCTGGGACATTAGGACAGACAGGGAGTCCTGGCGTGCTCCAGTCCATGGGGTTGCAAAGAGTCAGATATGACTGAGCAACTGAGCTATAACAATACACTATATGAAATTTAAATCTTGTTTTAATCATATAAAATCTTTTAGTTATCCCATTTAAAATGATCATAAAGATTTATTTATTCATTTGAGATAATTCTTTACATTTCTAGTTGTTAGAAACAGTAGGTAGACTTCCCTTACAAGTTTTTCTGTTAACATTAATTATTCTAATACTGTTAGCATCCGTAAGACCCATTGAGGGAAGCACAGACCACAGATAAAGCTTCCCAAACTAGTTTTTCTTGTTTTAGACAACAGAAGTTCTTAAGTTAATTATCATATTTTTCTCATGTTTAATTTGATTTTTATTTTATGTGTATGTGTGTGCTCAGTCATGTCTGACTCTTTTGCAATCCATGGACTGTAGCCCACAAGGCTCCTCTGTCCATGGGATTTTCAAAGCAAGAATACTGGAGTGGGTCACCATTTCCTACTCTAGGAGATCTTCCACACCCGGGGATCAAACCCACATCTCTGTGTCTCCTGCATTGGCAGGCAGTTTCTTTACCACTGTGCCACCTGGGAAGCCCAGTACTTTTATTTTATATGTACCGGTAAAACAGTTGTTTATAATGAGTGCTTTAGATTCACCAGTATGTTAGTTTTTCCAATTTAAAAAGCATCAAAATAAATAAATAAATAAATAAAAATTAAAAAATAAAAAGGATCCATCATTTGGCCATTAATAAAAGATATGTATTAATAATGATTCACTAGGACTCAAGAGGCCTCCCCATAAGATAGTGGGGTTGGATGTAACCTAAATCTGGAGAGTTTACTCTGGGAAATAGTATGGCAAAGGCCAAGTTTTCAAATACATGAACAAACAAAATACACAAAAACAGAACCTTGGAAGATCAGATGGAATTACATCTGAAAGACAGAAATGCTAGTTTCTCCCTAAAAGCCTTTGTTTAAAGTCTGAAAAGACATCTTTATTAAGGTAACTTTTAACCTTAGTATAACTTAACTGCATATGCAATGAAAGAGCCCCCTCAATTTTTAGGGCAAATTTTCCTTTAATTTCTAATGAAGCAAATACTTGTAAGTTTTGTACATACATTTTCACAGCTGGGGTTTTGGCAATCTGTTCTTCCTTTTTATTTTGAAACCTTTCTCATTTTGAAGTCAGTTTGTTGAGACAAAATTGCTAGTGATGATCGTGTAGTGGGCCAATGTGTGCTACTTGAGAGCTTAACTTTTTGTCAATTAAAAAAGTAAAGTCACAACTTCAAAGTAGAGAGTTATTTTATGTGGTGAGAATGTTTAGGACTGAGAGCCTGAGAAACAGCATCTCAGTAGCTCTGAGAAAACTGCTCCAAGGAGGCAGGAGGGGAAGTCAGACTATATTCAAGTTTCCAGCGAAGTGAGCAGGCAGTCTGAACATCAAAGATCGGGCATCAAGTTAAGGAATTTAGCATTCTGTGTACGGGAAGATACAAGCCTCTGGGGCCAATCCTGTTTCCTTGTTAACCTTGCTTCTTGCAATTCCCCAGCTCCTCAGCAATCCCTGTGAGGGGTGGCAGCATCTGCTGGATCGCAGTTTGGGGAGTGCTCATTCATATTTGGAGGCCAGAAATCGCTGATGGCTGTGACATTTCATGCTTATTAATATGGCAGGAGATACTTTCATTTCACAGATTTCCCCCCAGAATTGTTTCAGCCCCCTCTTAGGTGTCTTGGGTAATGCCTGTGGAGTATCAGGCTCCCATGGGTGCTCAGAGGGAAGAAGGGCCAGTTCGGATGTGTGTCCCGGTTGAGCAGTCTGTTAATTACATGCGTGCGTTTCCCTGTGCTGACAGGCTGCAGCGCGTCCACTCCCGCAGGTTTCCGTCGCCTGAGAAAGCCATTGCTGGTCAGGAGGAGAGAGTTCCTTCTTGGGAGCTCAGAAGCTCTCATAAGATTTTGGCTTTTTTTTTTTAACAAACTCGATTAAGGCAACCAATTCAAGGGAAAACGACAGGGCAGTCTTCCCTCCCGACTATCTCAGTCCCAACTTAGTGTTTAACCGAGCTAAGTTTTCCGTCTCTAAACTGAGCATAACCAACCGCTCAGTATCCAAAGCAAGTCTTCCCAGAGCCTTTTACAATGAGAAGAAGCCACTCAGGCCTAAACTGAGCAAAATCTTCCCAGTCCTTCCACTGAGGATGTCCCACCCTGTGTCTAAAAGGAGCAACCCAGCTCTCCTTGAACCTCTTCCCCCCACCAAATAAAACTTAGCATTATCAATCAATAATGGGAAATCCTAGAAGCGGTAGAGACTCACTCAAATTTGTCTGGACTTTCTGAGGAGGGGGGCAGGCACAAGGGGCTTCTGCTAGTATGGAGGCTCTGGGTCCTCAGAGGTGAGGAATCTGCCCTGGTCCCTTCATCAGTCATCTTAACTGTTGACTTGAGAAATAGTCACATGGATGCATGAGACAAGTGCTCGGGCCTGGTGCACTGGGAAGACCCAGAGGAATCCGGTGGAGAGGGAGGTGGGAGGGGGGATCGGGATGGGGAATACATGTAAATCCATGGCTGATTCATGTCAATGTAGGGCAAAAACCACAATATTGTAAAGTAATTAGCCTCCAACTAATAAAAATTGATGAAAACAAAACAAAATGAAGTAGTCACAACCTAAAAGTTGAGTAGGTCTTATTTGGCGGGATTTTTTAGGATTTCAAGACTGGAAGACGGCATCTCAAGTAACCCTGAGAGAACTGCTCTGAGGAAGGGAAGGGAGGAAGGGAAGGGAGGAAGGGAAGGGAGGACGCAGCTAGTCTGAACACCAAAAGATTATTATTATTAAAGAAAATCAGATATCTCCAGCTAAGGAGTTTAGTGCTTTTCTATGTATGAAAAGAGTCAGGGCTCACTGAAATCATTTCTTTTCTATGCATCTCAGCTATCCTGGGCCAGGACCCTGTTGTTTTTTGGTTTGTTTGTTTTTCACATCCTGAGCTCCCTTGGGGCTCACTTAGGGAGTGGCTGCAGCCACTTGCTGAGGGCTCTTAGGACGCATGCATGCTGGAGGGCTGCAAATTGCTCATGACTGTGACATTCTTGTTTACTGACATGGCAGAAAATACTTCATTTCTCAGCCATTTCGTTTAGATTAAAAACTAGAAATAGCAGACTGTCAGACTTGCTCTCAGGAAAGCAGAAGGTAGAGTCCTGAGTGCCCAGGGTATGGATGAGATAAACAGAATTAAGTCAGAAAGGCAATGATTTCAGCCTGCAGTCTTAGCTTATGTTAGGACAAGCCTTGCTAGTGGAAGGACAAATCAAGTGAAAAATCTCAGTTCCTAAAAACTAGAGCAAGAAGCTCTGAGAGGGCTGTAAGGAGAGAAATGAGAAACAGTCTCATGGAAAAGAGGGCTGGAAAATAAAACATACACAACCACATGCTTCTTTCCTAAAACTAATACTTGCCTGTGTGTCTTACTACATGCCACAAACCATTCACAAATAGTCTTTATCTGCCTATTTTGCAGATGAAATACTAAAGCTCAGAGATTATAAATTACTTGCCCAAGATTATTCAATGAAAATAGAAATTACAATGAGATGGCTCCTGTAGTGTGTAGTGATGATTATCAACATTAGAAATACCAGGCTCAAAGGATCAGAGCTATGGAGAAAGAGTCTGCCCCCACATTTTTTTTTTTTTTTTGCTTCCAGGTTTTTAAGCAGCAATTTTAGGACGTTCCACTTGACTGATAATAGCCAAATTTGCATTGAAAAATCACTGAAGTAAGGAAGTAAAAAGCCAAGCGATTTCATGTAGATGATTTATTGCTACAGAAACAACTTGCTTGATACTTGATGGTTACAGGCTGAACAGATCTTGCTTTTTGTCCAGGAAATGCAATACAGAAGGAGTGCAAATTTGCCAGGCAGGGAACAACACATTAAGTTCATAAAATGAAAAAATGAAACCAATTGTGAGAGAAATTTTTTAGAGTTTTTTTTTTTTTTCTTTTCTGAGCAATCTTCTTTAGGCCTACATCTGGTTTAATGATAAATGTTATACCTTGTTGTCATCTATTTTGCTTACTGGCACCCTGAGGCTGACTACTAAAATGCTATGAAATCTTTTATTCTCATCCATAGTTAAAGCGCTCACGCATTTGAGCTAACTTTAAGAACCATTTTCGGATTCTATGGTCACCAAAGAAACCTGCTTCTGTGATGCTATGGAAATAGATTGGGCATCTAAAGTCCGTAACTGTGAAACTGTTTCTTATCTACTAAGATTGTGCCTAGAATTAGTAGATACTATCAACAAGATGGTGGAATTTAGGCCCTTTGGGCTTCCCTGGTAGCTTAGCTGGTAAGGAATCCTTCTGCAATGCAGGAGACCCTGGTCCGTTCCTGGGTTGGGAAGATCCATCCGCTGGGGAAGGGATAGGCCACCCACCCCAGTATTCTTGGGTTTCCCTGATGTCTCAGACAGTGAAGAATCCACCTGCAATGTGGGAGACCTGGGCTCAATCCCTGCATTGGGAAGATCCCCTGGAGAAGGGAATGGCTACCCACTCCAGTATTCTGGCCTGGAGAATCCCATGGACTGTAGGGTCACAAAGAGTGGGATACGACTGAGTGACTTTCACTTTCACATTGGGGCCTTTGAATTTACCTGGTGGCGCAATGGTAAAGAACACACCTGCAATGCAGGAGACATGAGTTTGATCTCTGGGTCAGGAAGATCCCCTGGAGGAGGAAATGACAACCCACTCCACTATTCTTGCCTGTGAAATCCAATGGACAGGGGATCTTTGTGGGCTATAGTCCGTGGGTTTGCAAAGAGTCAGACATGACTTAGCAACTGAGCAAGCCCATGCACATTGGGGCCTATGTAGTAAAGGAACTCCAGGAATCAATGACTAAAAAGTCAGGATTTACCTTTATTAATTAAAAAAAAAATCTTAATTAAACCAGACACAATAGGATAAATGTTGTCTGATTCTACTTATATGAGGAACCCAGAATAGGAAAACTCAGGGAGACAGAAAGTATGGTACCTATCAGAGTCTGGGGGGAGAGGAGAGATGGGGAATTATTGTTTAATAGATACAGAGTTCCAGTTGGAAGGATGAAAAAAATCTGAAGGTGGATATTGGTAATGGTTGTACAACAATGTGAATGTACATTTTTGCCTCTTTGTTGCATACTTACAAATGGTTAAAATGGTATGTATCGTGTATATTTACCACAATAAAAAAGTCTTAAGCCACAACAGTAATGCAGTACCTGAGAAATGAAATATTTCCTGCCATGTCAGTAAACACGGATATCACATCAGCAGCAGCTCCAGCCCTCTGACTTGAGCTCCTGAGTCCCACGGGCACTCAGGAAGGGGGACAGCTGTGATCTAACAGCCATCAGGAAGGAGTTTAAGCTTTGAGGGCTTCTGTGTGTGATAAATTACTCTGGGGAAGTTAAAACCTGTGAGAGATTTTTTCTTGCCGTGTCAGTAAACAAGGATGTCACACTCATCAGTGGTTGCAGTCCTCCAGTGTGAGCTGTGAGTCCTATGGGCTCTCGGGAAGAAGTGCCTGCGATCCAGCAGCCATCAGGACGGCAGCCACTCCTCACCATGAGCTCCAACCGGGCCAAAATGTGAAAACACACACAGGATACTGGCCCAGGATAGCCGAAGTGCATATAATAGGGGAGGCTTCAATGAGCCGACTCTTGCATCTTCCTGCAGACAGAAAAGCACTCAATTTCTTGAGATACCTGATTTTAATTAACAATAATTTTGATGTTCAGACTACCTGCCCTTTGTTGCAAAACTTCCATATAACCTGGCTCCTCCCCTCACCCCCTTGGAGCAGTTCTCTCAAGGTTACTTGAGATGCTGTCTCTTGGGTTTGACGTCCTAAAAATCGCCACCAAATAAAACCTCTCAACTTTTAGATTGTGACTATGTTTTGAAGTCAACATAAAAATGTATAGTGTTGACAACTGCACTGGACAATGTGCTAAATGCTTTTCATGCATTCTCTTAGCTAACTCTTAAAGTAAGTACCAGAGAATGAAACATAAAAACTTAAATCATCTATCTGGACTTCACACAGATAGTAAATGGTATAGGAGGCTTTGAACCTGGGCCTGTTTACAAAGCTCATGCTATACCTACAGTATTATATATATGATATTTTGGAGAACTTTTAAAAGTTTTTATAAAACTTTTATATTAGATGTATATTTCCATATACAAAGGTGTATACAATATACAAATTGTATACAAAATATATTGTATGCAATATACAAAGATGTATATTTCCATATACAAAGGCAAGGTTTAAACAAATAAAAACACGGAAGCTCAGTGTTCTAACTCTGACAAGCGGCTTTATTCTCAGGTGATGCTTTTTCAACTCTCCTTCATTTACAGAACCTCACACACACAACAAAAGCAACCTCGGGGCCGGCATTCATCTTTCTGACAGTATAGCGTGGAGTTTTGGCAGTAAGATGGAGGAGGGGCAGAATGCATTTCTTCCTTCCGTTTCTGTTTCCTACTGTTGTTTCTGATAATAGTGCTAGTTGATGGCCTCTTTTATGATTTCAAGAATGGACTTCTTACTTTTCGATTTTGCCCTCATACCATACTCTGCTCTCAAAACCATTCCCATCTCTACCTGGATAACCCATCGGGGCCCAACCTGCACCTAGAGGGGGGCAAATGACTGCAGCAGAGACAGAATCATTTTGAAGGCGTGCTGACTTTGCTGCTACTTAACAAAAACCTGCCTGAAGATGAGGCCAGGACTTAGAAAACCAGAACCAAGAAATGGAGAGTTTTCTTGACACTGTTTTTAAAATGTCTGGCTTTTGTTCCAGGAATGCCTGGCACACAATGAGTTCCGGGTTATATTCTCCTTGTAGTAACATTTTCTGACCAACATATGAGAACTCCAAGATCTTGATTTCTGAAATGTGGCACTGAACACAGTCTCTTTTTAACCCACTTCTCCCATTCATTCATTCAATCACTAAATATTTATTAGGTAGCAGGTGAGACATGATCAGATGTCATAATCTATGGTGAATGTAGCATCAGAAACATTCACAGTATATTATAGGCCACAAAGGAAGCAACTCTACCTCTGTGGGAAGAGAATTCCAGGTAAGGATGGAAGGCACAAGCTCTCAGGGGGCTATGCTGGGTGGGTTCAAGGGCATCATGGAGACCAGTGTGGACTGTCTGTTTTTTTGCCTGCCTTTCTCCTGTGAAGGTTGGTTATGCAGGCAACCTGTCCTTTAGTTTACCTTTTTCCCTTTATTCCTTGGAGAGGTCTCTTTCATGCCTAAGGCTAAAAATAGATGGCCCTTAACGCAAATCTTCCATCCAGATCTTTCCACACAACCCCAGGCAAGCATTTTCAATTGCTTTCTCTGGCAGCTCTTGTGAATCACATACCCAGCTGTTCGGTCGCTCAGCTGTGTCCAGCTCTTTTGTGACCCCATGGACTATAGCCTGCCAGGTTCCTCTGTCCATGGGATTTTATGGGCAAGATAACCGGAGTGGGTTGCCATTTTCTTCTCCAGGGGATTTTCCAGACCCAAGGATAGGTGGATTCTTTTACTGCTGAGTTTTGGGAAAGCCCAGCAAAGCACACAATACCCTCAGCACTGAACTCACAGTTCCTGCAGCAACAAACAGTTATAAAGTTCCCAGGATGGCACCCGCCAAGGTTCTAAAGCAGAGTAACATGTGTAACTGGG
The DNA here is from genome assembly GCF_019320065.1 of Cervus canadensis. Classification (NCBI taxonomy): domain Eukaryota; kingdom Metazoa; phylum Chordata; class Mammalia; order Artiodactyla; family Cervidae; genus Cervus; species Cervus canadensis. Next base: position 69,632,213 of record NC_057397.1, on the reverse strand, counting down.
CAATCTTTCTCTGGCCATTGCAACCAAGGGGAAGTTTTATTTTCCTTTTTGTCTCACCTGCCACATTTATCTTTACCTGAAAAGTTGTACTGAGGTAAAATCTGGAAAGCCCAAACCACACTTTCAGATGAGCTTCCATGCTTAATGCATTGTGAGCAAATAATTTTAAACACAGTGGAAACACTTGTGTGGAAGTGTTTATGCATCACTACACTTTGATTTAAACCAGTTAGGACTGCCAGTTGTGTTCCTCTGTGCTGTTTCTAAGGGGCCCAGGGATTCTAAACTATTCAGCTTAGAATATTTTATCCTGGCATTGAAGTGATGTGAAATCCCCAAATTCACTTCAGTTCTGTGCAAAGGCTTCTAAACAGCCTAAGTTTTTCCTTATTAAGACAGCATTCTTATTCTCTCCATATTTTTAAACTTTTTATTTTATATTAGAGCATAGTTGATGTGTGGTGATAGTTTCAACTATACAGCAAAGTGGTTTAACTATACATATACGTGTATCTGGGCTTCCTTGGTGGCACAGATGGTAAAAAATCCTCCTGAAATGTGGGAGACCCAGGTTCAATCCCTGTGTTGGGAAGATCCCCTGGAGGAAGGCATGGCAATCCACTCCAGTATTCTTGCCTGGAGAATCCCCATGGACAGAGAAGCCTGGTGGGCTACAGTCCATGGGGTTGCAAAGAGTTGGACATGACTGAACGACTAATACATGTATCTATTCTTTTTCATTCCAATGAAACCAGTTTTCATTCCAATCCCAAAGAGTCAATGCCAAAGACTGTTCAAACTACCACACAATTATACTCACTTCACATTCTAGTAGGTAATGCCCCAAATCCTTCATGCTAGGCTAGAACAGTACGTGAACTGAGAACTTCCAGATGTACAAGCTGAATTTAGAAAAGGCAGAGGAACCAGAGCTCAAACTGTCAATATCCATTGGATCATAGAGAAAGCAAGGGAATTCCAGAAAAACTTCTGCTTCACTGACTATGCAAAAACCTTTGACTCTGTGAAGCAAATAAACTGAGGAAAATTCTTAAAGAGGTGGGAATACCAGACCACCATACCTGCCCCGAGAAACCTGTATGCAGGACAAGAAACAATAGTTAGAATCGGACATGAAACGACAGACAGGTTCCAAACTGGGAAAGGCGTATGTCAAGGCTGTTTACTGTCACCTTGTTTATTTAAATTATATGCAGATTCAGTTCATTCACTCAGTCGTGTCCAACTCTTTGTGACCCCATGAACTGCAACACACCCGGCTTCCCTGTCCTTCACCAACTCCCATAGCTTACTCAAACTCATGTCTATTGAGTCAGTGATGCCATCCAACCATTTCATCCTCTGTCATCCCCTTCTCCTCCTGCCTTCAATCTTCCCCAGCATCAGGGTCTCTTCCTGATGAGTCAGCACTTCGCATCAGGTGGTCAAAGTATTGGAGTTTCAGCTTCAGCATCAGTCATTTCAATGAATATTCAGGATTCACTTCCTTTAGGAGGGACTGGTTGGATCTCCTTGGGAGTCCTAGGGACTCTCGAGAGTCTTCTCCATTGAATCAGTTCTAATGAGATGGATGAAACTGGAGCCCATTATACAGAGTGAAGTAAGCCAGAAAGATAAAGACCAATACAGCATACTAACGCATATATATGGAATTTAAAAAGATGGTAATGATAACCCTATATGCAAAACAGAAAAAGGACACAGATGTACAGAACAGACTTTTGGACTCTGTGGGAGAAGGCGAGGGTGGGATGTTTCTGAGAGAATAGCATTGAAACAAGTATACTATCAAGGGTGAAACAGATCACCAGCCCAGGTTGAATGCATGAGACAAGTGCTCAGGGCTGGTGCACTGGGAAGACCCAGAGGGATGGGATGGAGAGGGAGGCAGGAGGGGGGATCGGGATGGGGAACACATGTAAACCCATGGCTGATTCATGTCAATGTATGGCAAAAACCACTATAATATTGTAAAGTAATTAGCCTCCAACTAATAAAAATAAATGGAAAAAAAAACAAAACAAAAAAAGCAAATGAAAATAAAAACATAAAAAAAATTACAAAAAAAAAAAAAAGAGTCTTCTCCAACACCACAGTTCAAAAGCATCAATTCTTCAGCACTCAGCTTTCTTTATAGTCCAAATCTCACATCCATACGTGACCACTGGAAAAACCATAGCTTTGACTAGACGGACCTTTGTTGGGAAGGTAATGTCTCTGCTTTTTAATACGCTGTCTAGGTTAGTCATAGCTTTTCTTCCAATGAGCAAACATCTTTTAATTTTATGGCTGATTATATGCAGATTACACCATGCAAAATGCTGGGCTGGATGAATGACAAGCTGGAATCAAGACTACTGGGAGAAATACCAACAACCTCAGATAGGCAAATGATACCACTCTAATGGCAGAAAGTGAAGATGAACTCAAGAGCTTCTTGATGAGGGTAAAAGAGGAGACTGAAAAAGCTAGCTTAAAACTCAACATTCAAAAAACCAAGATCATGGCATATGGTGCCATTACTTCATGCAAATAGATGGGAAGAAAGTGGAAACAGTGACAGATTTCTTTTTTCTTGGGCTCCAAAATCACCACGGATGGTGACTGCAGCCATGAAATTAAAAGACGCTTGCTCCTTGGAAAAAAGTTATGACAAACCTAGATAGCATATTAAAAATAGAGACATCACTTGGCCAACAAAGGTCTGTTTAGTCAAAGCTATTATTTTTCAGTAGCCATGTACAGATGTGAAAGTTGGACTATAACGAATGTTGAGCACTGAAGAACTGATGCTTTCAAACTGTGGTGCTTGAGAAGACTCTCAGAGTCCCTTGGATAGCAAGGAGATCAAATGAGTTAATCCTAAAGGAAATCAACCCTGAATATTCATTGGAAGGACTGATGCTGAAACTGAAGCTCCAATATTTTGGCCACTTCATGCCAACAGTGACTCATTGGAAAAGACCCTAATGCTGGGAAAGATTGAAGCGGGGAGAAGAGGGAGAGAGAGGATGAGATGGTTGGATGGCATCACTGAGTCAATGGACATCAGTTTGTGCAAACTCTGGGAGACAGTAAAGGACAGGGAAGTCTGGTGTGCTGCAGTTCATGCAACCAGAAAGAGCTGGACACAGCTTAGTGATTGAACAAATGAACTGAAAAAACAGTGGAAAACTACTCAGGTTCCCTGTCCTCCCAGCTTTGGTCAACTCTGGATCAGGATTATAAGAAATAATGAGTATGAAACAGACCATGTCTCAAAACATTTCTACTGAAAATGGCTTTATAACTATGAAAGGCAGAATAAACAAATCCACTCAAGGTTTCTACTTTATGGTGGTTAAGAGTTTTATGCCATCCTAGGATAAAAAATACTTTTATTAAAATATACCACTCTAAATGTATACCTACTTTTAGAACAATGTAATTCTCAAATTGTTCTTTTTTTGGTTCAATATATTATATATTCTACTCACTGTTTTCTATCCCACTTCATGCATATTTTGTAATTTTTAAGCCTTTCAAATAGGTTAACCCACAGAATATTAGTCACTTTTAAGGCAGTAATATCAGTAATTACTTAATCTGGATAATCAACTTCATTGAAACATGACAGAATTACTCAATACAAATTTACCATATGTACACCCTGTTTTAATACTACCACACCTATAATGCTTTCCCTAAAAATGTTCAATATTTAACTCATAGTACAGTTAGTATTAAGATATGTTTTCCCTACACTCTGAGTACGGATAGGCACCCTCGACCAAGGAAGGTGAGCATGGCAGAAAGTACTGTTCAGTCTTGGGTAACAAATACACACACACTGCCCACGTATTTACTCAATTACTGCGCCACTGCACCACCCCCAGACGAAGGCAGCCTGCAACGTATGGTAGCCTATTTGTGCTCTAGCAAGCAATCCTGGTCTAAAATGTCTAGGAAAAGTGTACATGCAAAAGTATGGGATCAGCTACAAACCAACAAGGACAATGTCATTCCAAGTACTAAGAAGAAAGTTTTATGGTGGCTGGAACAGGCCCTTAGGAAATAGTCATAGAAACAGGGTAGACATCAATAGGAAATTAAGATTGGTAAAAGTCATTTAACATTATGAAAGGCATCATAAACATTTCCATAGCCTGGGCAAATGACTAACTGCTATTTGACTGGCAGGTAGCATTTCATGATTTGGGGATGTTAGGAAAAAAACACACTGAAGATTGAGTGCCAATGTAAGACACCAAAATCATTTCTCCACAGGGCCTCTGCCACAGCCATAACCACCCTCATCTAGGGTCATTTATGAGCATTATCATTTTTAGAAACATGTCTCACCATTCCTCCTGAATTGCTCCCTCCCCTTGCAAATGACCCTAAATTCATTAAATTATAGAAGGGAAGAAAGAGAAGAGAAAAGGAAAATAAAACATAACCTTTTATTTTCTCAGGCACGCATGTGATTTAGGATACCAACTATCAACAGATTTTACTGATTTACCTTTAGAATTACCTATCTTAAACCTTCAGCTACCTTAGAAAATAGTTTGCAGTGATCACTTTGCCATTCAGAAGTACCAAGTTATAATTCAGTTGCTGAATCAGTTAACAGTTTATGTTCAACATATGAGAGGTTATTGGAATTCCTTAGTTTTAAATATCCTGTGGAGCAAGTATTCCACTTCTTTTAAGTTTTTCAGGTTAAAGACATGACCATTAAAAAAGTATATCCTAAGCAGTTTATTATTAACAGAATCAGCAATGTAAAATTTAAAAACCAACTAGCGTTATTCTGACCATCATTCTGGTACACTAAGTGGCTTGTGTTTGAAACAAAATTCCATCACTGAAGTCATCAACTTAGTATCATTATTCGTGAGGTCCTCATTAAACCTCTCATTTTCTCTGCACAGGGTGACTGGTTTTGAACAGCAAGGATTTACCATGTACCTCAGAATTTACCTGTATCAACCTAACAGATACTTAGCAACTTTCAGCATTCTAAAGACAGATCTACAAATGTAGATGTATATAAGCCATATCACCTTTCCTAAGAATAGTTCCAATCAGTATTGCACGTTAACATATGCATACTGGTATACGCTAATAGCCTCCACCACTCAGCTCAGTTACAGCAATGGTAAATAAGAGTAGATACTGAATTATATAGCTTCTCAAGGAAGGAAATGCTTTATAGTCATAAGCTTGATCCTACCATGGGAAAGTCTTCTTAGAAAGGTTTGCAACTGGTTACAAAGTACATACAAGGAGAGTATGGTGGCTCTGAACAAATCCACAAACTCACTTCTGAACATAAACTCAAAATATACATTCTAATGACAGAGATTTGGTTCTATTATTTTCACAAACCAAAGTACAGATTTCAATGTATTTCACAAATCACATGATCAAATGAAAATGGACATGAAAACATTTAGTAAATTATTACGTACATGTTTTTAAAAGGGGGTGTGTTGCTGTTTAAAAATAATTCATGAGACAAAACTTGGCAAAGAGTAAACAAAATCATTAATAATAAATCATAAAATGTGGAAAACTAAGAAAATGGTCCAAAGAATTAAAAACAGCACATATCTTTCAAAAGGTTTGAAATAACTGTATTGCATGCTTTTAAAAATATGCATAAAGCAACTTTAACTATACTTAAATGATTTGAGAAATAAAAAAATCCAATATATATATTATTTATATATATATGTAAATATATATATTTAAGAAATCCAACATGTAATATATATATTAATATATACTCTATGACTGGAGGTGATATTAGGGCAACATAAAAAGGATCCCATAGAAATTTGTTGCTGCCAGAAATCTGGCATGTGGAGTTAAAATGGAATGAATATAACATTGTACACTTTTTGTACAATACAGCATGTTTTGTACAATTTATAGACAGCACATATGTTAATAAAAAACCAGCAACCAAATGCAGCTGTCAAATAGCATGACTATAAGGGATAGCAGTTTATGTGGAGGCTGGAAATGATGAACAAAAGGAAAACTGCAGTTTTAGATTAATGTTTTAAAAATAGTAAATCCATACTATTTAAAGTAAAAATGGATGATTTTATTATATAAAATCATGTTGGCAGAATATAGAAAAATTACGTCTCTTTTACCTTTACATATTTAAGTACTAGGCAAAATGCAACAGTTGGAACTCATGACAAACTACCAAAAGTTTTTCATTTGGCAAAATTATTCAAGTTACAAAATGCCAAAGTAAGTAAATGCACTTCAAAATACATGGAGTGTAATACAAGTGTATGAAAGTAGTGATCTTAAATTATTAATTTCTTTATAAAAAAGCTAAACAAACAGCACAAGATAAATATTTTCAAGTTAGACAAGAATAAATCAAATCATTGTTTATTAGGATAATTATTAAAGAACCTAAACAAGTAATTAGGATTTAAAAAAGAATAATAACATTTCAATGGTATTTTTCTATCAATAAAAGAAGGAAAGATTTGTAGGTCAGTTGACTGCTATAGACCCAGGTCCCTACAAAATCATCTGGACTATACCAAGAAGAACTTGGTATAGACATAAAAACAAACTTCACTGTTATTCAAAGGTGAGAAAACTTATACATTATGAAGGAAAGGGAAATAATTATACCTGCAACAGGGCAAAAATTTATATACTAAAATGATTAAATGCATCCTTAGCATAAAATTAAAATAACTGCTTCTAAATAATTCTTTTGCACTTTAGTAAATCAGGGCAAAGAATTTACCCTAATGAAAAGGCAAATGGGAGGTCTCTGATAAAGTGGCACCTTCATAGCTAAAAAACAGATACCTACCAGAAAATCTGCATTCATATCGATAATCTCCACTGTAAAATAAACTATTAAGATCACAATTAAGCTACTTTAAAAATATAAGGTGATAAATGAATGTCATATGAATCGTATACCAAATTATTATATTCTATACACATAAGTACTATTAATAAATACACTCAATTCATTCTACAGGAAAAAGAACTGAGACTTAATTTCACATTTCAGAATTCCTGAGTCTTATCAGAGGAAAACAAGTAGCAAAAAACAAACAAAATAAGCCTACTCTATAGTAGGGCAAATATATAATACAAATCTGGGCATCAAGTTAACATTACTTACAGTTTTAAAGCTGAAGACTATGGGGACAAATATATGTGTACTTCAACAGAATTATAAACCTGATTTTAAAGCTTAATTTTTTAGATAGGCATATTTTGATCAAACAAGGCCACCAGAGTGACATCTTCAGTGATTGCAAGCCCACCACTTTAAAGGAATAACATCTTTATTTCAAAGCCTAATAATGAATACAAAAAGAAAAGAAGTTTATTTTAATAAAATTTTCAGTAAGACTGTAATAGGACAGCCCTTTGATGGAAGACCTAAGGAGGCTAAAACCAATGACGTGAAATTAGAACACAAGTTCTAATTTGAGCCACTACGCATTAAATAATTTCCCTTTTGCTTTGCATATTACACAGCAAAAATAAAAAAGGTATCTTAAGAGCACTTCAGTCCCACAATGTAGGATTTAAACTTGTGTGTATAGGTGTAACAATTTGATCCTTGCAAAAATACATTTAAACAAAAGTTCATGTCTATTTTCTAACTAGTAAGGAAAAGGACAGCAAAGTGGTTCCAACTAAAACATTAAAAAAAACAAAACAAGACATCATCTATCCTTTCTGGGAACACTACAAAAGGAAAGAGCATCCAATAATATACATTAAAATTGCATACTTTTACTCATCTTTATAAGCAGGAAAGACACATACAGCTATTCATAGTCTTTATAAATAAAGACACTAAGCAGAAAAATATTTGGATTATTTTTCTGTTCATAAGTACTCATAAAGAAAATAATGAAGAAAAAAAAAAAACAAAACCTAAAGTGCAGACTTATAGGCCACTAAGGGCATAATAAATGATAAAGAACTGCAGCCGAAATTGCATCTACATTTACACTTACATATCCAGAAAATGATTCCTGTTTTTAAAAAATGTGCAATTTAAAAACTAGTCATTTGTGTGTGTGCGTGTCTGTTTGTGTGTGCGTGTGCCATAATACAATTAAAACTTGCATCTCTGCCCACGAGTAAGGGAACTAACTGCCAGATCTCGGACAGGCTCTTGACAATCACACATTTCATTAGAATCATACAATATTGACTCCATCTCCAGAAAATGTCAGGGTCCTCTTGTAGAAAGGAGAGCCGCTGATATTTGGTTGATTGCCTTTGACCAGAGAGCTTTTCAGTTCCATTTCGCAAGCTACGATAGCGGCATTCAATTCCACTTGGGCTCGATGAACTACATAAAACATGAGGCCTATACTTATAATAATCTGTGGATGAAAATAAAAATTACAGTTAACAATGCTTTACATAGTAAAAGGGGAGAACTTTCTAAGTCAATAAATAGTCTTAGAAATGTTTCAAACAGGATATTTATAATAATCTGTGAATAAAAATAAAACATTACAGTTAATAATGTTTTACATAGTAGAAAGGCAGAACATTTATTTCTAAGCCAATAAATATCGTCAGAAATGTTTCAAACAGGACAGTTTTCAAATACAGTAAGGTAATATTTTTAAGTAGTTTACACAAAGGTGTCACTCATTCCTTCTTTTGTCTTGGGTGTGGAGGGCCAAAACCTACAGGGTGTTCATAACACAGTGTCAGGTTAACACAAAGCAAGCATATGTCCCTTTTAGTCCATATTAAATGATGTTTGTTTGATACATGTCAAGCTTCTTTCTTTGTATCCAAAAGTTTCCTTCAAGGAATAAAAAAAAATATTTCTACAATAGAGATAAAGTTGGCTAAACTTTGTTAATGTAATTAATGTAGTATTACTTCTGTGCAAAACTATAAATGTCTGTAGGTATTTTTAAGTTGACTTAGAAACACTACTATTTGCAAATGAGCTACCTGGTGCAGCTGAAATTAAAAATATTAAAACACTTGAAAAATGAAATGCCAATAAGCTTCAAAAGAAATTAACAAGAGACTGTGAACATGAAATTGTCTACATTTTTCAAAACAAAAACACAGGAACATGGTAAGGGGGAAAATTCCAGTAAAAGGAGTAGAAAAGCGTCACAGGCGCCAGCCTCAGTTCAGCCTCTGACTCAGTGACCTGACTCCAAGCGAGCCCCTTGAGGCCACGTGGGCTCCGCCGCCGCCCAGAAGCTGCGCTCCCTCTGCGCTTAAAGGCCCTGCACACGTTCAGCACAGTGACTGTGCGAGCAGTCTACGTCTTCTACGCAGCATTTATTCCACAGTTCATTTGTAAAGCAGTACTTCAGGGTTTGGAGCAAAATATTCTCAGTAGATGTTGTTTAATGTTTCAGCATGCTTTTAAAAGCTGCTCTAAGCATAGTGATCCTGAAATACAATACTGCTTCAATTAAGCCTATCTATATTTTTATGGGCGAAATACTCCAGGTACAAATGTTGAGGGTGGAGGGGGAAGGTGGTGACCTACCTCACACCGATGGTGAGGTAGGTTAAGGAGATGAGGGAACCTGGAACTTGTACAAGGGATGTACATTAAGTGAGTACCCATTAATACAATTCTAAGCAAAGTAGTTATTTTATCTTATTTTTTATGCTATAGGAGACAAAGATAATTAATTTTTCACCCTTATTTAAAATTTTTAAAAATATTTTGATTATAGTTGATTTACAGTGTTGCATTAGTTTCAGGTGTATATTCATTCTTTTTTAGATTCTTTTCTCACATAGGTGATCACAGAATACTGAGTAGAGTTTTCCGTGCTGTACCGTAGGTCCTGTTGGTTATCTACTTTTCTTGTTTGTTTGTGTATTCATCCCAAGCTCCTGATTTATCCCCTACTCATTTCCTCTTTTCTAACGGTAAGCTTGCTTTCAATGTCTGTAAGTCTGCTTCTGTTTCATAAATAAGTTTATTTCTATCTTTTTTAAAAAATTAAATTCCACATATGACTAATATATATTTGTCTCTGACTTACTTCACTTAGTACAATCATCTCTAGGTCCACTTATGTTGTTGAACACAGCATTATTTCATTCTTTGTATGGCTGAATAATACTTCAAGGTATATATGTACCACATTTTCTTTATCCAGCCCTCTGTCAATGGACATCTGGGTTGCTTCCATGTCTTGGCTATTGTAAAGAGTGCTGCAATGAATGGGTGCATGTATACTTTTGGATTATGGTTTTCTCTGTACATATGGCCAGGAATGGGATTGCTAGAGCATATGGTAGTTTTAAGTTTTTTAAGAAACCTCTATACTGTTTTCTGGGCTTTCCAGATGGCGCTAGTGGTAAAGAACTTGCCTGCCAATGCAGGAGACGTTAAGAGATTTGAGTTCAACCTCTGTGTCTGGAAGATCCCCTGGAGGAGGGCATGGCAACCCACTCCAGCATTCTTGCCTGGAGAATCCCATGGACAGCGGAGCCTGGTGGGCCATGGTCCACAGGGTCACAAAGAGTCAGACATGATGGAAGTGACTTAGCACGCATGTTGTTCTCCACAGTGGTTAGCAATTTACACTGCCAGCAACACTGGAGAAGGGTTCCCTTCAAATCAGTTATTTTAAACGTAGGCCTTTAAATCTTGTCTTTGTTCTCTAACATGTTATCTCTCTGAAAAAGGTAAGTTTTACTTATTGAACACCCTAAGTCTGATACTATGTGGATAGTAATACCACAAAAAGAGATGGAATAATGTTAGTTACCTAGTTGGAGAAGGGTGTGTATGAGATGCTAAGTTCTGCTCTGGATATGGTGAATTTGAGGTGCCAATTAGATATACGAAGCAATTTAGTGAATGGGTCTAAAGCTATGGAAAGAAGACTAAGCTGAAGATGCATATCAGGGAGCCCGCATAATGTCCTTAATAACGGTAGCCACCACAGTAACTGCATTTTCCAAGAAGAAAAGTTTTCAGAGTGAGACTGAAACGCTTTGGCTAGAGTCTTGAAGAGGACCAAGTTAGGAGTGAAAGGAGGAGGTACTGATAAATGAGCCAGGAAAACAGTGAAAAAGCTCAAGATAGTGGTATCAAAGAAGCTAAGAGAAGAAAATGCTTTTAAAAAGCATAGTCAAGAGTCTTAGCTTGCTAAGATGAGACCTGGAAAGTGTATCTGATTTAGAGAAGGTTAGTGATGAAAGCTTGAGGGAAGGATTTGGCAAGGCCACAGAAAGTAATTTTAGAACTAGTGAAAAAGTTTTCCAGGTTCCCCGCAAGGGTGAGTTGGCTACATCTTTACATGGCATTTTCTCCACATGCCTTTCTGGAGCCCAGGGCTTGGAAATTTGTACTGACTCTTCCCAACAGCCCAGTGAAGTGTTAAAATAATACAAAACAAAAACTTTTTACAAAGTTTCCCTACTAAAACAAAAGAATCACACAGAAGTAGAAAGACGGTCTTATACAAGAAGGCACACAGAAAGTGATTTCTTCCACTGTTAACTGAAAAGCAGGCTGGGAGTATGAGCAGAACATAAGAAGGTTAGGAGATTTCGTAGCTGTAAATTGAGGGGTCTCCCATTTGAAGGCTTTTGATTTTTCTGTTAAGCAAGAAAGGTAATCTGTTGCGAATGAAGAAGGAAGTTGGGGCAGGAGGAAAAATTTGTGAGGGGAGTGTGGATAAGTTTGAAATATCATCAAGGAAAATGGGGAAATGGGAAGACAAAGGGAAGAGAGCATACAGCAGTGTTGAGAAACCAGCTGAAGGCTTGCAACCATGAATTAAATATCACCAGTCTGCTGGGGTGCGTTACTTCCCCAAAGGAGCAGGTGCAGTCAGATCAAAACTCCGATTTACCTAGGACTAGGTTTTGGTTGATGAATACATACAAAAACATACAGAAAAGACTAAGCTGACAAACCATGGAATCTGTGTTGGATTTCAATACAATAGAGTTGGGCCCTCCTCTGAATATCTACGTGGTACTGCTCTAATGTTATGGACACTTTGGATTCCCTTTGGGTGCCTTAGGTGGCTATACTGGGAGGCAAATTTGTGGCTTACTTCTACCAAGTATGAGGAACCTGATGATACTTACCCCTTCACACATCATAGCTCTGTCATGTCAAAGGGGCCTGCGTAACTCAATAAAGCCACGAGCCACGCCATGCGGGGTCTCTCAAGATGACAGGTGACAGTGAAGAGCTCTACCTGATGGTCCACTGGAGCAGGAAATAGCAAACCACTCCAGTATTCTTGCCAGGAGAACCCCATAAACAGTATGAAAAGACAAAAAGATATGAGATGAAAGATGAGCTCCCTGGGTTTGAAGGTGTCCAGTATGCTACTGGGAAGAGTAAAGGGCAATGAAATAGCTCCAGAAAGACTGAAGAGGCTAGCCAAAGCAGAAATGATGCTCAGCTGTGAATGTGTCTGGTGGTGAAAGTAAAGTCCAACACTACAAAGAACAATATTGCACAGAAACCTGGAATGCTTTATGACCCCATGAACTGTAGGCCATCAAGCTCCTCTGTCCATGGAAGTCTTCAGGCAAGAATCCTGGAGTAGGCAGACATTCCCTTCTGAAGGTGACCTACTTGACCCAAGGATTAAGCCTGGGTCACGTGCTCAGATTTTTTACCATCTGAGCCACCAGGGAAGCCCATTAGGTCAATGAATTAAGGTAAATTGGACATGGTCAAGTAGGAGATGACAAGAGTGAACATCACAACTTCGGAATCAGTGAACTAAAATGGAGGGGCATGGGCAAATTTAACTCAGGTGACCATTATATCTACTACTGTGAGCAGGAATTCCTTAGAAGAAATGGAGTGGCCCTCATAGTCAACAAAATAGTCCAAAATGCAGTACTGGGGTACAGTTTCAAAAACAACAGAATGATCTCAGTTTCCCAAGGCAAGCCATTCAACATCACAGCAATCAAAGTCTGTGCCCCAATCACTGAGGCTGAAGAAGCTGAAGCTGACCAATTCTATGAACACCTACTACACCTAGAATTAACACTAAAAAAGATGTCCTTTTCACCATAAGGGATTAGAATGCAAAAGTATGAAGTTAAGGCATATCTGGACAAACAGGCAAGGTTAAGGTTGGCCGTGGAGTACAAAATGAAGTAGGACAAAGGCGACCAGTCCTGTGAAGAGAACCTGCTGGTCACAGCACACACACTTTACATTCTATGTCTGGACATCATGAGATGGTCAATATCAGAATCAGACTAAGTATGTTTTTTGCAGCCAAAGATGCAGAGGCTCTATACAGTCAGCAAAAACAGGACCTGGAGCTGACTATGGCTCAGATCATGAGTTCCTTATTGCAAAATTCAGGCTTGAATTGAAGAAAAGTAGGGAAAACCACTAGGCCATTCAAGTATGACCTAAATCAAACCCCTCATGATTATACAGTGGTGGTAGTGAATAGATTCAAGGCATTAGATTTGGTAGACAGAGTACCTGAAGAATTATAGACAGAGGTTGGTGATACTGTATAGGAGGCAGCATCCAAAACCACCCCAAAGAAAAAGAAATGCAAGAAGGCAAAGTGGTTGTCTGGGGAGGCTTTACAAATTGCTGAGGAAATAACGGAAGGAAAAGCAACAGGAGAAAGGGAAAGATATCCCAGTGAATGCAGAGTTCCAGATAATAGCAGGGAGAGATAAGACCTCCTTAAATGAAGAGTGCAAAGAAACAGAGGAAAATAATAGTATCAGAAAGATTAGAGATCTCTTCAAGAAAATTAGAGAAACCCAGGGAACATTTCATGCACAGATGGGCACAATAAAGGACAGAAATGGTATGGACCTAAAAGAAGCAGAAGATATTAAGAAGAGGTGGCAAGAATACACAGAAGAACTGTACAGAAAAGATCTTCATGATCCATTTAACCACGATGGTGTGATCCTCACCTAGAGCCAGACATCCTGGAATGCGAAGTCAAGTGGGTCTTAGGATGCATCGCTATGAACAAAGCTAGTGGAGACGATGGAATTCCAGTTGAGCTATTTCACATCCTAAAAGATGAGGCTGTGAAAGTGCTGCACTCAATATGCCAGCAAACCTGGAAAACTCAGCAGTGGCCACAGGACAGGAAAAGTCAGTTTTCATTCCAATCCCAAAGAAGGGCAATGTCAAAGAATGTTCAAACTACCGCACAATTGCACTCATCTCACATGCGAGCCAAGTAATGCTCAAAGTTCTCCAAGCCAGGCTTCAATAGTACATGAACTGTGAACCTCCAGATGTTCAAGCAGAGGAACTAGAGATCAAATTGCCAACATCCACTGCATCATCAAAAAAGCAAGAGAATTCCAGAAAAACATCTACTTCTGCTTTATTGATTACACCAAAGCCTTTGACTGTGTAGATCACAACAAACTGTGGAAAATTCTTCAAGAGAAGATCAGAATACCAGACCACCTTACCTGCCTCCTGAGAAATCTCTATGCAGGTCAAAAAGCAACAGTTAGAACCAGACATGGAACAACGGACTGGTTCCAAATTAGGAAAGGAGTAGATCAAGGCTGTATATTGTCACCCTGCTTATTTAACTTACATGCTGAGTACACCATATGAAATGCTGGGCTGAGTGAAGCACAAGCTGGAATCAAGATTGCCAGGAGATATGTCAATAACCTCAGATATGCAGATGACACCACCCTATGGCACAAAGCGAAGAAAAACTAAAGAGCCTCTTGATGAAAGTGAAAGAGGAGAGTGAAAATGTTGGCTTAAAACTCAACATTAAAAAAACTACGATCATGGCATCTGGTCCGGTCACTTCATGGCAAATAGATGGGGAAACAGTGGAAACAGTGGCAGACTATTTTTTTGGGCTCCAAAAGCACTGCAGATGGTGACTGCAGCCATAAAATTAAAAGTTGCTTGCTCCTTGGAAGAAAAGCTCTGACCAGCCTAGACAGCATATTAAAAAGCAGAGACATTACTTTGCCGACAAAAGTCCATCTAGTCAAAGCTACAGCTTTTCCAGTAGTCATGTATGGATGTTGACAGTTGGACTATAAAGAAAGCTGAGCACCGAAGAATTGATACTTATGAACTGTGGTGTTGGAGAAGACTCTTGAGAGTACCTTGGACTGCAAGGAGATCCAGTCAATCCTAAAGGAAATCAGTCCTGAATATTCATTGAAAGGACTGATGCTGCAGCTGAAACTCCAATACTTGGGCCACCTGATGTAAAGGACTGACTCATTGGAAAAGACCCTGACGCTGGGAAAGATGGAAGGCAGGAGGAGAAGAGGATGACAGAGGATGAGATGGTTGGATGGCATCACCGATTCAATGGACGTGAGTTTGAGCAAGCTCTGGGAGTTGGTGATGGACAGGGAGGCCTGGTGTGCTGCAGTCCATGGAGTCGCAAAGAGTCAGACACGACTGAGCAACTGAACTGACTGACTGACATAACACACAGAAAGTTTAATATGTGATTAGCATGCTACATTAATAAAAATAAACCAACTATAACAAACACTCTAAACCTAGAGCAGGTTATCTTTTAGAAAATGTAGCTGTGAAGAAAAAAACAGTAAAGGAAAATAAAAACTGATTTCCTGAATATCATAAATATTACAAAATTTATGTTAAAGCAAGTCTTCTGACAAGCTTATTTATAGTTTAATGTAAATATTCCTGGGCTCATTTTGTTTACTAAATTTGTACTGCATAAGCACAAAGAAAATTAACTCTAACTTTATCATGGTATTTTTGAAACAATATAGTGCCTCAAAAATTTGAGAATAATAGCATTAACAGTAAATTTGTAATGTGATACCATACACTCAAAGACAGTATAAATTAAAACTCACAGTTCAGGAGATCACTAAGTCAGCTATCTACCTGGTATTATTTGCTCAGTAGACTTATGAGCATGGTCTCTAGAACCAACTGCCTTTGTTCAAATCCTGATTCTACCCCCTGCACAAATTACTATCTAATGGTGTGCTGGTAAACACACACCTCTTATCTTAGGGATCAGAGATGGCAGGCTTGATTTAGAACACTTGCCATTTCCATAATTGTAAATACCCTCTGTCATGACCAATTTCAAGCTACCAATGTAACATTACTGAATACAAAATTGGCTCGTGGTAATAGATAATAAAAGTATATACCTACTAAGCTTTTGGTAGGCATTAAATGAGCTTAAACATGTGGCATATAAAGCATTCAATAAATATTAGCTATCATCATCATCACCATCTTACTAAATGATCAAAAATATAATTTTATATTTTGGCAAATCCTAGGAATGAAATGTATTACAAGCAAATGAAGTTTTAACTCTTCCGGCATGTAATTTAAGGCACTGAATAAATCTGCCTACGTAGCAGGATTTTCCTCTTTTATCAATCTCTTATATGAAATTATATGTACCTCAAACTACATTATAATTTGCATACTAGTACTAATCTACTTACAAATATTATTTAAACTTGCAATAGAATAATATTTTTACTTTATATAAAGAAATAGTTTCTAAAAAAATCTGTTTATAGCAAATTGTACTAGAAAGAAATTTACACTGCCAGTATAATAATTAAAAAATTTCAATAGAATAGTTCAGTATCTTCAAAATTTAAAGATATACAGTAACTAAGATTAAAAACCCAACTTCATCAAATCTCATTAAAATTACCTTTGGAAACACAGTATTAACAGTCAGTCAGTTCAGTCGCTCAGTCGTGTCTGACTCTTTGCAACCCCATGAACCGCAGTACGCTGGGCCTCCCTGTCCATCACCAACTCCCAGAGTTTACTAAACTCATGCCCATCAAGTCAGTGATGCCATCCAGCCATCTCACCCTCTGTCGTCCCCTTCTCCTCCTGCCCCCAATCCCTCCCAGCATCAGGGTCTTTTCCAATGAATCAACTTTTCGCATGAGGTGGCCAAAGGACTGGAGTTTCAGCTTCAGCATCAGTCCTTCCAGTGAACACCCAGGACTTATCTCCTTTAGGATGGACTGGTGGGATCTCCTTGCAGTCCAAGGAACTCTCAAGAGTCTTCTCCAACACCACAGTTCAAAAGCATCAATTCTTCGGACTCAGCTTTCTTCACAGTCCAACTCTCACATCCATACATGACCATTGAAAAAACCATAGCCTTGACTAGATGGACCTTTGTTGGCAGAGTAATGTCTCTGCTTTTTAATATGCTGTCTAGGTTGGTCATAACTTTCCTTCCAAGGAGTAAGTGTCTTTTAATTTCATGGCTGCAGCCACCATCTGCAGTGATTTTGGAGCCCAAAAAAATAAAGTCAGCCACTGTTTCTCCATCTATTTCCCATGAAGTGATGGGACCAGATGCCATGATCTTAGTTTTCTGAATGTTGAGCTTTAAGCCAACTTTTTCACTCTCCTCCTTCACTTTTATCAAGAGGCTTTTTAGTTCCTCTTCACTTTCTGCCATAAGGGTGGTGTCATCTGCATATCTGAGGTTACTGATATTTCTCCTGGCAATCTTGATTCCAGCTTGTGCTTCTTCCAGCCCAGCGTTTCTCATGATGTACTCTGCATATAAGTTAAATAAGCAGGGTGACAATATACAGCCTTGATGTATTCCTTTTCCTATTTGTATTAACAATAGTTCATATAAATTCAGAATATTTGATTTAGTCATGATTTTAAAAATAATCACTGCAAAAAGAACCCTATTTCTGTCATTCCCTGTTTTGTGCTTAGAAAATTTTCAGTAAGTGTCAACTCAGTTTTATGTATTTCTTATATATTCACAAGATTAAAAATGTAAATATTGTTAAAATATGAAGTAGTATTGAAAGAACAAGAAAAGATGTGAAAAAGGAAAAAATCAAATTATTTTCAGTGAAATTTCTTAGATTTAAATCAAGAAACAACAAAAAAAAGACAAGCCTTGTCCTTAAACTCACCTGTAAACAAAAAACAAAATATCCACTAATGCTCTGCTCTGCAATGACATCTTCCATGGTCCTCAGGGTGGTACCCAGGTAAGAATTCAGGAGCTGGGTAGGAAGCAGTCCAACTGAAGATGCCACCAGATAGTTGGGTAAGGAAAGATCAGTAATCTAGAGAAATATTAAACGGAATTATTCATTACCAAGTAAAATTTCAGTTTCACATAAAACTGTGTATACAAGTCTTGTTAGCAGTTTTACCTCAAAGTAGAGAGAGCTGAACTACTTTTCAAAGCATTCTGATTTTTAAACATGGTTATTCATGGAATATATACAGAATGAAAAGATCTACAATGAAATAAAAGTTTAAAGAAAAATTTTAATATTCTATTGCTCTGTCACTGAAAGCTGACATTTGTGACTATTGTTTTTTTCTTACACATAAATAAAAGGTGCAGACACATACATATCACTTTGTAAAAACAGTTTTTAAAGTCTTCCTCATGTCATTAAATATTCCTCATGCTTGTTTTTGTGCTTAGTCGCTCAGTCATTTCAGACTCTTTGTGACCCCATGGACTCTAGCCCGCCAGGCTCCTCTGTCCACGAGGATTTCTCCAGGCCAGAATACTGGAGTGGGTTGCCATGCCCTCCTCCAGTGGATCTCCCCAACCCAGGGATTGAACGCAGGTCTCTCACATTGCAGGCAGATTCTTTACCATCTGAGCCACCAGGAAAGCCCAAGAACACCGGAGTGGGTACCCTAACCCTTCTCCAGGGGATGTTACTGACCCAGCAATCAAACTGGTCTCCTGCACTGCAGGCAGATTCTTTACAAGCTGAGTTACCAGAAAAGCCCCTAAATATTCTTCATGAGTGAGTGAGTGAAGTCGCTCAGTCGTGTCGGACTCTTTGCGACCCCATGGACAGTAGCCTGCACCAGGCTCCTCCGTCCATGGGATTTTCTAGGCAAGAGTACTGGAGTGGGTTGCCATTTCCTTCTCCAGGGAATCTTCCCAACCCAGGGATCGAACCCAGGTCTCCCGCATTGTAGACAGCGCTTTACTGTCTGAGCCACCAGGGAAGTCAAATATACTTCATAAGCATACCTAAATAGCAATGTGGTCACTGGGTTTTGAAGCCAGGTAACTCCTGAAAAACTGTAAAATAACATTTAAGTACAAAGTCTTTGAATATCAGTTTTTTCATCTGTAAAATGAGGATAATAACCACTACCTTCCATGAAATTTTTTACAGAGATATGTGTAAATCTTAACAAATGCGTAGCATATGATCAGCACTCAAAAAGGTACAAATTATTATTATACATTTTTACTACATAGCACAATTTAACCATTCTTTTGCTGTGGAACATTTAAGCTGCTTCCTTAATTGTTTCTTTGTGTACATGTGACTATGTATTTTTTGGCTATTACAAATTTTTTAAAACCTGTATGAAAATCTTTGTGTATTAACCTGTATGGGAGACAGTATCTAAAATATTTCCAGTAAATCCATCTCATGGTATTCATGCCCTTGTGTGGTCCTCTCCCCTAGAGTGTGGGCTAGACCTAGCGCTTTCTTCTGGCAAATAGACTATAGCATAAGGGATGAGATGTTAGTTCCAAGATTAGGTTACAAAAATAACAAGACTTCCATCTCTCCGTCAGGAAGGTAAGTTACCCTGCTGTAAGCAGCTCTCTGGAGAGGCGCCTGCTCTAGCAAGGAGCTGTCGTCTTCAGCCAACGCGAGCACTGCCTGAGTGCGGCCCAGGGCCACCTGAGAGCCTGGAGGCAGACTCCTCCTCAGTTGTGTAACCAGGTGGCTGAGGCTCCGGTCAACACCTTGAGTTGTGAGACAACCTGAATTAGAGGTGATTCTGTGGGCGCCCCTGGTGGCTCAGTTAGTAAGGAATCTGCCTGCAATGCAGGAGACCTGGGTTCGATCCCTGGGTTGGGAAGATCCCCTGGAGAAGGAAATGGCAACC
The DNA here is from genome assembly GCF_019320065.1 of Cervus canadensis. Taxonomy (NCBI): domain Eukaryota; kingdom Metazoa; phylum Chordata; class Mammalia; order Artiodactyla; family Cervidae; genus Cervus; species Cervus canadensis. Next base: position 69,612,295 of record NC_057397.1, on the reverse strand, counting down.
CCCTCCAGTATCCTTGCCTAGAAAATCTCATGGACAGAGGAGCCTGGTGGGCTACAGTCCACGGGGTCACAAAGAGTCGGGCACGACTGAGCGACTAACACTTACTATAATTTTAAGTTACATTAGTTTTAAATATACACTTTTCTATTTACATTTCTTTCATGGCTTTATCTGTTCACATTTGTTCATTTTTATTGAAATGTTGTGTTTTTCTTATTTATTCATGATATTTATTCTTTGTATAGTAAGGGCAACCTTTGTCCACGCTGTGTGCTAAGTCACTTCTGTCGTGTTAGACTCTTTGCGACCCTATGGACCGCAGCCTGCTAGGCTCCTCTGTCCATGGGATGCTCCAGGCAGGAAAGAATACTGGAGTGGGTTGCCATGCCCTCCTCCAGGGGATCTTCCTGACCCAGGGATCGAACCCACATCTCTTATGTCTCCCGCATTGGCAGGTAGGTTCTTTATCACTAGCACCAACTGAGAAGCCCATAGTTGTTACTACAGCCATTAATTTTGAGAATAACTTTCATATCCTTATCTGGGTATTGCTGTTATATAAGAAAGCTAGTGGCTACTTTATTTTTATTTTTATTAATATTAAAATCTGGTGTTTTAATGAGTTATACGTTATTCTACAACTACAGGCTAACCTAAAATTATGTAAAGCTACATTCATCTCTACTCACAGGTGATTAATTGGAGACGCACCACTGCTGATTTAGAAAGAATACTGCACTGTGACTGGTTGTTAAGATTCCCCTAAACACTGAGTGACTCAGTGACTGCAAGATGCTTTGGAAGGTGTCAGCCAGAGACAGACATAATGACACAACTTTTACCTTGAAGAATTCACACACTGACAAGCACACACATGCAGAAGGGGGGCCTTGAGAAGAACTGCATGAAAAGTATTAAAGAGTTAACAGGGATTAAAATCTCTGTAGGCGTGGGGGCCAAAGGGCAGCACTGTGGGACTAGAGGGATTTGAAAGGAGCTCCACAAGCCCAGGGCTTCACAGGGGAAGATGGTGGGAAGGAGAAGGGAAGCGGTTCCAAGAAGGGAATGAATGAGGTCCATGTGGCACACAGGTGAGGGCAATGAGAACATGCAGGGTTTATCAGTAAAGTCAGCAGTGCAGTCTGGACTGTTTAAAGTGCAAGGGACTCCTGCAAAACAAAGACAGGGCGAGTATCTGAGAGGATACGTGTGAGGGCTCTGGGTGAAAGGGGAATGAGTTTGTACTCGGCAGAAAAGCTCTGAGGAATCTAACCAAAGAATGACATGAACGGGGCTAAGTTTTAGGAAGGTTCCTCTATCAGTTTGGAGCACTTCCAGTAACGGAAAAACTTTCTTTAGAATTAAACATGTCAAATGTATAAAATATGTAAATATGACAAAAATGAATGTCATAAAAAATATTACAGTTGTAGTAATATTATATTATGCAAGTTATTTTCTAAGTAAGTATTTAAAATGTCAGAATGTAAAGCTTCAGTTCATAATCTTTAAATGTAATTAAAATTTCCCTAAAAAGAATATATATTTGATACTTATGGATGACAGCAATAATATCTAAATGGCTATTTTAAGAACAAATATCATAAATCTGAAATAACTCTGCCACTTAACTCTTTTAACAAGACCTTTGTCCAAAGCATACATGAAAGTTTACTAAATCTTTCATTACCAAATCTCATCCTGCAGAAAAAGGAAGTATTATGATTTACATATAGTTCCTTTTTGAAAAGCTGCGTAGCTAAATAAAGCAAAGAAACTAATTTCAGTTAATCACAGTAAAACTGTTTTGCTAGCATGTCAAATAATTTAGCCAAAGTATCAAAATAAAATGTACACAGGCACACACAGTTTTTCAACTAAGTGTATTAAAGATAAACAGATTCTATTCTAATATGGCATTTCCTATAAGCCAAGATCCTACTCAGAATCTGCATCCAATATTGGACAAACATAATGTACAACACTCGATCTCACAAAGAGATCCATTCAACCTTCTTTCCCTAGAAAGCCTTTACCCATGGACGTTCTGTAAAATCATTTATTGTTTTTTTGGCGGCACTGATCTTCGCTACCCTGCACTGGCTCTCTCTAGCTGTGGTGAGGTGGGGGCTCCTCCTGTTGGGAAGCACGGGCTCTCGGGTGCGGGGGCTGCCGCAGTCGCTGCCCGTGCGCTCTGAGCACAGGCTCGTTAGCGGTGGCACGTGGGCTTAGCTGCCCCCCCAGCACGTGGGGTCTTCCAGGACCAAGGATCGAACCTGTGTCCCCTGCACTGGCAGGCAGATTCTTAACCACTGGTCCAGCAGGGAAGTCCTACCCACTGACTTTAAAAAAATATGTCTCCTTTTCCTACTTCCCCAAAAGACATTAAATGTGAACCCAGAGTAATCCTACTAGGAACCCTTGCCTGTAATACCCTGGGATCTTGACTCAAGACTGTCTTCCTACTCCAGACTCAGGAATCTCAATCTAGGATGTCAGTGTTATCCTGCTGCTTAGGTTCTATGATCAGAAATACCTCAGTGTGGGCTTCAGGATGGTGAATGCTACCTGACTGCCATCCTCCCATGCTTTCAGAACTCCAGAAGCACCATGAAAGTACTGTGATTTACTTGGAGATGTAATTCACGTGCCTGGGTGGGTAAGGGTTACTTTAGAATATTACCATATTCAGATACATCCTGAAAACAAAGTGCCCATCTGAAGGGAAGAAAAAAGAGAGGAAAAAAAAAAAACCTTAATCTTAAAGAGTAAGAACTGATTCTTCACTGAACACACATTTTTGAAGCTGATAACAAGAGAACTCTGTGTACAGACGATCACTTGAATGCGCGCTGAACCTCAGACACGGTACAAAGCGCAGCTCCTTTGGCAACACTGCCTACAGTTCCTCTACCTTCTCCACTTACAAGTGTTTACACAGTGGCTTTACAGGCCTTAACAAACTAAAAAAGTTTATCATTTTTACACAGAATATCTTGACATAGATCAAATGAAGAATATAAAGGTGATCTGTGTATGGAAGACCTCAAATATTATCCATAGTTTTGTGAAACAACATTAGTTTCGGCAAATCACACCTTCCTGTAGAGGTGTGTTTCCTAGTTTATATAAAAGCAATGTTGTTTACTGACAAAGTTATAGTATAAATTTCAATTAAAACATATATCTAGAAATATTATACAGAAGAAATCATGAATATCCATAATAATTTTTAAGGAATGGTCAAAAGAAGTTAAAGTGACTACAGTTCGACCTTTTCATCTACTTATTATTGATAAATTATATTTTATAATATATATCCTCAAAATACTATCAGTATTTCAGAAACAAAGGAGGGAGAAAGAGTTAACAAATGGCAACCAGCTTTCACTTCCACATGAAATTTTAAAAACTGCCTTAAGGAAAAACACTTAACTACATTATCTTCCCTCCTCAAAATACTTCTTTTCATGTTTTCAATCTCAGTTGCCCTATCTAGACAAACAGCACTCTCCTCTTATCCCCACATCCAATCATCTACTCTTTTGTACAGAGTCTACCTTCTACGTCTATAAGAAATCTCCCCGTCATCTGTTCCTATTCCCATTCAGTCTCCTCCTCTCTAGTCCTGATACGTTAGATCTACCCACCACTCACAACCTATGTGAAATTTTGCAGAAATCTTTAAAAAAATGGAAAATCCAATCCCGCTTAAACTTTTTCCTACTGCCATCAGAATGAGGTTCAGATTCATCAACATGCAAAGTACAAAATGACTGTGTGGTCATGAAAGTCATTCTGTACTATACTTAATGACCAAAATGTTCATTACATGCAGTAAAAAGTCTCAGAAATCATTCACAACATTCACTCACAATGTTATATAAAGAAAAGACTAGAAAACACTAAGATGTTGAATGTTTTCCTCCTTATACTTACTATACTTCTCAAACTTTTTACAATGAATATTTATTCATAGGCAGAAAAAACACTTTTAAAATAAGTTTTAATAAGACTCTCTGCCTCTAAAGACATTTTAATCTAGGAAGGGGTAATAAGGTATACTCTATTTGTTACTATGATACAATAGGCTAGATATACAGGTTTGTGAATTCTAACGCCGTATATGACACATGAAAACCACAGAAGCTGGTGAGATGACTGAAGAGCCACAAAGAGAACAGTTTTAAGGAAGTAACAGCCAGCGACACTCAGTGGTTCTGTGAGGTCTACGGATGAGGTGGCACAACACTGCTCAAAGTGGTCATTATATCTCAACCTTCAGACTTAGAGACTCCAAGCTCCTTCAAAACAGGCTGTGTCTCTGTAATCTATTCCATCTGAACTGGACCAATGGCAATGAATCAGTATACTTTAATAGAAAGAAGAACTAATCATAAGTTAAGCTGGCACAGTGTGTATTATGACTCATAATTGGTATATGAATGAACATCGATAACACAGAATAAGAATTTAAAAAGATGAAAAAAGTTTTTATAAAACATACCATCACCAAACTGTTACATACAAAGTAATGTTAAATAGTTACTCAGAACATCTGTCTTTTTAAGAGTAAACTCTGAACCCTGTCTAACCTCTCTAATTTTACAAATAATGATAATTGGAGGCCAGATCATTAAATGACTTCACCAAGGTCACACAGGAGCTGAGACAGAACTAAACGTCCCCAAACAGTCCATGAGAACAAGATTTTACCATTTTTCTGGTCTCATAGTCACTAGCCAATAAAATATTTTTATTTAACTGCAGTAAATTTCAGTTCAATTGTGAATTAAATTATTAGAAGCAATTTATCTTTTTCTTGATTACTCAAGGCAAATTCTAGGAAAATACAATACAGTTTAGTTATATTTGCTTCAATTTTGTCTTTAATCTTATTTTGCCATTATTATTTTAGTCAGTACAGCAGTTTAACAGCTCCCTGCCCCTCCACCCAAACAAGCAAAAACACTCTCTGTTGCTGTTTCTAACCTACTCGGGGTTAATAAAAATAGCCAAAGTAACTAACAGTTTGGTAACATAAAATTCTTTAAAATGGTTCTACTGAGAAGTGAGCCAGGCTGATGGGTCAGGCCTTCCACTTTTAAATTTACTCATTTTTTTCCCCCTTTTATTTTTTCATTTTACCCACAATACCTATATATATATTTTTTAAAGGCTTTTGTTAAATACAAAGGTAAAAAGACATATACGGGAGCTTACGGGCCTCTTCCTACAGTTTCAGGGGCTGGACTTGGTGGGTATTTTACTACAGTGACTGTCATAGCTCTAATGCAAACCAGTCAAGTCCCAGGCTAGGAAACATTTCAGGCTTTGCACGCCATAGGGTTTTTGTCACAACTACTCAACCTTGATGTTTTAGCTTAAAAGGAGCTACAAATGGTACATCCACAAGTAAGCATGGCTGTATTCCAGTAACATTATTTACAGATGCTGAAATTTGAATTTCATGTAATTCTCACACACACACAAAACATTATTCTTTTGATATTTTTTTCAGTCATCTCCCTAGCATGATGCCTGATTCAACTGTGGAGAACCTGGCCTGGTGCCTGACACATGGGCGGTCCCAGGGCTACTGCTCTGCAATTAGAACCGGAGGTCTCTGGGAAACCGGGCAGTTCTCTGCTGATCTTCTCAGATCAACAGCACAACCTCAGGTAAGTTCACGGCTCTACCATTTACCAACTGTATGTTCCTAGGCTAGTTATTTCACCACTCTGCCTCAACTGCCTTAGCTTAGTATGAGAATTAGGGTTCAAATGAACATTAAGTAAGTAATGTGTACATGTTAGAAGAACAGTGCCCAGCAGTTACCAAGTACAATATAAAAAAATGGTTACATTAAAAAGAAAAAAAAAGTCTCCAAGTTTCATTATGTCCTTATTTTGGAATGCAGAGGATGGAGAGAAGGAAATAGTAAGTAATGAGCAAGCTATACATTTTATCACAGCTATGTGGTAGGTAATGGTAAACACATTTCACAACAGAAAGCACGGCTCAAAGAATAGCTCAAGATGTCAGAGTAAATGTTAGAACTAAGTCTGACTTCAAGTGTGTGATATTTTGTCCTCTATGTAACTGCCTATGAGTCACTGATAACTCCTCAAAGGACTGTTGTGATGATTAAGGAATAGTATACATGTAAATTTTCTCTCCATACTGTAAAGTGGTATACAACATATGATCAAGAGATCTTACATGCTATGTTTTATGCTTTTATTTGAGGTTTCAAAGATTCAACCATGAAAACATTTCCCATGTGGAATTAAGTTTTTCTATGACCAAAGTGAAAAGAGAGAATAATTTTTAGGCTCTCCTGTGGAACAGCTGTAACAACATCAAACCCCTTTGGAAGCTGCAAGCACCAATATGAATACTGTTACTCATAAGAACCAATTATTATGTAATACATTCGGATTAACAAAGGCTTCTCTCCAGGCTCAGTCAGTGAAGAATCTGCCTGCAATACAAGAGACCCAGGTTCAATTCCTGGGTCAGGAAGATTACCTGGAGAAGGAAATGGCAACCCACTCCAGTATTCCTGCCTCAAGAATCCCATGGATAGAGAAGCCTGGCAGGCTACAGTTCATGGGGTTGCAAGAGTCAGACAAGACTTAATTAGCAACTAAACCGCCACCAAACCATCGTATTTGGATTAAAGTTGTTATTTCACAGGTGGTAGCTTTAAGCCATTGAAGTCCAGATATCTCCATGGGAGTATCTTACAAGAGACCTTACAAGAATGCATTAATGTTTTCTAAATACAGTTATTTTTATGAATGCTTACAGTTTTCAACTTTATCAACAAAAAGGAATCCTGAAGTTTTGAGCCTACAGACAAGATCTGCTATGTTTAAGTCAGAAATAATCATGTTTACCTCTTAGAATGTTGAGGATGAAATATGTTAACATATTAAGGGGTACTTACTAATTGTGGAATGGTAAGAGAGAGGCTAGAGGTAAGCTGAGGGTTGGGACAATGTCCCGAGGGGAAAAGAAAACCCACTTGAGGGTTTCCCTTACAGGGAGTACCAAGATTAGATGTGCATTCTAGAAAGATCATTCTGGAGGGAGAAAAAACTGAAAATCCTTTCCTATGAGGCAAGGAGACTAGATAGGAGGCTGAAACGCTGCCAGGGTAGTGGCAGTGGACTGGACTGAAGGGTCTGGGAGGCAGGATCCAGCAGTCAAGGGCCAGAGTCCAAGACTACTGCCAAACACTCAAGTTCTCGCTCCTTCCCGGCACACACATTGCCCCTGCGAAGTTAGCTGTGGCCATGTCACTTGTTCAGGCTAGTAAAAAGTGAGATTACTTCCAGGTGAAAGCATTAACAATCAGTAGAATTTACTATGTCACATGAACCAAGTGAAAGATGGTGGCTCTGTAAACCTGGATCCCACAGTAAAAATAACATAAAGCAGACTCCCTGCTCCTTCCCTGACAGAGCTGAACCTACATCTGCGTCAAGTGAGGAAACACACCTTTGCTTTTTTTTTCTAATACCTAAGGAACATATATTTATGAGAAATCACGAGGAAAAATATGGCATATATGCAATATAGAGTCTATTTAATTAAAACATTTTAAAAAGGATATATTATAAATGCTAGGAGCATATATTATAGTCCCCCAAATCATAAAAGTGGAATTCAAAATACAAATTATATCTCCCTTCACTATAAATAATAATACAAGCTGCAGTTTCTACAAATCTTTGCCGTTCAACCCAATGAGGTTTGCGCGTTGTTGTTGTAGCACAATTTAGCCTATCCTGAGTGAAGCAATAAGGAACAGTCATTCTAGATATGTGCCCAGATAAGAACAGTACTTAGAAACACACACAGACAACACATCTAGAAATCTGTCTTAATGTACAATAATACCTACAGATGCAAGACTACATCAAAAACATTGGTAGGTGGGGCCTTTATTTCCCACAGGAAAGATGAGTATATTTTTAAAAGTAGAAATGATTCTAAAATGTACCTGGGAAATTGTATTTCTTATGATCTAAGTATTCGTACTATAAAGTGTTATGTACTTAGTTTCCACTGCAAAAGTGAAGTGTCAATTTGTCCATCCCTTTTTAAGCACATGTGGGAGAAGGAAAGAAAGTTAAGAACAGAGAGCAAGCAAGGGAGAGCCTTTTCCCTTCTATATATTCTTCTTGTACAATCAGCTCCTGCCTCTAAAATATAAAAACTAGCTCCACCATAATAATAATTGCTATTAATTTTTGAGAAATGAGTATGTGCCAGGCAAATGCTCACTGTCTTCAGTGCATTAGCTTATTTGAGCCTCATAGCTCAGCATAGACTAATCAACGACTATTTCCAAAGCCTGTGCCTCTCGTGACCACTACCTTTCCTCGTTGAAGTAGGCCCAAATCATGAGCATTGATTAAAGGTCAATCAATCATGGACATGGAAGATGAGTTTTAACAGGAATGGAGAGGAGGAAAGATAATTTTAAAAAACAGGTAGGGAAGAAGAAAAAGAAATACGCCTGGAAAGGGGGCAGCTTTGGGTAGCCAGAGGGGTATGAGGGTAGAGAGGATAAAATCAGAAAGAAGTTCTAGAAGGCAGAAGGGAAACCCAAGCTAAAACAAAAATCAGCATTATCTAAGCTTTCTTTTCACTCACATATCCTGGGTGAATTCAGTATACAGTTTCAGTTGTAGGAGCTATTATGTAGATAGTTAAAAAGAGAAATGAACAAGATGTAATAGACTATATCCAATGGCTCCACAAGCCACGTTGCTTAAGGCCAAGAGTGAGAGTTTGACACAGTACCATGAACTTTTTCAGATCATCTGGGGTTTATAACTCAGCTCCACCACTCGGTCCTTCGAGAGCCTTCACGGATCACACTCTTGTCAAGGCCAAGGGGCCTGTGTAACTCAATGAGGCTGTGAGCCGTGCTGTGCAGGGCCGCCCACGATGGACGGGTTGCAGTGAAGAGTTCTGACAAAACGTGGCCCACCGAAGGAGGAAACAGCAAACCACTCCAATATTTTTGCTGCAAGAACCCCATAACAGTATGAAAACTCAAAAAGGTAGGATAATGGAAGACGAGTGCCCCAGGTCAGAAAGAAAAGAAAGAAAGTGAAGTCACTCAGTTGTGTCCAACTCTTTGTGACCCCATCGACTGTAGTCTACCAGCCTCATCCATCCATGGGATTTTTCAGGCAAGAGTACTGGAGTGGGTTGCCATTTAAGGAGTCCAGTAAGCTACTGGGAAGAGAGGAGGGCAATTACTCATAACTCCAGAAAGAATAAAGCGTTGAAGTGGAAACGATGCTCAGTGGTGGATGTGTCTGGTGGTGAAAGTAAAGACCAGTGCTGTAAAGAACAGCATTACATAGGAATCTGGATTGTAGTGTTGGAGAAGACTGTTGAGAGTCCTCTGGACTGCAAGGAGATCAAACTGTCAGTCCTAAGGGAAATCAACCTTGAACATCCACTGGCAGGACTGATGCTGAAGCTGAAACTTCCATACTTTGGCCACCTGATGTGAAAAGCCAACTCATTGGAAAAGACCTTGATGCTGGGAAAGATTGAAGGCAAAAGGAGAAGGGGATGGGAGAAGATGATATGGTTAGAGAGCACCACTGACTCAATGGACAGGAATGTGAGCAAACTCCAGGAGATAGTGAAGGACAGAGGAGCCTGGCATGCTGCAGTCCATGGGGTCACAAAGAGTCGGATATGACTTAGCTACTGAACCACCACCACCACCACCACTTGGTAGCTGGGTGATCCTGAACAAGCTCCTGGATGCCTCCATGTCTTCCTCAGTTAAACTACACCAATAATACCTATTTCAAGACGTCAGTTTTCTTTTTTCCTTCTTTTCTCTTGACCCTACAAGGCCAAACTGAGAGCTGCCTCTTGTCAAGTTCGTTTTCAATTAATTACCTTAAATTATTTCCAAGTACAAAGTATAAATTACATGTTTAATATATTTATTTTAAAAAACTTATTTAATTAACAAATTATAATGAGCTCACATTATATACCCAGGACAAAATATAAAATGAAGAAATGGAGTCAAGGGTTAAGACTCTATCTGCAAACCATTATTTAGTACCTAGGTGATCCTGGATAACAACAGTAATGACGCCATGAAATTAAAAGACACTTACTCCTTGGAAGGAAAGTTATGACCAACCTAGACAGCATATTAAAAAGCAGAGACATTACTTTGTCAACAAAGGTCTGTCTAGTCAAGGCAATGGTTTTTCCAGCAGTCATGTATGGATGTGAGAGTTGGACTATAAAGAAAGCTGAGAGCCAAAGAACTGATGCTTTTGAACTGTGGTGTTGGAGAAGGCTCTTGAGAGTCCCTTGGACTGCAAGGAGATTCCACCAGTCCATCCTAAAGGAGATCAGTCCTGGGTATTCATTGGAAGGACTGATGTTGAAGCTGAAACTCCAATACTTTGGCCACCTGATGCGAAGAGCTGACTCATTTGAAAAGACCCTGATGCTGGGAAAGACTGAGAGCAGGAGAAGGGGATGACAGAGGATGAGATGGTTGGATAGCATCACCAACTCAATGGACATGAGTTTGGGTAAACTCCGGGAGTTGGTGATGGACAGGGAGGCCTGGCGTGCTGTGATTTATGGGGTCGCAAAGAGTTGGACATGACTGAGCAACTGAACTGAACTGAATGATGACAAAAGCCAGAGTGTTTGTTATTCCAGGCTTAGTAGCATTTATTTATGCAATCGTCTCAATAATCCTATGAAGTAGCTAACATTACTTTCCCATTTTGCATATACGAAAGTGAACCATAAAGAGGATAAGCAACTTGACTGAGGGTCAACAGATTCAGATTCTATGGCGAATTCTATGGGGACAGCAGAATTTCAGATCATCAGCCCTGTGTTCTGGACTATTAGATAATAATCTATAATATATGTATAATCACTTTCCATAGAGCTAGTTTAAAGATTAGAAATAATATGTGGAAGCAGTTCAGGACAGTAGGCACACAGTTGGTAGACAAGAAAATGCACAAGGAAATAAGCTATACTGGAGAGGATGCAAACTAACAGAAATTCAGTTTCCTTAGTTCCAACCCTCTTTCAAAGTTTAAGGATACTTGAGCCAAGGCTGGGTCAAAATTCAAGCTTATAGGAATCTGTGAAAAGGTAAGAATTTAAGGAAGAGAACATACTAAATACCTGTAAACATCAAACTTTCTGTTGATAAGGAGAAAACTCCTTATCTATTTCCATGTCGCCACAAGCCTCACTCTAGTCATTGCTGCAGTTGGCTAGAATCAACATGAGATTTGCAAAAGGCATTTAAAAAGAAAAGGGTAGGTTGGGTAGAAAGAGAAAGAAAAGGGTAGAAAAGGTTAGAAATATTCTTAACGTAAAACAAAATGAGAAAGTTTCTAGAGATAACTATTTTTGAAACAAATTTGTCAGGTTCACTAATATATATTGATTCCTGTGGACTTGAGTGATAAAACTCTTTCTTCATACAGTTTTTTTAGGTCTAGTGGAAGGGTTGAGTTTCTGAGCATCTATATGAAAATTCTTTGAACTTCAGAATCACTGAATTTGAAGAACACAGTAACTAGTTTAACCCCTTGACCTTAAAAAAGAGGAAAGCAAGGGCACATAGCCAGTGGTAAAGAACCTGCCCGCCAATGCAGGAGACATAAGAGACACAGGATCGATCCCTGGGTCAGGAAGATACCCTGGAGAAGGGAATGGCAACCCACTCTAGCATTTTTGCCTGGAGAATCCCATGGACAGAGGAACCTGGTAGGCTATAGTCCATGGACACGACAGAAGTGACTTAGCATACAGCATGCGCTGAAGACACTAAGTCTGTAAATACTGGATCCTTTTTTTCCCCATGGGATGGTCCTCAGTAACAGAGTTCCATTGTTCAATCATTTACTAGCAGTGTTTCCATTACTCAATCATTTACAAAGTGATGTACGTTAGTTAGAAACACCTTAACTGAATAAGCAAAGCACATGAATACAAGACCAAAAAAAAAAGTGTATAAGGTGTATAAAAAGACAAATATATTCTCAATTGGGAAAAAGATTACCTGTCCAATTTTGTTTTACCCACTACCAAGTTATTTTAAAATGAAGTTCCTCCAAAGAAAGGTTATAAAGGAGGCTTCCCCCCTTATTACACTGTATTAAAAAAGCAAATTACTTGATGAAAAAAAAATCCTATTAAAAATTTTAGGAAACTCCAAAATAGAGTCTACTTTCTCCTCTATTTACCCAAACTCTTCCTTTAGCCCCACACTGTTAAAAACTTGAGCTAAAATACTGGATGCATTTTGGCAGGTTAGAGGGAAAGCCAGCCTTTATTTACTCCCTGACTGGTGCGACAGCTGCTACAGAATAAGATGACAAATGTTTAAAATAGATTCTACTCCTCTCCTCTCTTAATTAAGAGGGCTCATTTTTAACTAAACTCATATGCCAAAAGAGGAGTAGTTCTTTCTCTACCAAATCTCCTACTGAGGGGGCCAGACACAGATTGGCTTTATCTGTTTGAAATTTCTCAGGGCACGTCAGAAAGTAATTTCCACTTCTGTTGTTAATGTCACTCCTCTGCCGGCATTCCACAGGACGGAGCGCCCTCCCAGGGCCGCCCCAAGATCGCTCAAAAAAAAAAAAAAAAAAAAAACTTGGGAGAGAGAACGGCCCAGCGGCACGCCACTTACCGAGAACACTGCGTTCTGCAGCCCGAAAGGTATGGGGGTGAGCCTGGCCAGCGCCACCACTTTGAGGCCGCTGCCCCCCTCCACGACGCGGATGACGGCGCTGAGCTTCTCGCTGCTCTGGATCCTGGCGGCCACCCAGGCGGTGAGCAGCCGTTTGCAGACCACGTGGGCGATGAAGGTGCCAATGAGGACGCCCACCACCATCAGCCCCATGCCCAGCACGAAGCCATACAGGTAGCCGGCCGCCACGTTGAGCACGATGTAGCCCCAGCCGCAGGGGAACGAGACCACGATGAAGCCCACGACGAAGAGCAGGACCCCCAGCAGCGAGTCGAGGCTCTCGGCCCAGAGCAGGAGGTGCTGCAGGTAGCGGCGGACCAGGGCCAGGGAAGCGAAGCACACGGCGGCCAGCACGCAGACCAGCACCAGGCTCCGGCACCAACAGGTGCTGCCGAGGCAGCAGCAGCGCCAGCTTCTCACCTCGGCCACGCCGACCACCACGCCGCCGCCCCCCGGGCCGCCCGCTAACGCCCCGCCCGGCCCCGGCAGATCTGAGGCGTCGAGCGGAGCGTGGCGCTCCAGACAGGCGCTGAGCAGGGCCCCCGGGGCCGCCGCCGCCGCCGCGCTCGCCCCGCCCCCGCGCGGGGGCAGGCGCTCAGCCGGGCCGTCCCCGCCTGCCGCCCGAGGCAGGGCCCAGCCGGCCGGCGGCGGCGGCTCGGCGTGGCCCGGGAGGGCGGCGGTGTACTGCAGAAGCCGGGGCAGCGACTGGAGCAGGCTGCCGCCGGCGCTCCACATGCCTCGGCCCAGCGCCGGGCCCTCCTCAACCGGCCTGCGCTTCCGCTGCCGCAGCGGCCGCGCTCGTCAAGCGGCGGGCCTTCATGGCGCCCCGCGCGCGTGGCCTGACTCGCCGCGTTCTCTCGAGGGGCAGGAGAGGGCCTCAGGGAAAAAAACCTGAGGGCTCGCTGACGGAAGGATGACGCCGTGAAGCGGGAGAAAACTCCCGACGCCACACAGGCGGAGCCCGCCTCTCCGGGGGCCGAGGGGGCGGGGCGTCGGGAGCGCGGGGCGGGGCGTCAGCGCGCGGGGGGGGGGGGGCCTGACGCGAGCTATAGTTGGCCCCGCCCCCGTGACGGACAGCACCCCGCCCCCGCCAGGGTAACGAGGAGGCTGGGTAGCGGCGGCGTCCGGAGGGCTGAGTCGCTGAGGAGGCCGCTGGGAGGAGAGAAACAGTAGAGACTATGGGGGCGCCAGAGAAGGAGAGGGGCTTCAGTGAGGTGGAGAGTTGGGTGACGCGCGAGGAACCCTGCAGTGGCCTTCCCGGCCTTCCTAGGAGGCGCATGCGTGCCTGCCTGTCAGGGCGCGCTCTCTCCCTTGGGCCCGGTCCCAGTCAGCTAGCCGCTTGGATTCTCGCCCAATACCTGTTGGCTGTTTTTGCAGTAACCTCTGATCGTTTATATCCACAGCTATTGTGGTGATATTGGAGGAAAAAGAGTTCTTCATCTGCTTTAAGGAGGATTTGCTCATTTTTACCTCCCCAGGTAGTGAAATCTCCGTGCAGGTTTCAGGTCGTCGTTTGGTACTTAAAGAACTTAAGGAATTAGGTATAAAAGCCCAACCTCGACAGAATGCCACTTCTGACCCCAGAAGTCTTTTATTAAGCGCCAGATACCTGGGCTAGCGACTTCTCGAAAAGATACACCGAAGAACATTCTTTTTTTTTTTTTTTTTTTTATTATTTTTTTTTTCGAGTGGGTTTTGTCATACATTGATATGAATCAGCCATGGATTTACATGTATTCCCAATCCCGATCCCCCCTCCCACCTCCCTCTCCACCCGATTCCTCTGGGTCTTCCCAGTGCACCAGGCCGGAGCACTTGTCTCATGCATCCCACCTGGGCTGGTGATCTGTTTCACCATAGATAGTATACATGCTGTTCTTTTGAAATATCCCACCCTCACATTCTCCCACAAAGTTCAAAAGTCTGTTCTGTATTTCTGTGTCTCTTTTTCTGTTTTGCATATAGGGCGAAGAACATTCTTAAGGATTAACCGTACCAGATGACTCCTCCTCATGCTGCTTTCCTTTCTTCTTTTTGCCTAGACTCTAAGGTTAGTGTTCCTCAGGTGCTCTTTCCTTCTCCCTATTTAGAGCTCGCCGAGCCCTGTCATCTGAGCTCATAGATTTGATCCCACTTGGGGGTTATACGCTGATAACCTCCAGGTCTATCTCTTCCTGTCCCTCCCTTGCACTCCAGCCTATGGACACACCCAGATGGAATTTCTGTAGGTACCTCAAACTCAGCATAGCTCTGGTGCAAAAAGGACCTAGTAACTAGTCACGTCATTAACCCCTGAATCTCAGTATTTGTTTTTAAACTGCAAAATGAAGATGATAGTACAATTTTACCTCATAAAACTGTTGTGAGGGTTAAATAAAATAATGAAGATACTTGGCACTATGCTTGGAATCAGTATTCAGTCATGAGAAGGTATCTCATAGTTTAGAAGTGTTGTTCCCCATAGATTTGCTCTTTCTTTTGAGTTTCTTGTCTCAGTGGACGATCTTCCACCCAATTACCAGCCAAATAGCCACCAGGACACTTTGAGACCCTACTGATTAGATACCTGCTTTCTCTTTCATGTCATTCCTCTCAAGCCATGTGGGTTTGGCTAGGGTCAGATCTAAGTTTTTCAAAGATATCAGGCACAAGCTGCTTCACCTTTTTTAATTCCTGTAGTTCACGTGGAGGAGCAGCTCCGTTGTTTAGCTATAGTTTTACTTCCTCTCTAGAAACTTCCAACACTACCTTCCCATCACCCAGTCACACCCAGTTTGTCGTTTCGTTCCCATGCTCACTCTTCTTTCTACTTAGTTATCATATTTGTCCATTATGTTGAGATTTTTTGTTTGCATCACTGTTTCCCTCTAGACTGAATTTCTTTAACATGGGCCCACAACTTATTTAATCTTAATAAGTAAAGAAACAGCAAGCACTCTTTATAAGTTTTTCTGAATGAATAAGTTACAGTTTACAGGGGAGGATAAGAAAGCCAGACAGGAGGCTAACAGAATTGTTTGGGCAAGAATCCATTAAGGACTAAAGTAAAGTAATGGTCATGGAGTTAATAGGATGGGGATAAATTAGAAGCTATAGGCTTGGCCACCGATTGGGTGTTAGGAGAGAGAGAGTCAAAGCTAATACCTGGGTTTTCTATTTGAGGTAGTGGATAGATAATGGAGCCAATGACCAAGAGAAAAAGTACAGAAAGTTTGTGAGAAAGGTGAAACTGGAAATGTCTATGATATTATCAAGTTGTGGCATATTGGTAGTTGGTTGACATTGTGGATAAAGAGAAAATGGGGCATCTCTCCTAGAAATTTTGACATTGGTATAGAGGCAGCAGTTAAGCCATGGTTGGATGAGTGAATGGTGGTGGATGTGCCAAATAGCTTGTTGTCTTTCAGGTTCATGGTAAAATAGCATTTCCCAGCCTCCTTGCGGTTGGGATGAGATACATGACTCATTCTGCCCTTGAATTATGAACACAGCATTTAATTGTTGATGCAAGACCTTCCAGAACTCTTTTCCTCTTTGCCATGGCAATCAACAATGTTCCAGAGTATTTGCTCTACTAATCTTGGTCTTAGAAGGATAATGCAGAATAGTGTTGCATCCACCTTGTGATGGACTATTTAAAGTGAGTGAGAAGGCAACTTTGGTTGTTTTAAGTAATTTGAGGGGTTTTGTTGTTGTTTGTTTCAGAGTAAATCTTTGTCACTTCTTAGTGAATGAGAAGAAGAGTAACACCTTGGGGACACTACTGTACTCGTTAAATTATTTTGCATGCAAGAAAGAGAGACCAAAAAGCCACTTTAATTAAAAGGGTTGGAAGCAGGAGTATTTATATACATATATGAGCAGCTATTAGGAACTGAGGCACCTCTAAAGAAAAGTTGTTGTTTTCTTCCCATTATACCTGTTTTTCTCTGCCTCTTTGATCAGTTCTCACACTATGGAGTGCTAATTAACCCTCTTCATATCCTATAATCTGCATTTCAGAGGAGCACAATTCAGTTGCAAGAGCTCATAGCTCTAAGCCATGTCATAGGCTGCCAACAAGCCTGTGGTTGAGCCACTCTTGTATCAAGTGCCCATCGTGATCCAGACAGTGCCACCACTTTGGAAATACCACTTCTGAAGATGGGAACTCTGGTCAGGGCAGTGTAAACTATAATGGGACATTTCCGTTCTTGTCCCACTAAAATTTATTTTTCAATAAATTGTGAAAATTGTGAAACTATGAAAGTTATATTTTACAAATGGAAATTAGATATGTCTTAACCTGCAAACACTCTAACTTCTCACCCTCTGCCTAAAACCTTTCTGTTGCTTTAGCAAAAACACCCAACTCCTTGCCTGGCCTACAAAGACCATTATGATCTAGCCTTTGCCTACATTCCTACTTCCTCTCCTATGAACCTTCCTTCAGTCACAATGGCCTCCTATCTCTTGAATAAACCAAACTGGTTTCAACTTCAGAAGCTTACAGTCTTTCTTGGCTGATCTCTTGTTTCAGTACTCTTCCCCTTCCTCTTATAAAGCTTTCTTGTTATTCCTTTCTTCTTATTCACGTTAAGCTCTTCTGCCATTGCCTCATATATGTTAGAGTCATAATACTCCTTTCCTTCATTGCATCTACCATTTGAAATAGTCTTGTGTGGATATTGTGTTACCATCTGCCTTCCCAAAGAGAATGAAAACACCATGAAAATGAGCATCTTTTCCTGTCTTATGATCCCCTGTATCTGGAGAATAGTTCCTGGCATGCAAAATACTGTTTAAGTGAATGAAGGAGATAGTAGGTACTGTGCTTGTCTGCTGGTTATTTTTCACTGATCCTCCATCTGGATTCATTCTCTACTCTTTCCTGCCTTGAGGTGCATCTCAGGAGGTTGACTTCTGGAGTTTGCCATCACTCAATCTTCATTGTGCTCTGGGTTTCCAGTTAGGTTTGACCAATGAGAGGCACCAGAAGACTGGAAGATAGTAGAGTGAGAGGTGGTCAAGGTATTTATCTCTGCCCAACCCAGCTTCACTATGTTTTGTTAGTAACTGAATTCTTCCATGCCCAAAGTTCTTGTTGAGTGGCCTTTAAGTTTCTAGATCTTTACCAACTCTGGTAATGGTTTGCTGATGTTTCATCATCCCTTGTAATACTCCTTTGATTAGACACTTTATTATGGCGGAGATCAGTGTTCTCCGCTGTTCTCCACTGTTAGATCAGTGGAGAACTAACTCCAGAAAGAATGAAGAGACAGAGCTAAAGCAAAAACAACACCCAGTTGTGGATGTGACTGGTGATGGAAGTAAGGCCCGATGCTGTAAAGAGCAATATTGCATAGGAATCTGCAATACTGATTCATAGGTCCATGAATGAAGGCAAATTGCAAGTGGTCAAATGAGATGGCAAGATGAACATTGACATTTTAGGAATCAGCGAACTAAAATGGACTGGAATGGGTGAATTTAACTCAGATGACCATTATATCTACTAGTGGGCAAGAATGCCTTAGAAGAAACGGAGTAGCCATCATAGTCAACAAAAGAATCCAAAATGCAGTATGTGGATGCAATCTCAAAAACGACAGAATGATCTCTGTTCATTTCCAAGGCAAACCATTTAACATCACAGTAATTCAAGTCTATGCCCTGACCAGTAATGCTGAAGAGGCTGAAGTTGAATGGTACTATGAAGACCTACAAGGCCTTCTAGAACTAACACTAAAAAAATATGTCCTTTTCATTAGAGGGGACTGGAATGCAAATATAGGAAGTCAAGGAACACCTGGACTAACAAGAAAATTTGGCCTTGGAGTACAGAATGAAGCAGGGCAAAGGCTAATACAGTTCTGCCAAGAGAACGCACTGGTAATACCAAACACCCTCTTCCAACAACACAAGAGAAGACTGCACATGGACAACACCAGATGGTCAACACCAAAATAAGATTGATTATATTCCTTGCAGCCAAAGATGGAGAAGCTGTATACACTCAGCAAAAAACAAAACTGGGAGCTGACTGTGGCTCAGATCATGAACTCCTATTGCCAAATTCAGACTTAAATTGAAGAAAGTGGGGAAAACTACTAGACCATTCAATTTATCAAATCCCTTATGACTATACAGTGGAAGTGAGGAATAGATTTAAGGGATTAGATCTGATAAACAGAGTGCCTGATGAACTATGGATGGAGGTTCATGACATTGTACAGGAGACAGGAATCAAGACCATCCCCAAGAAAAAGAAATGCAAAAAAGCAAAATGGCTATCTGAGGAGGCATTACAAATAGCTGTGAAAACAAGAGAAGCCAAAAGCAAAGGAGAAAAGGAAAGATATACCCATTTGAATGCAGAGTTCCAAAGAATAGCAAGGAGAGATAAGAAAGCCTTCCTCAGCAATCAATGCAAAGATATAGAGGAAAACAATAGAATGAGAAAAGCTAGAGATCTCTTCAAGAAAATTAGAGATACCTAGGGAACATTTCATGCAAAGATGGGCTCAATAAAGGACAGAAATGGTATGGACCTAACAGAAGCAGAAGATATTAAGAAGAGGAGGCAAGAATACACAGAAGAACCGTACAAAAAATATCTTCACAACCCAGATAATCACAATGGTGTGATCACTCACACTCACCTAGACATCCTGGAATGTGAGGTCAAGTGAGCCTTAGGAAGCATCACTACAAACTAAGCTAGTGGAGGTGATGGAATTCCAGTTGAGCTATTTTAAATCCTAAAAGATGATGCTGTGAAAGTGCTGCACTCAATATGTCAGCAAATTTGGAAAACTCAGCAGTGGCTACAGGACTCGAAAGGTCAGTTTTCATTCCAATCCCAAAGAAGGGCAGTGTTGAAGAATGTTCAAACTCCCCTACAGTTGCACTCATCTCCCACACTAGTAAAGTAATGCTCAAAATTCTCCAAGCCAGGCTTCAGAAATACATGAACCATGAATTCCAGATGTTCAAGCTGGTTTTAGAAAACGCAAAGGAACCAGAGATCAAATTGCCAACATCCACTGGATCATCGAAAAAGCAAGAGAGTTCCAGAAAAACATCTATTTCTGCTTTATTGGCTATGCCAAAGCCTTTGACTGTGTGGATCACAATAAACTGGAAAATTCTGAAAGAGATGGGAATAGCAGACCACCTGACGTGCCTCTTGAGAAACCTGTATGCAGGTCACGAAGCAACAGTTAGAACTGGACATGGAACAACAGACTGGTTCCAAATAAGAAAAGGAGTATGTCAAGGCTTTATATTTCACCCTGCTTATTTAACTTATATGCAGAGTACATCATGAGAAACGCTGGGCTGGAAGAAGCACAAGCTGGAATCAAGATTGCCAGGAGAAATACCAATAACCTCAAATATGCAGATGACACCACCCTTATAGCAGAAAGTGAAGAACTAAAGAGCCTCTTGATGAAAGTGAAAGAGGAGAGTGAAAAAGTTGGCTTGAAGCTCAACATTCAGAAAACTAAGATCATGGCATCTGGTCCCATCACTTCATGGGAAATAGATGGGGAAACAGTGGCTGACTTTATTTTTGGGGGCTCCAAAATCACTGCAGATGGTGACTGCAGCCATGAAATTAAAAGATGCTTATTCCTCGGAAGGAAAGTTATGACCAACCTAGACAACATATTAAAAAGCAGAGACATTACTTTGTCAACAAAGGGTCTGTCTAGTCAAGGCTATGGTTTTTCCAGTCATCCTGTATGGATGTGAGAATTGGACTATAAAGAAAGCTGAGCACAGAAAAATTGATACTTTTGAACTGTGGTGTTGGAGAAGACTCTTGAGAGTCCCATGGACAGCAAGGAGATCCAACCAGTCCATCCTAAAAGAGATCAGTCCTGGGTATTCATTGGAAGGACTGATGCTGAAGCTGAAACTCCAATATTTTGGCCACCTGATGTGAAGAGCTGACTCATTGGAAAAAACCCTGATGCTGGGAAAGATTGCAGGCAGGAGGAGAAGGGAAGGACAGAGGATGAGATGGTTGGATGGCATCACCAACTCAATGGACATGGGTTTGGGTAGACTCCGGGAGTTGGTGATGGACAGGGAGGCCTCACGTGCTGCAGTTCATGGGGTCGCAGAGAGTCGGACATGACTAAGTGACTGAACTGAACTGAATATATCAATGGACAGATCTTCCAGACAGAGAAATAATATGGAAACAGAGATCCGAAGTGATACAAGAGAACAGATTTAATTGATATTTTCAGGATATTGCATTTTAAAAAAACAGAATAGAAATACTTTTCAAAGATATATGGAACATTCTCTAGGATTGACCACATACTTGGGCACAGAACTAACCTCAACAAATTTAAGAAATTATTTCAAGCCTCTCTTCTGACCATGCATGCATGCTAAGTCGCTTCAGTCGTGTCCGACTCTGCGTGACCCCATGGACAGCAGCCCACCAGGCTCCTCTGTCCCTGGGATTCTGCAGGCAAGAATACCGGAGTGGGTTGCCATTTCCTTCTTCAATGCATGCATACATGCTAAGTCCCTTCAGTAGTGTTTGACTCTGTGTGACCCCCATGGACAGCAGCTCACCAGGCTCCTCTGTCCACAGGATTCTCCAGGCAAGAATACTGGAGTGGGTTGCCATTTCCTTCTCCCCCCTGACCATAATGATATTAAATTAGAAATTAACCACAGGAAATGAGAAAAAAAACACGTTTTTTTGGAGACTATTAACAACATGCTACTAAAATTCCAATGAGTCAAAAAGGAAATCAAAAAGGAAATTAAAAAATACCTTCAGAGAAATTACAATGAAAACACAACCATAAAAAATCTATGGCATGTAGCAAAAGAAATTCTTAGAGGGAAGTTCATAACAATACAGGCCTTCATGAAAAAAATAGAAAGGTCTCAAGTTAACAACCAAACCTACCATCTAAATGATTTAGAAAAAGAACAAACAAAAAAAGACAGTAGAAT
Organism: Cervus canadensis; assembly: GCF_019320065.1. Taxonomy (NCBI): domain Eukaryota; kingdom Metazoa; phylum Chordata; class Mammalia; order Artiodactyla; family Cervidae; genus Cervus; species Cervus canadensis. Next base: position 69,590,535 of record NC_057397.1, on the reverse strand, counting down.
GAAGGTAATAATAAAGATCAGAGAGGAAAGAAATGAAATAGATTTTAAAATATAGAAAAAAAATCAATAAAACCAAGACCTGGTTCTTTGAAATGGTAAATAAATTTGGCAAACCTCAGACCAGGCTCACCAACAAGAAAAGAGAGAACCCAAATCAAATAAGAATTTAAAAAGAACTCTCAACTGATACCAAGAAATACAAAAAACCCTCAGAGATTACTATGATCAATTATATGCCAACAAAACTGACAATCTAGAAGAAATGGACAACTTTTTAGAAAGATAAAGCCCATAAAAATTGAATCAAGAATACATAGATGATTTGAGCAGACTGATCACTATAAGTGAAATAGAATCTGTAGCAGTAAAAAAAAAAAAAAAAAAAAATCCCTACAAACTAAACTCCAGTTCCAGATGGCTTCAAAGGCAAATTCTACCAAACATAGAAGAAGTCATCCCAATACTTTTCAAACTCTTCCAAAAAACTGAAGAGGAGGGAACACTCCCAATGACATTCTGTGAAGCCATCATCACTCTGACACCAAAACCAGAAAAAGACACCACCAAAAAAGAAAATTACATGTCAATATCTTTGATGAATATACATAAGGGAATACTACTCAGCCACAAAGAAGAATGAAATAATGCCAGTTGCAGCAACATAGAGATGACTAGAGATTATCATACTAGTGAAGTAAGTCAAAGAGAAAGACAAATACCATATGATATTACTTATATATGGAATCTAAAATTTGGCACAAATGAACATATCTACAAAACAAACAGACTCATAGGGAACAAACTTTTGGTTGCCAAAGGGGAGAAGGGTAGGGGAGGAAAGGGCTTGGGAGTGTGGGATTAGCAGATTAAACTATTATATATAGGATAGATAAACAGCAAGGTCCTACTGTATAGCACAGGAACCTGTATTCAATATCCTGTGGTAGATCATAATGGAAAAAAAAATATATATATAAGGAATCCGTATAACTATATGTGTATAACAGTCATTTTGCTGTACAACAGAAATTGGTGCAACATTGTAAATCCACTATACTTCAATTTTAAAAATTATAACAAGAAGAAAAGAACTTGAAGGGCAAACATTTTATATACGTTTTAGCAATAATTATTACATTAAGTACCAAGAAATCATATGAACCCTTTTAATATATTTGTTAATTCTTCTGTTCTTTGGAAAACAGTTCTTCAATAATTGGTCAAATAAAGGTGAATAGGTCTTGAATTTAGTTAATAACTATCAATAAGTACAGGAATTAATACTGCCATGTATAAGAAAACCAATGTTTAAAATAAAATACTATGGTTAAATTTTTGTTGGTTTACACAAAATAATCTGACCTATCTCCTTTAAAATTGAATACAAAAGAATAGAAGTTAGGATTATTGTGGATCTGGACTCCTGTTTTTGTATATTTGTTCTTACAAGTTGATGAAATACCATTCCCTTCTAACCAGTGAAAATCTCCAATTTAAGGTTTAGAACTGTTTAACAAAGAGAATTTTTCTTAAGTGAAGAAATTATTGCTCATAATTCCTCCTCACATCCGAGTTTATAAAATCCACCTTTTAATATTTGGGCCTTCCCTCATGGCTCAGATGGTAAAGAATCTGCCTGAAATGAAGGAGACCTGGGTTTGATCCCTGGGTTGGGAAGATACCCTGGAGAAGGAAGTGGCAACCCACTCCAGTATTCTTGCCTGGAAAATCCCATGTACGGAGGAGCCTGGTGGACTACAGTCCATGGGGAGGCAGAGTTGGACACGACTAAGTGATTAACACTAACATATTTACTGGAGCCATTCTTCAGGTTAAAACAATGCAACAATTTGTCTTGTGGTCACAACTGGAAGAACTCTTTGAGCATTATACCTTGGGCTGCATTTAGACTTTTGTATGAGCAATCCAAGATTGTCCCCCATATTAGTTTCATGTCAGGGCAACAGGCTACACAGTACCCTAAAGAATGATTTCCTTCCTGGTATTACAGATAAACCACTAAACAATATGGAATCTATGTCAAAGTCACCTCTAAATTTTATTTTGGAACCTAAGATCACTACTAGGTTCTTTTATCGGGAAAGGCATTTTCCTTAAATACCCTCACTGTCTTCAATGTGGCATAGGTAATGTGAAGATCTAATTCTACCCCCTCACAACTCCCCTAGTATTTTAGTCTATTTAAAATTTTGACCCACCTTTAAGTTTTCCTTTAATGCTGAACTTGTATAATATTCTTTTCTTATGCTAGGCAGTCTTTAGTTCAGTTCAGTCACTCAGGCATGTCCAACTCTTTGCGACCCCTTGGACTGCAGCATGCCAGACCTCCCTGTCCATCACCAACTTCCAGAATTTATTCAAACTCATGTCCATGAAGTCAGTGATGCCATCCAACCATCTCATCCTCTGTCGTCCCCTTCTCCCACCTTCAATCTTTCCCAGCATCAGGGTCTTTTCTAATGAGTCAATTCTTCGCATCAAGTGGCCAAAGTATTGGAGATTCAGCTTCAGCATCAGTCCTTCCAATGAATACTCAGGACTGATCTCCTTTAGGATGGACTGGTTGGATCTTCTTGCTGTCCAAGGGACTCTCAAGAGTCTTCTCCAGCACCACAGTTTGAAAGCATCAATTCTTTAGCGTTCAGCTTTCTTTATAGTCCAACTCTCACATCCATACATGCTGCTGCTGCTGCTAAGAGGCGTCAGTCATGTCCAACTCTGTGCGACCCCATAGACGGCAGCCTACCAGTCTCTGTCGTCCCTGGGATTCTCTAGGCAAGAGTACTGGAGTGGGTTGCCATTGCCTTCTCCACACATCAATACATGACTACTGGAAAAATCATAGCCTTGACTCGACTTTTGTTGGCAAAATGATGTCTCTGTTTGCCATGACACCAAAATGAAGACATACTATGTAAGAAATGAATACTGAAAATAACTGTCATAAAAATACTAGAACAAAATACACCAAAATGCTCTCCTTTGGGTTTTGGTTGTGAGTGAATTTTAAAAATCTTAATGCTTTCTGCTGCTGCTGCTGCTAAGTCACTTCAGTCGTGTCCGACTTTGTGTGACCCCATAGACGACAGCCTACCACGCTCCCCCGTCCCTGGGATTCTCCAGGCAAGAACACTGGAGTGGGTTGCCATTTCCTGCTCCAATGCAGGAAAGTGAAGTCGCTCAGTCGTGTCTGACTCTTAGCGACCCCATGGACTGCAACCCACCAGGCTACGCCGTCCATGGGATTTTCCAGGCAAGAGTACTGGAGCAGGTTGCCATTGCCTTCTCCCTAATGCTTTCTATCCTCTTGATTATAAAAATTTAATTGGTTTTGATGTTTGTTTGTGTTTATTTGCAATTTAAGGTATTGACCTTATTCTACAAATGTGAGTAAGCTTAAGGAGGTTGCAGTGGGGTTGCTGAAGTTCCTCCTCAAGTGAAGACGCTGAGACCATGGTTGTCTTCACCATGACCGGATGGAGAGATGGGAGGACCTTTTCTAGGGAATCCATTCTAAGAAATTTATACTTAGATGTGTTCATAGGACAAAAGTAGCACTGAAGAGCTCCTTTTCTTCTTACCAATCCTAAGGCAAGCAGGCAAAAAGAAACCAACATTCTAAACATTTTTTATTCAATTCAAATTCATTTTAAGTAATAAATATTCACAAGGATGTTCAGAAACTGTAATCTCAATGGAAAAAAGTCAAATGGCATCACTGACATACTCAACTTTAAGATGAATTTTAAAAATAGTGCTGAAATTATATTTTTATATACATGCCTAGGTACTTACTTAATGATCTTAGAAAGCCATAGAGTGGTTGGTAATTTATTAGGTAGAGACTTGGCGTGTATTTGTATACATTTGTAGATGAGTGTCACTCTTATTGTCTTTTTGCCGCTAAATTTTGTATAGAGCTCATCTCAATAATAGGGCTTCCCTGGTGGCTCAGACAGGAAAAAGTCTGCCTGCCATGCAGGAGACCCGGGGTTCGATCCCTGGGTCGGGAGGATCCCCTGGAGAAGGGAATGGCAACCCACTCCAGTATTCTTGCCTAGAGAATCCCATGGATGGAGGAGCCTGGCGGGCTACACGGGGTCGCAAAGAGTTGGACATGATGAACGACTAACACTTGCACTTGCATCTCCGTAATACTGGTATTTCATAATATAGTGTTTGATAAATTGTTAACCTCTTTGGAAAGGTAACATGAAATCCATATTTCTCTGAAATTAACACAGCTAGGAGTACTTTTTAAACACTACACAGGTAATGAGAAACCACAAACTCAGTTTTGTGTTGGTGTTTCTGTTTTTTCACTCTAAGATTTTTGTTGTAATAAAAACCATTTTGCTTCTTGGAATGAATCTTTTTTTCACAGTTTTTCAGCCAACTTTTCATATAGATGATTTCAAATAAAATATAGAGAAATATGAAACTAGTAATATTGCTTTACAAGTGTCAAGTTTCAAACTCAAAATACAAAAAAGAAAAATTCAAATGGGACAAAGAACAGAGTTTTGTTTTTAAGACTTAAAACATCCACTTTAAAAACACTCATATTCTGAGAAAAATTGAAAAAAATGCTTTACTAGGTGAAACAATGATTGCTATTATGATACATTGTTAAATGAAAATACGGGCAAGCATAGACAAATACTAAAGAAAAACTTCTTTGTGCAAATACATATTTTCTTGAAAATAACCTTGGAAGATGTACCTCCCAGGTGAGTTTACACAAAAGTGTTGTCTATTGAAGCCAGCAGGAGTTATGATCATAAGATTTTGAAGGGTTGTTAAAACCTCATAGAAAGGTCTATATGATTTTTTGTCTTACTTTAAACAGGAGTTCTTGTTTCCACTTTCTGTTTTTTTGCTAATTAATTTTTGAAACACTAGTTACCTAAAAATTAGGGGATAATCATTATTTTGGTTGTAAACTATCAGTTACCCTGTTTGCTTTTGCACCTGCTTTGATTTACACATTTTAGTATAATACCAGATAACCTCATGTCATGTTTTGGTAATGTCTATATAGGTACTTCATCTATGGGAGGGCTACTGGCCATTGTGGATCAATCAGCTGGTAAACTGTGCTTATTTGAAGTTTTCTGTTTTTAGCCTCATGATTTATTTACCTGACTTGGGGACTGTTAAATAAAAAAAATAATGGAATTAAAACCAATTCATAATACTTGTCACAAATAGAGGAAATGTATTATAAAGAATAAACTAGTTTTAGTGTATCATATTTGATGTAGGCCCTATGCTTTGTTGCCTGTATAAATTGCCTTCTTTAGCTTACTTATCTCCAGATGTTGCCAAAGAACCTCAACCTGTCACACCAGCCCCATTCATACCTTAAGATAATATGAATCAAGCTGGCATTCCCCCCACCCAGAGAGTTGTTCGGCAAGCAAACGAAAATACCAGTTAGAAGATAATAGAGAAATTCAGCAAGGGGATGTATACTTTAGAAGGCCATGCCAGTGGATAAGATCATCTAGGAAAAAGTAGAACAATTGTTATCAGCTAAATCCATGCCCTTTTTGAATAAATACAAAACCACCTCACCTCATTACCTGATCTTTATCATAGCCTCAGTATCCATATGGTTCCAGCTTTAGTTTGTGTGGTCTATTTTATAAAACTAATATTTTTGCTTCATTTTCAAATTACTGTAAAATTTAAATGCATTTCCAGACTAGAAATGATAAATGAGAAGAACAGCCGGCTGAGCATGGCAGCTTTACTAAAGGAATAGCCATGGCTTCCTACTCACCTCATAGGATTGCTAGGAGCAGCAAATAAAAACATACAGGTTGAGAGCTCTGAGATTCAGTGTACAAAAGTCAGAATTTACAGGATGCTCTTGCTGGAAACAACTATTTCTAAATATATGTGCAATGGATAATCTTTAGCATTTGTTTTGGGAAACCCTGGCATGTTATAGCAATTGGTGGTTGTATTCATTATACAGTATCAATCATATGGCTGTGACATGACTCAAGATACATTTTATTACCAGTATTCAAATCATTTGCATCCAACTTAATGGGTAATAGTTCTCTAATTCTAAGCCTAGCGAAGCAGACGGAGTGGCTCATGAACAGTTGTGGGTAGTAGCATAGGTATCATCTGTTCAGTCTAGGGAGTCTTAAGTTCATTATCAAGATTTTGTTGAACTTTGTGGACTGGTTTGTAAAAATTTTACTGCTCTGTATACTCTGCGGTTGAGGCCTTTACAGGGACCAGTATCAGTAAAATCCTGCAAACAAAAAGAGCATTTTAATTAATTAATTTAGCTGCACCACATCTTGGTTGTGGCACACAGGAACTTCAGTTGCGGCGTGAGAACTCTGTATTGCAGCGTGTGGGATCTAGTTTCTCAGAAAGGGATCAAGCCCAGGCCCCCTGCATTGGGAGCACAGAGTCTTAGCCACTGGACCACCAGGGAATTCCCACATTTTCACTTTTAAATCAATTATTCATGCTTACTTTGTTTAGAAATTTGAATGAGATTGGGGTGCTAGATACCGATCATGAAGTTCAGGGGTACCGCTGAACTTAGCTCAACCAATTAACTCCTTCCCTCATACTTCTGAGAGGTATCTTCTTATAAAGCAGATTTCAAGGGCAAAAATAACCAAACAATAGTAAAAAAAAAATTATATAATAGCTGGGAATTTGGCTTAGAACCAGAGTACAAAGCTCTAGTAAAATAAATTGGGCTGAACACATGAAAGGTCTCTATTTCTTTAGCTTATTAGGCCTAAATAACCTCAAGCTAAAACAGGCTCCAAGGATTGCTCTCTCACTTTTAATGCCGCAAAGGGAATCCTAATACGCCAGTGGGCACTAGTGTAAATGGAAAGAGTGCCAAACAAGAGACCCCTGTTAGCTCTCCTATGCATTGCCGAAGTTAACTTCTTGTGCTCCAAACTTAGGGAGAGTGAGGAGGGGGAGAGGACAGCCCCAAAGTGCCTCCACACCCCTTGCCCTGTCCTACAAAAGAGGAGAGAACCCTGTGTGAATTGTAGTTCCTTGGAAAACTTTGACTCTTGAACAAAGCGGCTTAATCAATGTTCTGTGATATTATTCTCCTCCCTAAAGGGGGGAAAAAGAGGATGAATGTGGAACAAAATTATTTCAAGTTATTTGGGTATATTTCTTGAAGAAACCAGCATGCTGTTGTTTTCTGTTAGATCTTTGATAAAAAGAGGCTTTGGAGGGACCCTCAAGTCCCTGAAAAATCATCCATCTTCTTATTCCTCGGGGACTAGTAGGAAAGTCTAAGCACACACATGCATTCTTTACAATAAATCTGTTTTTATCCCAGAGCTCTAGTGGGCAAGACTGAGTCATGGAGTTTTAAAAGGACTCCTTTTGTGCTGTTGGCCTAAAAGCCTAAATGGAAAGAAAGCAAAAGAGGCCTCTTTGACTCCTCTTCCCTAGGCCTGTACCTAAATTTTTGCTTTTGGATTTTCTACTTCAATAAGAAGGGAGAAAAGACAATTTTGAGAAAGATAGCAACAAAGGTAAAAGAGTCTTTATGTTTAGAACTTTAGAACTGATCTTATCTGTTACTAAGTCTTTTAGGCCACTCAATATTTGAAGGTGTGTGTGTTGGGGAGCATTTCAATACCAAAGTCACATGAAGGAACACATTGTATAACAGGCAAAGAGGAGCAAAACTGAGATCCTCGTAGAACCCCAAAGATACCAAAGTCATAGCTACTGATGTACCTAAAAATCTCTTGGAAACCTTCAGCCAATGGCTGACTGGCTTTACTTCTTGATTATATTTCCCTTAGCTCCAACTCTTGAGACATTTATCACATTTTGTTATTCTTTAACAGCCATCTTTTTCCTAGACTGGAAGCTCCTCAAGAGCCAAGACATGACTCTGTCTTGTATTCTCTTGCACTTAGCAGGCCTTCAATTGGTTTTTTACTGTTGAATGACATTTGTGCTCTTGACTAAAACCTCTTTTTAGAACACCATTGGGGAAGGTATTTTGCGGAAGATTCTCTTCACCTCCCCCAAAGCACAGACTGCTTACCCAACATTAGCTCTAGAAGTGTTATTAGTTGATTAACTAATGATTTTAAGAAAATTAAATCATTTTTTTTCATGTTTAATTTATTTTTTCATTTATTCTTATTAGTTGGAGGCTAATTACAATATTGTAGTGGTTTTTGCCATACATTGACATGAATCAGCCATGGATTCACATGTATTCCCCATCCCCATCCCCCCTCCCACCTCCCTTCTCCACCCGGTCCCTCTGGGTCTTCCCAGTGCACCAGGTCCGAGCACTTGTCTCATGCATCCAACCTGGGCTAGTGATCTGTTTCACCCTAGATAATATACATGTTTCGATGCTGTTCTCTTGAAACATCCCACCCTCACCTTCTCCCACAGAGTCCAAAATTCTGTTCTGTACATCTGTGTCTCTTTTTCTGTTTTGCATATAGGGTTATCATTACCATCTTTCTAAATTCCATATATATGTGTTAGTATGCTGTAATGTTCTTTATCTTTCTGGCTTACTTCACTCTGTATAATGGGCTCCAGTTTCACCCATCTCATTAGAACTGGTTCAAATGAATTCTTTTTAACGGCTGAGTAATATTCCATGGTGTATATGTACCACAGCTTCCTTATCCATTCATCTGCTGATGGGCATTAGGTTGCTTCCATGTCCTGGCTATTATAAACAGTGTTGTGATGTACATTGGGGTGCACGTGTCTCTTTCAGATCTGGTTTCCTCAGTGTGTATGCCCAGAAGTGGGATTGCTGGGTCATATGGCAGTTCTATTTCCAGTTTTTTAAGAAATCTCCACACTGTTTTCCATAGCGGCTGTACTAGTTTGCATTCCCACCAACAGTTTTGGGGTGAAACGTCCTATAGATGTCAATTAGGTCTAGCTGGTCCATTGTGTCATTTAAAGTTTGTGTTTCCTTGTTAATTTTCTGTTTAGTTGATCTATCCATAGTTGTGAATGGGGTATTAAAGTCTCCCACTATTATTGTGTTACTATTAATTTCCTCTTTCATATTCATTAGCGTTTGCCTTACATATTGCGGTGCTCCTATGTTGGGTGCATATATATTTATAACTGTTATATCTTCTTCTTGGATTGATCCTTTGATCATTATGTAGTGTCCTTCTTTGTCTCTTTTCACAGCCTTTATTTGAAAGTCTATTTTATCTGATATGAGTATTGTGACTCCTGCTTTCTTTTGGTCTCCGTTTGCATGAAATATTTTTTTCCAGCCCTTCATTTTCAGTCTGTATGTGTCCTTGTTTTGAGGTGGGTCTCTTGTAGACAGCATATATAGGGGTCTTATTTTTGTATCCATTCAGCCAGTCTTTGTCTTTTGTTGGGGCGCATTCAACCCATTTACATTTAAGGTAATTATTGATAGTATGAGGTCCGTGCCCATTTACTTTGTTGTTTTGGGTTCCGTTTATACAACTTTCTGTGTTTCCTGTCTAGAGAAGATCCTTTAGCATTTGTTGAAGGGCTGGTTTGGTGGTGCTGAATTCTCTCAGCTTTTGCTTGTCTGTAAAGCTTTTGAGTTCTCCTTCATATCTGAATGAGATCCTTGCTGGGTACAGTAATCTAGGTTGTAGGTTATTCTCTTTCATTACTCTAAGTATGTCCTGCCATTCCCTTCTGGCCTGAAGGGTTTCTATTGATAGATCAGCTGTTATCCTTATGGGAATCCCTTTGTGTGTTATTTGTTGTTTCTCCCTTGCTGCTTTTAATATTTGTTCTTTGTGTTTGATCTTTGTTAATTTGATTAATATGTGTCTTGGGGTGTTTCGCCTTGGGTTTATCCTGTTTGGGACTCTCTGGGTTTCTTGGACTTGGGTGGCTATTTCCTTCCCATTTTAGGGAAGTTTTCAGCTATTATCTCCTCGAGTATTTTCTCATGGCCTTTCTTTTTGTCTTCTTCTTCTGGGACTCCTATGATTCGAATGTTGGGGCGTTTCACATTGTCCCAGAGGTCCCTGAGGTTGTCCTCATTTCTTTTGATTCTTTTTTCTTTTTTCCTCTCTGCTTCATTTATTTCCACCATTTTATCTTCTACCTCACTTATCCTATCTTCTGTCTCCGTTATTCTACTCTTGGTTCCCTCCAAGTGTTTTTGATCTCATTTATTGCATTATTCATTTTTAATTGACTTTTTTATTTCTTCTAGGTCTTTATTAAACATTTCTTGCATCTTTTCAATCTTTGTCTCCAGGCTATTTATCTGTAACTCCATTTTGTTTTCAAGATTTTGGATCATTTTTATTATCATTATTCTAAATTCTTTTTCAGGTAGATTCCCTATCTCCTCCTCTTTTGTTTGACTTGGTGGGCATTTTTCATGTTCCTTTACCTGTTGGGTATTTCTCTGCCTTTTCATCTTGTTTAGATTGCTGTGTCTGGAGTGGGCTTTCTGGTGGTCTGTTGTTCCTTTTCATTGTGGAGGTTTCACCCAGTGGGTGGGGTTGGACGATTGGTTTGTCAAGGTTTCCTGGTTAGGGAAGCTTGTGTCAGTGTTCTGGTGCGTGGAATTGGATTTCTTCTCTCTGGAGTGCAATGGAGTGTCCAGTAATGAGTTTTGCGATGGGTCTATGTGTTAGGTATGACTTTGGGCAGCCTGTATGTTGACACTCAGGTCTATGTTCCTGCGTTGCTAAAGAATTTGCGTGGTATATCTTGTTCTGGAGCTTATTGGCTCTTGGATGGTGGTTGGTTTTGGTGTAGGTATGGAGGCTTTTCGATGGTCTCTTATTACTTAATGTTCTGTGTAGTCAGGAGTTTTCTGGTGTTCTCAGGTTTTGGGCTTAAGTCTCCTGCCTCTGGATTTCAGTTTTATTCTTCCAGTAGTCTCAAGACTTCTCCAACTATACAGCACTGATAATAAAACTTCTAGGTTAATGGTGAAAAGATTCTCCACCGTGAGGGACAACCAGAGAGGTTCACAGAGTTACATGAAGAAGAGGAGAGGGAGGAAGGAGATAGAGGTGAGCAGGAGGAGAAAAAGGGGGACTCAAGAGGAGAGAGACAGATCTACGCAGTTGTCTGTTCCCAGAGTGTTCTCCGTAGCCCAGACACCCACAAAGATTCACAGAATTGGATTGGGAAGAGAAGGGGAAAGGAGGAAATAGAGGTGTTCTGAGGTAGAAAACAGAGAGTCAAAAGTGGGAGAGAGTAACCAACACACTCCTGAATAGAATTGGGAACTGAATATTGGATTCTTAAATGTCCACAATTTATATCACATACTGAAAAACAAAGATTAAAAATCTAGCATAGAGGTTAGACTCTTTGAAATACAATATTTAAAAACAAAAACACACAAAAAATTTAGAAATATATATGAAGTTTGGTTTAAAAATAGGGCTTCTCTCTTTTTTTTTTTTGCAAGGTTATAGTGAAATGAAAATGAAAATTAAGGAATAATAGAGGAGTATTAGAGGACTTTAAAAGGAAATAAGAGAGAAAAACAAGAAAAAGAAAAAAACATTTTTTCCCTAATTAAAAAAATCGTAAAAATATATGAGAATGAAAGTTAAGGAGTAATGGGGGAGTAATAGGGAATTTTAAAAGAAAATAAAAGAGTAAAAAAAAAAAGAAAAAAAAATTTTTTTTAAATTTAAAAAAGGTGTATATATATATATCTATCTATCTAGGAATTTCTCTGGAGCTGTTACGGTCAGTGTGGGTTCAGTTCAATTTCAGATAGCTCCTCGTTCCAGCTTACCCTTCTCGATATCTATAGGCCCCTTCCGTTATAGTCGGTGTTACCTACAGGGATTTTAATCTGTTGCACTGGTCCTTTCTGTTTGCAGTCTCTTCGGTGTCTAATTTCTGCCCTGACACAGGCGGGCGGAGGTGGTCTCTTATTTAGGTTCGCTAGTTCAGTCCTGCTGCGGGGAGGGCGGGGCGCTGCAGACAGATATCGCTGTGTGTGGGTAGCGCTCACGTGTTCCGGCCACACTGGGTTTGTCCCGGCTCACGGGTGTCTGTGCTTTCCCCCTCTACGCTGCTCAGGCTCCCGGCTGCTCTATAGGGAGCGTGCCCTGTGTTGCGTGCGGTTCCAGTTTTCGGGTACTCCATAAAAGCGCGGACTCGGTTGCGCCTGCGTTTCGTGCCTTCCCCGGCCTGAGCAGCTCAGGCAGCCAGGAGCTTGACGGGCGCACTCTCCCCGGGTGTGGCGCGCCCTTTCCCCTCCGCGGCCCCAGTCTCAATTTCTGCGTGGCCAGCGGCTTGTGTTTGTTCTCAGGAGCTGGCCTCTAGCCGCGACCCTCCCGGCGGCAGATGTCGACCATCCAGAATCTCAGGAAGTCTTTGGATGGAAACTGGAGGCCTGTTTGCAGTGTGGGAGGGGATGCCGTCTCTGGGGCCGAGTTTGCCCCTTTCCCCTCCCCCCGGCCTCCTACCTCCAGCGGGGATGGGCCGGTCTGCCTCAGGCTAGCTCTTCTCTGGAGTTTCTCAGTCCCTTTGTTTTGCGTACGGCCGGCGGTGTGTTCTGGCCGGTTAATTTTCTCTCTTGCTATCCCACAGTTTAAAAAAGCTCCCTCCGATTGCTCTCAGGGCCTTCGGGCCTGGTCCTTACCCTAAGCAATGCCGCCCGCTCCTCTCCTTTCCGCCCCCACTTGCTGGTGGCGGATGTGGGCGTCTGGGGTACTTTTCTGCTGGGAGTTGCTTTTAGGCACGTAATCTGTGGGCCTTATTTAATTTTTCCTCCCAGTTAGGTTGCCCTCCGAGATTTGAAAACTTCCCTCAGACTTGCCAGTGCGAGGGTTTCCTGGTGATTGGAAACTTCCTCTATTAAGACTCCTTTCCCGGGATGGGTCTCTGTCCCTAGCTCTTTTGTCTCTCTTTTTGTCTTTTATATTTTGTCCTACCTCCTTTCGAAGACAATGGGTTGCTTTTCTGGGCGCCTGATGTCCTCTGCTAGCGATCAGAAGTTGTTTTGTGAAATTTGCTCAGCGTTCAGTTGTTCTTTTGATGAATTTGTAGGGGAGAAAGTGGTCTCCCTGTCCTATTTCTCCGCCATCTTGGCTCCTCCTCCAAGAAAATTAAATCTTATACTTAAAAAAAAAAAAAAAAATTGCTAACCCCTCAAGCCAGGTAGTATGTGTCCTTACTCCCATGGACATCATCCTTTCATACACTCACTTCATAAAATCTGCATTTGTAAACTACGGGAGCATAGAAAACTGTGTCTAGCTTGGGCACTGTTGGATTCCTAGTGTTTATCACTTGGCCTAGCGTACATTAGGTGTTCAATTGCATTTGTTGAATGAAACATTTAGAAATCTCTTTTGTAGATACTGATCATTAAGTGTGAAGTCACTTTGCTCATTTGATCACTTCCATGTTTTTAGTTCATTAGAAGTCTAACGTGTATGCTACCTATTGGATTTACTGCAGATATCCATGTTCAAGACAATTTTAGGGCTTATGCTTCAACAATCCTTACATTTCATTAGAAAGAAAAAGGAAAAAGTGTTACATTGATATTTACTATAGCTGAAATAAATTTTAGAAGACTTCTGAAACTCTAAAACACATCTCTAATTCTTAACGTTATAAATTGGTGCACAGATTTGTATAAATCTGGCAGTATAATATAATTTTTACTGCATAAAAATCTGTCTATATGTATATAATTAAATCTTTAATGATAGATGAAATTCGTTTTTATATGTGGCCACAAATAACTCTTGGCTCAAAATGGTATTTGTATTTTAGATAATCCTCACTTATACCTTTATCAACACTATTTTTCAGTACTGAATCTAAACATAGATATGAAAAATGACTATTAGACTCTTGAACTATTGAATTTCCAGCAGATCATACCTTATGTTTAATCAAAAATGATGTTAGAACTTGGAAAGTCAATTATAAAGCCAATTGCTTCCTCACACAAATTTTCCTATTTCTTTAAGTTGGAAAATGGAGACAGAAAAGATGGTGGTAAAATCAAATTTATAAACTACATTCTCTTTAAAAATTTTACTTTCTATATTTCATGTTAAGTATGTTTTAATTAACACTGTCAAATTAAAAAGCCCTTAGAACTCAAAGCAATCCAGAAAGATTTTTCTTCTGAGAAAAAGTTGTTAATGAAAGCATGTTGTTAACATTTAGTCCAGGAAACCTCAACTTTATTCAACAAATATTTAAAAATAATTTATTTCCATAATAGGAACAGCAGTGTGGAGGAGGAATGATAAGTAAAAAGCAGGAAAAAAAGAAAAATATAAACCAAAAATAGTGAATTTCACACAGAAGCAAAGGAGCAGAGGGTGATTTGAGTAAAATACTCGTTATAACTTGTTAGTCACTTGAGCTGTAATATTCAAGATGTGACAATTTCCTATGCATTTTGAAGTACTAATTGCATGACAAAGTACTTTTAACCTTGACCCTGGAAGTTCTATGGGCTTTCATTTATTACTCATTAATGGGTTCAGACTCTTCTGTATCTGGACATATAAAGATGACTCTTAGCTTTCAAGGAAAATGCAATCAATTAGAGCAGATAAACAAGTAATTAAAGGGTGGGCTTTCCTGGTGGCTCAGAGGTTAAAGTGTCTGCCTGCAATGCGGGAGATCCGGGTTCGATCCCTGGGTTGGGAAGATCCCCTGGAGAAGGAAACGGCAACCCACTCCAGTATTCTTGCCTGGAGAATCCCATGGACGGAGGAGCCCCGTAGGCTACAGTCCACGGGTCGCAAAGAGTCGGACACGACTGAGCGACTTCACTTCAATATAGCTTAATTTATACTACAATACCAGAAATGCTAGTTTTCGTCACAAAAACATGCTAGGGAAATGATGCAAAAACTCTTCCTCAGGTTTTCATATGCAGATCCTAAAACAGTAATCAGATCCATTTTTTAAAAACTGCTGTTAGTTGTGCTTATAATAAGATATGCATTCTATAGCAATGATACTTAAAATTATTTTTATATCTTCTCCCATATAATAAAGGGCTTCCCAGGTGGTGCTAATGGTAAAGAACCTGCCTGCCAATGCAGGAGACCCAAGAGATGTGGGTTCAGTCTCTGTGTCAGGAAGATCCCCTGGAGGAGGGCATGGCAACCCACTCCAGTATTCTTGCCTGGAGAATCCCACGGACAGCGGAACCTGGCGGGCTACAGTCCATGGGGTCACACAGAGTCAGACAGGACTGAAGGAGCTTTAACAAGCACACACGCATACAAGAAAAGCAACACTGCTTTAGTCAGATTTTACTTGACGTTAGTGTAAAACTTGGTTCTTTTCCCAGAACTAACGTGTGACCAGCCTGTTTCGTAGTTGACATCTCAGAGTAAATGCACAAGAAAACAGGGAAACAGTTAATTTAGCATTTAATATTGTTGGGGGAGAGTAAACCAGCCAAGATGGTGTGTCCAGGCTCTCTTGTGCCACGTTTTCTGGTCCATGAGCTGGACTTCAAAAGATGAGATTTGGACAAATAAAGATGGAGAAGAAGGGCCCTTAGAGGTGAATCGTAGACATGGACAACAATTCCAAGAAATGTTAAATGTGCTACATTTACTGGTGCAAAGATATGACTAAAGCGTAAGGTTTATATATGGTACACGTGCAGGGAGAGGAGAGGAGGAAATGCGAATTGAAAATGTCATAATGTGGATTTGAACAACTTCTTGCAGTAATAAAATGGAGTCATTAAAGATTTTTGAGAGGGATAGTGAATGCTCTAATAGTGACTGTGACAGGAGGGGAAAAGGTGAACGTCATAGAGAGGAGAGAAATTACGTAAGTAGGACAATCGTCAAGGCATCTGAATCAAGAAGATATCTATAGAGTTCCCCTGCAGATAAAGGGGACTGAAGCCTGATGATGACTGAAGCCTGGGATTGGTGACAAAGTGTGTAGGTAAGAAGAAAATACCTAACAGAAGGCGGGGGAACTGCCTTTTCTTAAAGGGCTGGAAGAGAGGAGCCTCCTTTCATTTAGGAGACTGAGGAGGAATAGTCAGAGATAGGAGAGTCATACAACTGAGCCACAAGGCAAGCCCAGCAGAGTATCAAGGAAACCACAAGAGGAGTAACATGCAAGGTACAGTGCTTCTCAGGGGGCCTCTATAGCAGAGCATGACTGAAGAGTATGGGACTGCAAGCTGGACTTGACAAGAGAAGTTTTAATAAAACGGCAGCAATTTTAAAATTAGAGTGGATTTTGATGGATTGGGTAATAAATCGTAAGTGAAAAAGTCAAATCTTTTTTTTTTTTTTTAATTTTTTTATCGTAAGTGAAAAAGTCAATTCTTAAACTGAGGCTAGGTGAGGTGGTGGGGGAGATCAGGTGTGAATGCTTTAAGTTATCTGACCCTGACAGTCTCAGCCTGAGCTTTAGTTATGCGTTTACTCTAGATCTAAAGGACATGTTGTGAGAGTTGGACCATAAAGAAGGCTGAGCACTGAAGAATTGATGCTTTTTTTTTTGTTTGTTTGTTTTTTTGGTTTTTTTAGGATTGATGCTTTTGAACTGTGGCGTTGGAGAAGACTTTTGAGAGTCCCTGGGACTGCAAGGCGATCCAACCAGTCCATCCTAAAGGAGATCAGTCCTAAATATTCATTATAAGGACTGATGCTAAACCTGAAACTCCAATACTTTGGCCACCTGATGCGAAGAATTGACTCACTGGAACACACCCTGATGCTGAGAAAGATTGAAGGTGGGAGAAGGGGACGACAGAGGATGAGATGACTGGATGGCATCACCAACTCTATGGTTGTGTTTGAGTAAGCTCCGGGAGTTGGTGATGGACAGGGAGGCCTGGCGTGCTACAGTCCATGGGGTCGCAAAGAGTTGGACACGACTGAGCAACTGAGCTGAACTGAACTGAAAGGACATGTTTATCTGGCCTAGAGATGGTAAACTTTTAGAATCTCTTTCTGTATATCTTAGATTTAACCTTCTAATAAGGAAGCCAAGAATATGGTTGAAATTTCTCATGATTAACAATTTGACTCATGCAGTTTAAATTAGGATGCACCATAGCTTTAGGAAAGTTATGAGTTCGTAACAAAGGCTGTGGAAGACCTCAGTGACTGCCTTAAAGTTACCCAAAAAAGTTTTAGCTTAACATTATACCAGACTTGAACGGTCTGTTATAAATGAGATGAAAAGAACTCAATAACCTCTAAATACGACTGCTACAGCTGTTGTGCATAGACATGCAGAGAAACAAGAGGCACATCTTGTTTTCACATCCCCTATCCCAGTGCAGGCTCCTCTGTCTATGGTGTTTTCCAGGCAAGAATACTGGAGTGGATTGCAATGCCCTCCTCCAGGGAATCTTCCCAACCCAGGTACTGACCCAGTTCTCCCGCACTGCAAGTGGACTTTTACCATCTGAGCCACCAGGGAAGCCTGAGAATAGTGGAATGGGTAGCCTATCCCTTCTCCAGGGGATCCTCCTGATCTAGGAATCAAACCAGGGTCTCCTGCCTTGCAGGGGGATTCTTTACCAGCTGAGCCACCAGTGAAGCCCCAGTCTACTCTCTACTTTTGTTTAAATATATTCACTCTTCTTAAATGTCTCCTATGACTGTATCTTTGATGTGTCTTTTAGCTCAACTTTCAAAGTTCACTATTACTCTCAGTATTTGCTGTTACATTGCTACATTGTAAACTAAAACCCTTTAGTCACAAAATCCTAATATATGAAAAAGTATGCATATATATGAAAATATATGAAAAAATATATATAAAGGAACAAAATTGAAAAAATATTTAAAGTGGTAACTTTTAGACTATTACTTCATAAGACAGCTTTTGTCAATGTCATAAGTTATAAAGGTTAAATAAGTGTTTTGTGATTTTTAAGTATCTGATTTTCCGTGAGTGGAATTTATTCTTCAGTAATACCTACTCCATTCCCAACTCATGAGGCTGTAACTATTCACTTTATGTTACTTAAAAAGCTAATGTATGATCCAATATGGCTGAAATACTTATAAACAGAGACAGACAGCAGGGATACGGGTGCATAGAGAAAAGGCCACAAGGACACAGCAAGAAGGTAGATAATAGCAAGCCAAGGAGGAAGGTCTCAAGAGAAGCCAACTCTGCTAGCACTCTATTTTGGACTTTTAGACTCTAAAACTGTGAGAAAATACGTTTCTGTTGTATAAGCTTAGAAAAGTTAGTATTAATACATGAGCATATACCAGCCTTCACTATAATTGATAGACTCTTTATCCATCTGTCAAGTTATAAACTTTTTTCGCAAGTGAAAAGTTTTGTGAAATGGTACCATTTACTAACGCAACACCATTATACCATGCATTAGTATCACCATTCCATGCATGTAAATTAAACATACCAAGAAAAGAGGGCAGCTTTAAGAAAATGTGGTTCAAAACTTTTGGCACATGACCCAGAGGTCTAAATTTTCTTATGAAAAATAGACATTTGCATTTAAGTAATAAACTCAGCAGTGGCCACAGGACTGGAAAAGGTCAATTTTCATTCCAATCCCAAAGAAGGGCAATGCCAAAGAATGCTCAAAGTACCATACAACTGTACTTATTTCACATGCTAGCAAGGTTATGCTCTAAATCCCTTAGCTAGGCCTCAGCAGTATGTGAACCTAGAACTTCCAGATGAACAAGCTGGGTTTCGAAGAGGCAGAGGAACCAGAGATCAAACGGCCAGCATCTGCGGGACCAGAGAGGAAGCAGTGGAGCCCCAGAAAAACCTCTATTTCTGCTTCACTGACGACAGTAAAGCCCTGACTGCCCCTGGAGAAGGAAACGGCAGCCCACTCCAGTCTTCTTGCCTGGAGAATCCCAGGGATAGAGCCGCCTGGCGGGCTACAGTCCATGGGGTCACAAGAGTTGGACACGACTTAGCGACTAAACCACCACCAGCACAAAACCTTTGACTGTGGATCACAACAAACTATGGAAAATTCTTAAAGATATTCCCATCTCTTTAAGAGATCAGACCACATCACCTGTCTCCTGAGAAACATGTATGCAGTACAAGAAGCAACAGTTGAAACCAGACATGGAACAACACACTGGTTCAAACCTGGGGAGGAGGAGGACGGCGCTGTACACTGTCACCTGCTGTTTAGCTCCCATGCAGACCACATCATGGGGAACGCTGGGCTGGACGAGTCAACACTGCCCAGAGAAACAATCAATAACCTAAGATGTGCAGATGATACTCTTCCAAAGGCAGAAAGTGAGCCGCTTGATGAGCGTTAAAGTGCAGAGTGAAAAAGCTGGCTTAAAATTCAACATTCAAAAAACTAAGATCATGGCATCTGGTCCCATCACTTCATGGCAAATAGAAGGAGAAAAAGTGGAAGCAGTGACAGACTTTCTTTCCTTGGGTTCGAAAATCACTGCAGATGGTGACTGCAGCCATAAAATTAAAAGACACTTGTTCCTTGGAAGGAAAGCTATGACAAACCTAGACAGCGTATTAAAAAGCAGAGACATCACTTCGCCAACAAAGGTCTGTATAGTCAAAGCTGTGGTTTTTCCAGGGGTCATGCACAGATCTGAGAGTTGGTCCATAAAGAACGCTGAGTACTGAAGAATTGATGCCTTCAAACTGTGGTAGAGAAGACTCATGAGAGTCCCTTGGACAGCAAGGAGATCAAACCAGTCAATACTAAAGGAAACCAACCCTGAATATTCATTGGAAGGACTGTTGCTGAAGCTCCAGTACTCTGGCCATCTGATGCAAAGCTCCGACTCATTGGAAAGACTGATGCTGGGAAAGACTGAAGGCAAAAGGAGAAGGGGGTGAGAGAGGATGAGACGGTCAGATAGCAACACCGACTCAATGAATATGGTTTTGAGCAAACTCTTGAAGATAGTGGACAGAGGAAACTAGAGGCAGGTCCATGAGGAGACATGACTTAGTGACTAAACAAAAACAACAACAATAATTCAAATATTTTAAAACCAAAATTTTAACCTAAGTGAACAAAGAATTATAAAATATGTATAAAACTTCAGGGAAATAATAAAATATGTAGTGGACAAAAAACATCTAACTATTTTACAGTTTCAACCCTAGAATGACTAATATCTCAGCATCACTAGATCAACTAAGACTATGTACCTTATATACTCTGCTGTACAAGCTCATAAATGAAATATTTTTAATATAATTTCTTTATTCTGATAAATACTGCTAATGAAAATTCAATGTATATAGAAATTTGTTACCATGTTATTCTCTAGTCCAAATTCCTTTGAAACTAGAGGTCCTCTGGGAAGCAAATATAAAGTGAATTTTTCCTATTTTTTTAACTGTTGGATAACTCAGACAAAAAGAAAGGCTGAACTAAAATTTTACTTTTTAAATATAAAAATTTATATAACATAAACTAATATAAAGTCTAACAAAGAACTTTATATACCCTCAATCAAGCCAAATAAAATTAAAGAATTTTCCATAGCTTCTACTAGAAGTAGGCAGTGAATACTGACATACATAGTCATATTGTGTGTGTGTGTGTGTGTGTGTGTGTGTGTGGTTATTTATGTGAAATATGTGGTTATGTATGTGAAAACACTATGAAACAACACCTGGCTCAACTCTTTTAATTTATATACAAAGCAAAGAACAATATGAATAGAGATATACAATGATTATTTAAATACACTATACGTATGTACAAAGGCAAAGAGATAATAAAACAGTCTCTGCAGTCTCACTCTGATTATATACAGTAAGAAAGGATCAAAAGAGTTTGAAACCTTGGGGACTTTTGATATACAAACTCTTCTTGAAAATGTTGGTTATAAATGATTACAAAAATACAAATTATAGTCAATCAATATATTCTTCTGGCCGGTCCATTTCAGTAGATTCAGAAAATCCATCAAATCCTTTGGATACTAGGCAGTTTCTAAGTGGAATGGTAGTATGACTTTAAAAGGGTTCTGTCCTCAGTAACAGTGCTAAGTAAAGGGTACTTTAGATTCCAAATTGGAATAGGTTCTATCATGTTTTTTTTTTTTTTCTATCACGTTTTTTAAGCAGAGTCAATAGCCTCTAAGAATAGGTAAATAATAAAACAAACCAAGTTAATTATATGGTAAATCTTTTTTATTACCATTTTAATTGAGATGACCCTAGCTCTTCTATAAATTACATGTATTTTTGTGTATGTATGTGACAGTGTGTGTGTATCATACACATATAAATACTAGAACCTATGATATAAACAGAAATAATAGGGCAAAAACAAGTGAAAAAAATTGGACCGTGGGTTTAAACTCATTTTTAAGTAAACCAATAAATTTATGGCTAGTAAAGGCTTTTTTTCCTATTTAAAGAGCAATCTTTTTCTGGGGAACAAAACAGTGAAAAGTAGTATAATAAAGACCAAGATGGGAAACCTTGGACTAAAGTTTGAATCCGGCTAACAAGCCCAAAGACATGAAAAGAAAAAGGTCATGGTTTTAGGAGTTCAGCATGCAGTTTAAGATAAACTTTCTGACAAATGATGTCCTTGGATTCCTTGCCAATGGACCCAGGGATCTGATAGATTCAAACCAGGGAGAGTTTACACTTACCTTTATATCAGCAATTTTCAGTATCTGTGACATTGCGCTGGAACTTTTTTTTTTTTAAGAAGAGTAATATCCAGAATGAAAAATTGCAGATTTATTGTATAAAATTTCTAGGAGCTTTAAGTTTAAACCCCCAGATTCTTTATCCATACATGTTCTTGCTATAAGAAATTACAGAATTGAAATTTAATGCACCTCAATTATTTGCAAATGCCTCAATTATTCCTCTTTTGGAAATAAAAGAATCTTAGACAATGTTGTTATTATCACAAACCTAGAGATCAATCATATATTTGAAACGAAATACCTCTTAAAATATTCTACCTCCTGTCATTGAGAACCGTTCATTGAACATCCTGAATTATTCTAATCCTCTAGGGAGATTGTAAAGATCCTTTTAAGTGCTAGTATGAAATCAGTGGGAAACAGAACAAAAGCAACTTTAAAGCAACAAGAAATTATGTATCATATATACATCATAGCAAATACTTTATATTTGTGAATCTTTACAGCTTACATTTCCATTCCATTATTACAAGTGGTGAAAAACAAAAAATTGCAAGTAGCATTCAAATTATAAATACACAGTCTTCCCATTTCACTCACCAAATTCTTACTTTCCAGTGTTAATTCCCAATTTATGCAGAAAACTGCCTACAAAGCTGAAACTGATTAGAAAATTTTTAAGGTTTAAAATCTCTTTCTCATTTTAGGAGAAACCAAATACCCAACCATCAAAATTAAAAATAAATTGAATTGGCACAGTCCATTACAGTTATTGTTACTAGATCCACTTCATTTGCAGGTGTCCAAAATAGAAAATGAATAATTCTTTATCTTCAAATACATATGTTCTTAAAATGCTACTTAAAGCTTTGGTTGTTTTCCTGTAATAAAGAAGAAAATGTTAATTTACCAATTAGGTTGAATGAATGTAGCTTTTAATAATTATTTTATTGAACAAATTCTGTGGCTTACTGTTTGCAGATCTAAATGCATGTTTCTATAGAAACTATTAAAGTAACTGGAATTTGTCAAATAAAACAATTTTTCATAGAAGAACATATGCAATTCATTTTAAAACAGATTATATTCCAAACCAGCTTTGTTTCAGTAGTACCTAATTTTTTAACAATGTTATTAATGCAAAAAACAAAAGTAAACTCAATTTGAGTGTATATGATTTGTCCAAAATAATGTGAACCCTGTAGGTTCCAAGGCTGGGTTGCTTCAGGCCAAACAGCTAACAGGGAGGGACAACATCTCTCATGGGACAACAGCCCCAACCATCAGCAGAAAAGCAGATTAAAGCTTTAGTGAGCATGGCCCCTGCTAACCATACCAAGATCCAGTTCTACCCACCACCAGTCCCTCTCATCAGGAGGCTTGCACAGCCTCCTAGGTAGCCTCATTCACCAGAGGGCAGAGAGCAGAGGCAAAAAGAACTACAATCCTGCAGCCTCTAAAACAAAAACCATAACCACAGAAAGTTAAACAAAAAAGGGAGAGGATCATAAACAGATGAAGGAACAAGATAAAACCGCTCCAAAAAAATCTAAATGCAGTGGAGATAGGCAACCTTCCAGAAAAAGGATTCAGAATAATGACAGTGAAAATGACCTGGGATCTGGGGAAAAGAATGGAGGCAAATTGAGAAGATGCAAGAAATGTTACACTAAAGCTGAGCCAGTAAAGAATCTGCCTGCAATGCAGGAGACCTCGGTTTGATTCCTGGGTCAGGAAGATCTCCCACAGAAGGACATGGCAACCCACTCCAATATTCTTGCCTGGAGAATTCCATGGACAGAGGAGCCTGGTGGGCTACAGTCCATGGGGTTGCAAAGAGTCAAACACAACTGAAGCAACTAAGCAAAAGCACTAAAGAACAAACAGAGATAAATACAATAACTGAAATATAAAATACATTAGAAGGAAACAATAGAAGAATAACTGAGGCAGAAGAATGGATAAGTGAGTTGAAAGATAGAATGGTGAAAATAACTGCTGATGAGCAGAATAAAAAAGGATGAAATAAATGACGACAGTCTCAGAGACCTCTGTGACAATATGCAACATACCAACATTCAAATCACAGGGGTCCTAGAAGAAGAGAAAGGGAAAGGCCTGAAAAAATATTTGAAAAGATTACAGTAAAAAAATTGTGTAGTATGGGAAAGGAGACAGTCAATCAAGTCAAGGAAGCACAGAGTCCCAGACAGAATAAACCTGAGGAAGAACACATTGAGACACATAGTAATGAAATTGACAAAAATCAAAGACAAACATAAAATATTAAAACAACAAGGGAAAAAGGACAAAAAATACACAAGAGGAACTCCCATAAGGTTATAGGCTCAATTCTCAGAAGAAACTCTGCAAGCAGAAGGGAGTGGCATGATATATTTTAAGTGGTAATAGGGAATAACCAAGAATAATCTACCCAGGAAAGCTCTCATTCAGAGTTGGTGGAGAAATCAAAAGTTTTACAGGCCAACAAAAGCTAAGACAAGTAAAATGATAAACAAAAGCACCAAACCAGCTTTGCAACAAACGTTATAGGAATTCCTCTAAGCGGGAAAGACAGTACCAACTTAAAAAAAAAAAAACCCAAACTTATAGATATAGGTACTGTTATATCAAAACTTCCTTAAAAAACTAGGAATAAAACCAACATATGACCCAGCAATCCCACTACTAAACATATACCCTGAGGAAACCAAAATTGCAAAAGGACACATGTACACCAAAGTTCATTGCAGCACTATTCATAATAGCTAGAACATGAAAGCAACCAAGATACCCATCAACAGATGAATGGGTAAAGAAGTTGTGGTGCAAGTAAGCCAGAAAGAGAAATATAAATATCATATACTAACGCATATATATAGAATCTAGAAAGATGATACTGAAGAATTTATTTCCAGGGCAGCAATGGAGAAACAGACATAGAGAACAGACCTAAGGACATGCGGGCAGGGGAGGAGGGAGAGTGTGGGATGTATGGAGACACGAACACGGAAACTTACATGACCATGTGTAAAATAGAAAGCCAACGGGAATCTGCTCTATGACTCAGGGAACCCAAACAGGGGCTCTGCAACAATCTAGAGGGTGAGATGGGGAGGGAGATGGCGGGGAGGTTTGGGAGGGAGGGGACTGGGTATACCTATGACTGATTCTTGTTGATGTTTGACAGAAAACAACACAATTGTGTACAGCAATTATCCTTCAATTAATTAAAAACAAAATGAACCAAAAAATCTTCATGTGTGCTCAGTTGCTCAGCTGTATTTGAATCTCTGCAACCCCATGGACTGTAGCCTGCCAGGCTCCTCTGTCCATGGGATTTTCCAGGTAAGAATACTGGAGTGCATTGTCATTTCCTATTCCAAGACCTTCTGGAAATCTGAAGACAGAAAAGAAAAAGCTACCCAAACATAACAATAAAGATGGTCATCAAACCACAAGAGAACAAAAGAGGGGGGAAGAAAAAAGGCCTACAAAAACAAACCCAAAATAATTAAGAAAATGGCAATAGAAATATACATATTGATAATTATCCATAAATGTAAATAGATTAAGTGTGCCAGTGAAGAGACAAAGACTGGTAGGGTGGATACAAAAACAAGACAAGTATATATGCTGTCTATAAGAGACCAACCTCAGACCTAGAAACACAAACATAGGGGAAGTGAGGGGATAGAAGGTTTACCACACAAATGGAAATCAAAAGAAAATGGAATTATCAATACTCACATCAGACAAAATTGACTTTAAAACAAAGACTGTTATAATAGACAAAAAAAGATACTTCCTAACGATAAAGGGATCAATCTAAGAAGATGTAACAATTGTTAAATATATGCATCTAACACAGGGGCACCTCAATATATAATGGAAATACTAACATCCATAAAGGAAAAAAATTGACAGTAACACAGTAATACTGGAGGACTTTATCTCCCCCACTTTCATCAATGGAGAGATCATCCAGACAGAAAATCAATAAACAAACACAGGGCTAATGACACGTTAGACCAGATACATTTAACTGATACTTATAAAACCTCCCTCCTAAAGCAGCAGAACACACAGAAGCAGAAGCTGAAGTGCACACAGAACATTCTCCAGGACTGACCACATGCTGAGCCATGCAAGGTGAGCCTTGATAAACTTAAGAAAATAAAGTCATATCAAGTATTTATCCAATCACAGATCACAGCACAAAAGATCAGAAGTGAACCACAAGAAAAAAAATTATAAAAATACAAACAGGAGGAAGCTAAGCCATATGTTACTAAACAATGGGTCACTGAATAAATCAAAAAAGAAATAAAATATGCCTAAAGACAAATGAAAGTGAAAGCACAATGATCTAAAGCCTATGGGATCCTGCAAAAGCAGTTCTAATACAGAAGTTTATAGTAATACAATTTTACCTCAAGAAATAAGAAAAATGCCAAATAAACAACCTAACCTTACAACTAAAACAACTAGAGAAAGAACAAACAAAACCTAAAGTTAATAGAAGGAAAAAATCATAGTGATCAGAGCAGAAATAAATGAAATGGAGACAAAGAAAATAATAGCAAAGAACAATGAAACTAAATGCTGATTCTCTGAAAAGACAAACAAATTTGATAAACTTTTATCCAGACTCATCAAGAAAAAAAAAAAAAGGAGAAAACTCAAATCAATACAGTTGGAAAAGAAAATGAGAAGTGACAACTGTCACCACAGAAATACTAAGGATCATTAAGAGGTTACTACAACCAACTACATGCCAATAAAACGGACAACCTGGAAGAAGTGGAAAAATTCTTAGAAAGGTAGAGCTTCTCAAGACTGAACCAGGAAAAAAACAGAAAATATGAACAGACCAATCAAAGAACTGAAATTGAAACTGTCATTAAAAAAAAAACTTCTAACAAACAAAAGTCAAGGACTGGATGGCTTCAGAGGTGAATACTATTAAACACTTAGAGAGGAGCTAATCCCTATCCTTCTGAAACTGTTCCGAAAATTGCAGAGGAAAGAAAGCTCACAAACTCATTTTATGAGGCCAGCATCACCATAATACCAAAACCAGACAGACACCGTAAGAAAAGAAAACCACTGATGAACACAGATGCAAAAATCCTCAACAAAATCCTAGCAAACAGAATCCAACAACACATTAAAAGGATCATACATCATGACCTATAGTGGGATTTATTCCAGGAATGCAAGGATTCTTCAGTATACACAAATCAATCCATTTGATACACCATATAAGAATAAAAACCATACAATCATCTTAATAGGTGCAGAAAAATCTTTTGACAAAATTCAGTACCCATTTATGATAAAAACTCTCCAGATAGTGGGCACAGATTGAGTATACCTCAATATAATAAACACCATATATGTCAAATGTGTAACTAACATTGTACTCAATGGTGAAAAGTTGAAAGCATTTCCTCTAAAACCACGAGTAAGACAAGGATGTCCACTCTCACCAAGTTCATTCAACACAGTATTGAAAGTCTGAGTTACAGCAGTCAGACAAGAAAAATAAAGGGAATTCAAATTGGAAAAGAAGAAGTTAAACTTCTCACTGTTTGCAGATGACATGAAACTACACAGAATATCTTAAAGATTCTACCAAAAAACTACTAGAGCTCATAAATGAATGTGATAAACCTTCAGGTCACAAAATTAATACACAGAAATCCATTGCATTTCTATATCCTAACAATGAAAGATGAGAACTAGAAATTCAAGAAACAACCTGATTTATCACTGTAGAAAAATGAATGAAATACTTAGGAATAAACTTACCTAAAGAGACAGAGGCCTGTATTCTGAAAACTATAAGATGCCAGTGAAAGAAACTGAAGACACAAACAGAAGGAAAAACATACCATGTTCATGGAATGGGAACATCAATATCGTCAAAATGACTATACTACCCAAGGCAATCTACAAACTCAATGCAATCCCTATTAAATCACCAATGGCATTTTTCACAGAATTAGAACAAAAAATCTTACATTTTGTATAGAGACACAAAAGACCCCAGATGGCCAAAGCGACCTTGTGAAAGAGAGGCAGAGCTGAAGGAGTCAGGCGCTGACTTCAGACCGCATCACAGACGCAGCAGTCACAGCAGCGCGGCACCGCACACAGGAAAACAGGTCAACGCGACAGGGCAGAAAGCGGAAATAAACCCGCGCACCTACGGTCAATTCGTCTGTGAAAAAGGGGATGACCACACACTGGGAAAAAGACAGTCTCTTCAACAAAGGATGTTGGAGAAACTGGACAGCTACATGTCAAAAAATGAAATTAGGTCATTCTTTAACACATACACAAAAAAAATCTCAAAATGCATTAAAGACCTAAATTTGAGACCAGACAGAATAAAACTCCCAAAGGAAAATATTGGCAGAATACTTACTGACATAAATCTCAGCAATATCTTTTTCATTCCATCTCCCATAATAATGGAAATGAAAACAAATATAAACAAATGGGATCTAATTAAACTGAAGAGCTTTTGCACAGCAAAGAACACCAGAAAACAAAGTTAAAAGACAACCCCAGATTGGGATAAAATATTTGCAAATAATGTGACCAGCAAGGGTCTCTAAAATGTACAAACAGCTCACAAGGCTTAATGTCATCAAAACAAACAACCCAACAAAAAATGGGCAGAAGACCTAAATAGATGTTTCTCCAAAGAAGACATACAGATGGCCAACAAACACATGAAAAGATGTTCAACATCGCTTAGTTACTAGAGAAATGCAAACCAAAAATACAACGAGGTATTACCTCACACCCGTCAAAATGGGTATTATCAATAATCCACACTGAAATGTTGGTAGGAATATAAATTGATACAACCCTAATGGAGAACAGTATGGAGGTTCCTTAAAAGACTAAAAGTAGCATCTGGTCTCATCACTTCATGGCAAATAGATGGGGAAACAACGGAAACAGTGACACATTTTATTTTCTTCAGCTCCAAAATCACTGCAGATGGGGACTGCAGCCATGAAATTAAAAGATGCTTGTTCCTTGGAAGAAAAAGCTATGACAAACCTAGACAGCATATTAAAAAACAGAGACATTACTTTGCCAGCAAAGGTTCATATAGTCAAAGCTATAGTTTTTCCAGTAGTCACGTATGGATGTGAGAGTTGGACCATAAAGAAGGCTGAGTGCTAAAGAATTGATGCTTTTGAACTGTGGTGTTGGCGAAGACTCTTGACAGTCCCTTGGACTGCAAGGAGATTAAGCCAGTCAATCCTAAAGGAAGTCAACCCTGAATAGTCCCTGGAAGGACTGATGCTGAAGTTGAAGCTCCAATACTTGGGTCACCTGATGCGAAGAGCCAATTCATTAGAAAAAACCCTGATGCTGGGAAAGACTGAAGGAAGGAGGAGAAGGGGATGACAGAGGATGAGACGGTTGGATGGCTGCCGTCCATAGGGTTGTAGCATCAGACAGGACTGAGCGACCGGACAACAGCAACAGAGCTACCATGTGACCCTACAGTCTCACTCCTGGGCATCATTCAGAGAGAGCCATGGTCTGAAAGGATACGTGCACCTCAACGTTCACTGCAGCACGGCTTACCACAGCCAAGACATGGACACAACCTAACTGTCTAGTGAAAGAGGAGTGGATAAAGATGATGTGGTACATATATACAATGGACTACTACCCAGCCGTTAAAATAAAGAACTAATGTCATGTGCAGTAACATGGATGGACCTGGAGACTGTCATATTGAGTGAAGTAACTGACGGAGAAGAAGAAATATCATATGACATCCCTTATATGAGAATCCAAAAAGAAACGATACAAATGAACTTTACAAAACAGAAACAGACTCACAAACTTAAAGAAAAATTTATGGTTGCCAGTGGGGTGAGGATGGGGTAAGGGGTGGTTAGGGAAGTTGGGATCGACATGTACACACTGCCATATTTACGATGGATAACCAACAAGGTCTTACTGTTTAGCACAGAGAACTCTTCTCAGTGCTATGTGGCAGCCTGGATGGGAGGGGAGTTTGTAGGAGAGTGAATATATGTATATGTATGGCTGAGTCCTTTTACTATCCACTTAAAACTACCACAGCATTGTTAATTGACTATACGCGACAAAATGTTTCAAAAAAATAAAGGCAAAGAAACAGCAAAGTCATGTGGCAGAACATGTTGTTCTACTGTATAAAAAAGTACCTGAACAGGACAGACAGCCCATAAACAGACCACACATAAACATAATACTAGATGGCAGGCCTATCCTTCTGCGAGATATTGCTAGGATGACTGGATATTCATGCAGTAAAAAATAAAACTTCATCTGTATCTCATAATATATAGTAAGATCACCTGTGTATCTCACAACTTATAGTAAAATCAATCATAAAAGTTAGTTGAAAAACAAAACAATAAGACTTTTAGAAGATAATGTAGGATCTCCTTCCATGACCTTTCAACAGAGAAGTACTCCCTAAAATGTAATTCCATCCTATTTGTTGACAAGAGTGGTGATTACTTACATAATTGGTCATATATTTAGATTTATGTACTTTTCTGAATTATATTTCACAATGAGAAAGATTAAAATGTTTAAAAGGCAAATATTTTAGAATTAAAATAATATGAAAATCTCTGGTATATATTTAAAATGATACAAAATTAGAAAATGCTTACTGGTTTCTGAAGGATAATAGGATGATCAGGCAGAAAGTCTGGTTTTTTTCTGCAGATGGAAACACTTGAGAGCTTCAACAGGAAATCTCTGCTGTATTTGATTCTCTCTGTAGATACGGAACATCAAACGTAATGTTATGAAGCACAGAGTCTCTCAGAGCACCTTTGACTCATTTCTCACTGGATGTCCATTATCAGTCCGTTATTTTATAAAATGTAAGTAGTTTTTAACATAAAGCAGAAGGGAGGGGCATAAACTCTGACAAACATCTACTGCCTCCCATTTTCCTTTTACATGAAAACAAAGCCAATTAGCCATGGAAAAATTTCAGAACATTAGAAATGCATGGCTTCTTTAATATGGTTATTCACAAGTAGTAGAGAAATCTTATAAAATATAGCAGGTATAATACCTATTGGGCAATTCATATCCTGCCAAAGTGGAACTCTAATAAGCCTATCTTTATGTTTTTGAATTAACTTATGAAAAATTTATACAATCAACATGAATTCAAGAAATATCTATTGTATACCTATTGTGAATCAAGGACTATTTGAGGTAATGGTGACAAAGCTCCAAGATAGGATCCCTAACTTTAAAGGGAACAATGATTCAGATACCTGAAGATTTCTCATCAGAGACTATCACCATCTTGGTCTATACTGGACATTTTCTGGGCCAGAAATAGTGGAGCTGTAATTTTTAAAATGCTAACAGAAAAGGACTGGCAACCGAGATTTCCATATTGTGTAATGATAGAAAAACTATATATTGCTCTGGTTCCTGGTACAGAGATTCTTTTCCTTTTAATTTCCTAAGTGATAAGAACACTAAGAGCATCTTTCGTTCTAATATTTCTTTCTTGACCCTGGGCTCCTAACACAGAGCTCCTAAATTCCTTAAAAATTTCGGGGTGATTTGGTCTTCTGTTTTAGTGAGATGATTCCTGGTGGGATCCTGGGTAGTGGCTGGTCAGCTAAAAGACCAAGCAATGATGAGAAGCATGGACCTTTCAGCCACATCCCTATATCCTCTGAAGGGGACAGGGGTTGCAGACTGAGTTAAAGATAGTTTGTGCCTATGTGATGAAGCCTCTAAGAAAATCCCCAAATTACAAGGTTTGGGGGACTCCCTGGTGGCTCAGTGTTAAAGAATCCACCCATCAATGCAGCAGATGTGGGTTTAATTCTAACCCAGGAAGATCCCACAGCCCGTGGAGCAACTAAGCCCATGCACAACTACTGAGTCTGCGCTCTAGAGACTGGGAGCCACAACTTCTGAAGCCCGTGCACCACAGAGCCCGTGCTCAGCAATGGCAGAAGCCCCGCAACTAGAAGCCCATGCCCTGCAACTCGAGAGCAGCCCGTGCTTGTCGCAGAGAGAAAAGCCCATGCAGCAGTGAAGACCCAGCACAGTGAAAAATAAATAAATGAAAATTTAAAAACAAACCTGTTTAAGAAAAAAAGTTCAGGGTCTGGAAAGTTTCTGTATGGGTGAACACATCCATATACCAGAAGAGTGATATTATCAAATCTGTGGGGAAGAAACTCTTGCACTTCGGGTCCCTTCAAGACTTTGCTTCATGTATCTGTTTATTTGGCTATTCAGCTGTTTTCTTTTCTTTTTTAAATATTTTGTGGTTTTAAAACTGGAGGATAATTATGTTACAATATTGTGATGATTTCTGCCATATATCAACATGAATCAGCCATAAATATACATATGTTCCCTCCCTCTTAAAACTCCTTCCCACCTCCATCCCCATCCCACACCTGTAGGTTGTCACTGATCACAGGCGTTGGGTTCCCTGCATCATACAGCACGTTCCCACTGGCTATCTATTTTACATATGGTAATGTACATGTTTCAATGTTACTCTCTCATATCATCCCACCCTCTCCTTCCCCCACTATGCCAAAAAGTCTGTCCTTAAAAAAACTTGACTTAAAACTCAACTTTCAAAAGACTAAGATCATGGCATCCAGTCCATGATGGCAGATAGATGGGGAAACAACGAAAACAGAGAGACTTTTTGGGGGGCTCCAAAGTAACTGCAGATGGTGACTGCAGCCATGAAATTAAAAGACGCTTGCTCCTTGGAAGGAAAGTTATGACCAGCCTAGACAGCATATTAAAAAGCAGACATATTACTTTGCCAATAAAAGTCCGTCTAGTCAAGGCTATGGTTTTCCAGTTGTCATGTATGGATGTGAAGAGTTGGACTATAAAGAAAGCTGAGCACTGAAGAATTGATGCTTTTGAACTGTGGTGTTGGAGAAGACTCTCGAGACTCCCTTGGACTGCAAGGAGATCCAACCTGTCCATCCTAAAGGAAATCAGTCCTGAATATTCATTGGAAGGACTGATGCTGAAGCTGAAACCCCAATACTTTGGCCACCTGATGCAAAGAACTGATTCATTTGAAAAGACCCTGATGCTGGGAAAGATTGAAGGCAGGAGGAGAAGGGGACAACAGAGGATGAGATGGTTAGATGGCATCACCAACTTGATGGGCATGAGTTTGAGTAAGCTCCGGGAGTTGATGGACAGGGAAGCCTGGAGAGCTGCAGTCCATACAGTCGCAAAGAGTCGGACATGACTGAGCAACTGAACTGAACTGATGGTTACATGATACTGTACATTTATAATGGCTTAAATAATGAGTTTTACTTCAATAAAAAAGATGAAAAAAGAAACCTAAGGATTGTAAAGAGGATGTCTCCAGATAAAAACAGTAAAATTCATTCCAGGACAACAGTTTCAGAGCAGTACTGAGGAGGAATTAATCCGTACTGGAACCAGATAATGGAGCAGTCTAAAAGAAAAGTCATCTCCAGGGGAAAAAATACCAATTCATACATTTTACCATAAGGAAAATATAGATAAGTGTGGCAGAGTTGCTGGAGCAACTGATGGGCAAAATTAACAATAGTTACATAGAAAAACAAGGTGAACATGAGCTCCAGAAAAAAGGATGGATTTTATGAATCAGGTATGTACTTTTCAGCTAGGCTACTGCAATTACACAGTTATATATAATATAAAGAGTGATAATACTCTAACTGAAACTTAAGTAACTATATGGTGGAGAGGGGGTAGATAGAAGAGCTGAAGAAATGAGGAGACTGATGTGGAAGATATAAGGCCTCATCTTCCAAAATAGGTTGTCAAAATATAATATAGAAATGAAAAACATAGAAACAATTTAAATATTTTATTTAGAATATGGAGTTAAGTACTAGAGGAAAATGTTAACAGGGTTTAATTACATATAAATTACATATACAGACTGGTTGACAAAATTTGGAAACTACATTAATAAAAAAAACCTTTATTTTAATAAAAAGTAGCTGGTGTGGGAGAGACTATCGGTTTTTCCCAAGAGCAGTTCTTCCATTCTGCTTCTGTGATAAAGTGAGCTGGTTGCAAAGCTAAAGATTACATTTTCCAGCCTGCTTTGTACAGCATCACTAAGTTCCAGCCAATGAGACATTTGGTGGAAGTTATATACACAACTTCTGAGTCATAGTTTTAAGAATCTTCTTCCTCCCTACTTCCTTCCTGATGGCTAAAAGGAGAATGTGATGGCCGGAGCAGAGGCATTTATCTTGGGCATTAAGATAGAAGCCATGTATTAAAGATGGTAAAACCATAGGACAGTTTAATACTGGGGCTAGTAGCAACTTCACAGAACAGAATTAACACGCCAGCTTAAAATTTTACATATTACAGAAGATATAGAAATAAACTTCTATCTTGTTTGTCACTGTAATGATAGTCTCCTCTTTAAAGCAGTCAAACCTATAATTTGTAATATACAGAAATCAACCAAAAGAATATAATAAAATTTCTAACATACATAAGGTTTGCAGGTAAGCAAATATTAACTGTACATGAATGCTAAGAATCTCTTATGAAAGTTGGTAATTATGGTAAAAATTTACCTTTTTTAACTGGAGAATGATGTTGTTGTTCATTAAGACCTTGAGAAAAGGCTTGCATTCCGTTCGTCTTACACTATTGATAGAAGAAAAAAATACACTTTTTAGCTAAGGTTTTAAAATTTTATATAACACTTTGTTTTTAATCCATTTTATTTTTGCACACGTTGTTAGGGAGCATTCTAATTTCATCCTTTTACGTGCAGCTGTCCAGTTTTCCCAGTACCATTTATTGAAAAGACTGTCTCTTCTCCACTGCATCGTCTTGCCTCCTTTGTCACAGATTCAGTGACTACAGGTGCCCGGGACTATCTCTGGGCTTTGTACCCTGTTCTATTGATTTGTATGTCTGTTTTTGTGACAGTACAATACTGTTTTGATGACTGTAGCTTTGTAGTATAGCCTGAAGTCAGGGTGCTTGATTCCCCCAACTCCACATTTCCTTCTCAAGGTTGCTTCAGCCATTTGTTTCTATAACACAAGTTACCTTAACTGTGGTAATCATCATATCACAATGTGCATGTATAATAAATCACCAGGTTGTATGCCTTTAAAACAAACCATGTTGTATAGCCTAAGTGTATTCAATTTGTATTTGTCAACATATCTGAATAACACTGAAAAACAGTAAATTTATTCTATCATGCCTGCACATATTAACCACTGAAAATGGAGATAATTTCAAATCTTTCATAGTATTTAAGAAAATGCACCTACTAAAATTTTCTAGAGTGTCTTACCTCATTTAATTGTCTTATCTCATTTAATTGTCATAGTCTTACAAGGAAATAAGGAAAGCATTACAATTGCCATACTAAAGGCAAGGGAAATCAAGACAAAAAGTATTTAGTAACAAATCCCAAAGTACACAGGTGAGAGGTAGTTGAGCTAGCTTTTGAAACTGATGGCTACTGCATATAGTTATTAAGAATGTGCATCTGAAGGGGTACCACTCATAGCATGGATATAGCAGATTTCCTACCAGATGGCAGCAAATTATCTTATTTTAACAAAATCTACACTTTTGTATAATTTTCTGTTCCTCTTCTAATTCTTGTAAAGGCACCAAGTGGGCAGCAGTAGACTTTTTAAACCCACTCATTTATCAAAAACAAAGTGCTTGTTACATGACTGACAGTGTGCTTTGTATTGGGAATACAAAGATGGACAAAACAGCCCAGGATTCATTTTTGGAGGACCCATAAACTAAAAGGTAGGCAGAACAATAAAATACTAAATCACAATAAAACTTGAGAAGTTCTCTAAATAAAGATATGCAGAAAGTACAATGGGAGGAAGGGGCATCAAATTTGACTTAAAAATTTCAGGAAAGGCTTTACATAGGAAATGATGCATAAACAATACTTATAGGGTTAATAGGAGTTAGAACTGGATGACTGAAAAATGTATGTTTATTGAAGAAAAGCAGACTTGAGCTGGAAAGCATGGTACTAAATAGCTAGCTTAAGGAATGAAAAAAGTTGAATAGGCTTGAGTAAAGCAAAATAAACACCAGGCTTTTTCCCCCAAGGCAAGGCATGTTGCAATTTACAGTAAAATACCCCATCTGCATGCCCAGGTATTCTATTGAGCCTCTTCAATTTTCTAGCAAAAATGTTTCCAGCCCCTCTCACTCATCTTACACAAATGCACACCACCAAAATAAAGGAAGGAAGACAGGAAGAGACAAATTCATATCAACATCCATTTCAGGGTGAAAATTTAAACAGGAAGATTTATAAACAATATCAAAAGAGAAAATCTAAACAGGAAAAATACTCTTAAAGAGCTAATTTCTGTAGTATGAAAGAGCTCCCAGAAAACAATGAAGCCTATAAAAAAGGAAAGGGCAAAGGCCTTGAATTGGTAAATACAGATGAAAGGAAATTCATATTACTCTTAAACAGATCAAAAATGGCCACAAATTCTTGACATTCTTTCATCTCTCCATTGAATCTGAGCAAGATCCGTGACTGCTCAAGACCAATCTAAAAATGACAGGCTAAAAATGACAATCTAAAAATTACAGGCTGGTTTCCAGGCCTCAGTCTTGAAGCCCAGACATTGTGCTGTAAAGAGCCCAAGCCCTTTGGAGAGGCCATTTGTAGGGGCTACCTCCAGTCTACAGGGCAGATAAACTCTAAACCAAGAGCCAGCATCAACTACCAGCCGTGTGAGTAAGCCATCGGGCCATCCAATCCCGTCAAGACTTTAAAGCACTCCAGGCCTAGACGATATCTGACTGCAACCACATTACTGAGAAATGGCCACTGAAACGCACTAAGACCACAGACCCATGAAAGATAGTAATAAGGAGTTGTTAAGTCAATGTTTTCCGGAGAAGGCCTGGTGGGCTGCCATCTATGGGGTCACACAGAGTCAGACACGACTGAAGTGACTTAGCAGCAGCAGCAGCAGCAAGTCAATGTTTTCAAGTAATTTTTGTGAGGTAATAACAAAAAAAACAGACTAAAAGAAGTTGTTCAGACAGAAGGAAGGTAATGCCAGACATAAACATGGATTTACATAAAAAAATTAAGAGTGCTGAAAAAGGAATAAATGAAGGTAAAATAAAATTCATCCTTATATTTTAAAAAATTATTTTAAAAGATAGTATACAAAAGCAAAAATTAGTAACAATGTACTGTGTATTTATAGTACAAACTAAAGTAAAATTCTGACAATAGAGAAAAATGGGAGGGAATACACTACAAAAAGGTTATGAGATCTAAGAAGTGAGTTTAACAAGGTCAATGTACAAAAATCAATAGTATTTCCGTATTCTAGCATCTAAAATGTGGAATTTGAAATTTATAAAAAAAAATACCACTTACAATAGTATAAAAAAATACAAAATGCTTATAAGTTTGACAAGAGTTCAAGACCCCTATTTAACAAGGTCAATGTACAAAAATCAATAGTATTTCCGTATTCTAGCATCCAAAATGTGGAATTTGAAATTTATAAAAAAAAATACCACTTACAATAGTATAAAAAAATACAAAATGCTTATAAGTTTGACAAGAGTTCAAGACCCTTATTAAAGACAACAATGCACAGAGAGAAATGCCTTGCTTATGGATCAGAAGACAATATTAAGATGGTAATTCTTTTCAAACTAATTTTCAAATAATCAGAATTCCAATAAGCCTTTTTGGCAGAAATTTACGGGTTCATTTAAAACTTCTGTGGAAATGCAGAGGACCCACAATAAGAGAGATAAATCTGAAAAACTATAAAGTTAGTGAATTTTCATTATCTGACTTATCAGAAAGCTTATCAGAAAGCTACAACAGTCTGTAAAATTTGATGTGGACCTAAAGATAGGTAATCTAGGTAATCTAGTGTTCAGCAAGATGGCTATAGTTGACAGTACTGCATTGCATACTTGAAAGCTGCTAAAAGAACAAATCTTAATGTTCTCACTACAACAAAAACAACAACAAAATAGTGATTATGTGAAACGAAGAATATGTTAAGTAAACTCATTGTGGTAAACATTTTGCATTATAAACAGGTATCAATCAAATCATCACATTCTATACCCTAAACTTACACAATGTTATATGTCAATTATATATCAATAAAGCTCAAAAAATACATTATAAATCAGTAGAACATAATGAAGTTTAGAAATATTCACACAGTATGATATACTGATGTCAACAAACTCTCGATTCAGTGAAAGAAAGGTATACAACCCAAACAGTAAAAACATGCAAAAGATTTGAACAGACAATTCACCAGAAAGAAAAAAAGAAAAAGACAGATGGCAAATAAACTCATGATAAAATGCTCAATCTCATTAATCATTAGGAGAATGCAAATATAAAATACAATGAGATACAACTACTCACACACTAAAATGGCTAAAAATTAAGGCTGACTATACCAAGTGTCAACAAGGATGTGAAGTAACCAGGACACTCACACACTACTGGTGGTACAACCCCTCTGGAAAACATATTAGCAGTTTCTAAACTGATTTAACATGATTCATCAACTCCACTCCTGGTTATTGTGTGTATGTATACACAAAGACCTGAACACAACTATCTACAGAGCATTATTCATAATATTTATCATAATAAATAAACTATCCTATATTCATACAGCAGAATACTATTCCAAATTTAAAAGAAAATCATTACCAATATTTAATCTCAAAAACATTATGTTGAGCAAAAAAAAAATCTAACACCAAAGAATATATTGTGTGACTTCATTTATATGAAATTTTAGAGCAGCCAAAACTAATTTATAGCTAAAGAAAGCAGATGAGCAGATGCCTGGAGCAGGAGGGAGCACTCGGACTAATGGAAGTGGAAATAGTTAAGTGACTGAAAAGGAATAAAAGAGCACTTCTGGGGAAGCTGAAAATGTTCTATGGCTTCATTGTGTGGTTGGTTACGTGAGGTATATATTGATATTTGTCAAAACCCATTAATGAATGGATTCATTTTACTGTATGTAAATTATGCCTTAACAAAGTTGGTTTAAAAAACACAAAGAGTTGGTAAAAAGTGTCCTTCATCACAAATCATGTGATATCTCTGACATAGGTTCTGGTAGCTTTTGCATTACACTTGAAGCAGCAGACAAAATTTTTTCCTTTATTTTTTTTTTTTTCCCCGCCCGCCCACCCCCAAAATTTTAAGCTTAGAAGTAAATCTAATTAATTTATTTTTTATAAGGTTTTGCAATATTAACATACTCCTTTTTACTTTCAAAAGAAGGTCAAGGGCTCCAAAGAAAGTTGTTATACTATACAATATTCTTACTGTATTAAGAAGGTAAATTTTAACTGCTGGGACAGATTAAACAAAACATTACAATGGCTTAAAAATTTATATAAAACAAGAATAATTAAGATATCAAGGTACTGACACAGAGATACACAAATAGATCAATGGAAAAGTAAAGTCCAGAAACAGTCCCTATTTATATAAAGATTTATACAGTAAAGATGGCATAAATCTATATGGAAGGAATATTCAATGAATTGTACTTTACTACTGACTGTATGAAAAAAATTGACTCTATTTATATCATATAAAAATTAATTTCAGGTAGATTATACACCTAAATATTAAGGCAAAACTTTAAACTTTTTAGAAGAATATGTAGGGAAAATGTCTTTTGAGCTTAGGGAAGGGAAGACTACATAAACAATGACACAAAAAGTGAAATCATAAAAAAAAATTGATAATATGCCTACATAAAGATTTTAAAATTTGAAAAAAGAAACACACAAAAATAAACAATTCTTTCACAGATCAAGAAAAATTGGCAAACAATATGCAGTCATAAATCACAAAAGAGAACATCCAAATGGCCAAATTAAACATAAAAAAAGATGTTGCATTTCAAAGCAATAAAGAATTAAAAATTAAAACCAAGAAAGATACATTTCTCACACATTAAACATGAAAAAAGTGAAAGTTCGCAATAACAAGGCAAGGCTATAGAAAAATCAGAGTACTTAATGCATTGTTTGTACAAATCATTCTGGAGAGTAATCTGACAGTATATAGCAAATCTACTCCAGGTTTATATTGCAGAAGACCTTTCAAACATGTATAAAATATAACATATAGATGGATGTTTATTATATAATAGCATTTATCATAAAATATTTATATTTCTATTATAAAATATAAAGAAGTATCATACCCCTCAACAAAAAAATGGAACAAGAAATGTGGTAGCTTTACACACACACACACACACACACACACAAACAAGTCTGTTTGTTATAGCAAAAGTACTAATACATTCATGGAAACAATGACAAATTGAGCATACTTATCCTGGGGAAGTACAGGAAGAAAATGGGGAGGTTCAAGGATATACAGGTGTTTTTAACTATATATGTAGGATCTTTTAATTTTCTAAAATAATACAAAATACTGAGATTTGAAAATGGTGAGCAATGGGCATAATGAGTAGTTTACTCTCTTAAGTGTATGCCTGAAATATATCATAACTTTTTAAAGTATATGACGCATTAAGTATAGTACCTGACATACAAGAGCCATCTAACAACTGCTACTTTCCAGTCTGTAATGCTTCATTTTTTTAGAACTTCTAAGACTTACTCTGCTAACTCCACTTTGTAAGTACTGGGTGTTGCATGGATATTCATTCTGAAAGTTGAAAGGGAATCCTGCTCCTGTTAGGAGAGAAAAAAAAAACTGTTTTAAATACTTATTACTTCAATAAATGGTATAATAACACCTAAAAAACCTTATGCATCTAGGATATGCTAGGCACTGTTTTGAAATGTTTTCTGAGAGTTCATTTACTCAACACAATGAAATGTCAGCTACTGTGTTAGATGGGTTTATAAACATGAAAAAAGTTCAGAGATAAAAGACTTCATAGCCTATTTTTTAAAACAAGCTCATAAATAATGATTATAATAAAAATAAGTTATGTGACAGGTACAGAGGAGATACCAGGAGAGAGAAGATTGGGCTTTGGGCATATCAACTAAGGTTTAACAAAAGGAAATAATTCAGTCTGGGTCTTGAAGAAAAAGTAGATTTCTTTGGGGATGTGAGTTGCCCAGAGAATAGAGAAGTATGCTTTAATGCTAAAATTAATTTCTGATTTACCTAACTTTTCTGCTTAATAAACCCCTACTCCTGTCCACAAGTTAAGAGGACATAATGAAATGAGAGATCATGGCTACCAGCCCACTCTTACCTACTGCTAAAACAGCCTTCGAGGGAAAGAATCCGTGAAAAATGGAATCTGTACAAACGAGGGAGGGAGGGATACTGTAAAAAGGCTAGTCACAGAAACAAGTAGCTGACAATGGTTTTATTTCCTTTGCTTTAGGACAAAATGAGACTTGGCTCTACACAACTGCTTCTTCAGTGTACCAGAAGAATGCTGAATCACATCAGCATTGCTAAACTATGGTCCAGAAGATCTCTTCATTTCATTTTGTCTGTCCTAAGTCACGGCCATCTTCAGAGGAAACATGACCCAAGTGTAGACAATCTTCTTTGTAGGAACCAAAGATGGAAGAACAAGTAGAGGACTGAGGAACTGTATCATTTCTATCTTTTCCGCTTCATCTTTGTGTTCAATAAAAGTGCTATGTTTTCCCTTTTCTAGGTAGCCAGTTACTCAGTTGAACACATGGACTAAGCAGAATTAAAGTAACTTTTATACATATATATGTAAAATATAAGTATATGTAGCTAGTACTGAAAAAGAATAAAAAATTATTATTCCAATTTGGAATTAAATACAAAGTATTTCAAGAATTTGTCCAAAAGTTTAGTATTATGGCCAAGGGAAAATATTTTAATTTTAGAAAATTTTAGATTTCCTAAAAAATTAAGACTTTCTGTTCAGCTAAAGCACAGCCCTAATCTGTAAGTGTTGCTTTGCACTAATTTTTTTCAATTAGGTATTTTATTAAAGGCTAATGCTCTCTCCAGCATGACTGCTCGGCAGTGATCAAAACCACAGGACATGATTTGCATTAAGAGTATCATTCTGAGCATAAGCCAGTTGTTAACCATGAAAATGAGACATAAAAAAAATCCATGAGTTGCTCTTAAGCAAAAACTGTTCTTCCCATCTTTGCTGGTCTGGTAGACTATGGACTAGTAGACCATTAAGAATCCATTTCTTAACACAAGTCAAAACCACAATGAGGTACCACTTCACAGGTCAGAATAGCCATAATGAAAAAATCTACAAATAATAATTGCTGGTGAGAGCAATTCCAATCACTGTTGGTGGAAATGTAAATGGGTGCAGCCACTATGCAAAACAGTATGCTGCTGCTGCTGCTAAGTGTGCGACCCCACAGACGGCAGCCCGCCAGGCCCCCCTGTCCCTGGGGTTCTCCAGGCAAGAACACTGGAGTGGGCTGCCATTTCCTTCTTCAAGGCACGCATGCCTGCTAAGTGGCTTCAGTCGTGTCCAACTCTGTGCGGCCCTATGGACAGCAGCCCACCAGGCTCCTCCATCCACAGGATTCTCAAGGCAAGAACACTGGAGTGGGCTGCCATTTCCTTCTCCAATGCAAAACAGTGCGGAGGTTCCTTAAAACTAGAGTTATCTTATGGTCCAGCAATCCCCCTCCTGAGTATGTATCCAGAAAAGAGAAAAACTCTTTAATTTGAAAAGATACATGCATTCCAATGTTCACAGCAGCACTATTTATAATAGCCAAGACATGGAAACGACCCAAGTGCCCATTAACACATGACTGGCCTAAGAAGATGTGGTATATATACACAGTGGAATATTACTCAGCCATAAAAAGCATGAAACACTGCCATTTGCAGCAGTATGAATGGACCTAGAGAATAGTACACTTAGTGAAGTCAGTCAGATAAAGACAAATATTATATGACGCCATTTATATGTGGAATCTAAAAAATAATACAAATGAATCTATAGACAAAACAGAAACAGACTCACAGACACAGAAAACAATCTATCTTATGGTTACCAAAGGGGAAAGGGAGGAGCTGAGGGATAAATTAGGAGTATGGGATTAACAAACTATTATACATAAAACAGATAAGCAATAAGGATTTGCTATATAGCACAATTAACTATATTCAATATCTTATAATAACCTATAATGGAAAATAATATAAAAAAAATATGTATATACACATATATGTGAGTGACAATCACTCAGTCGTGTCTGACTCTTTGTGACCCCATGGACTATACAGTCCACGGAATTCTCCAGGCCAGAACACTGGAGTGGGTAGCCTTTCCCTTTTCCAGGGGATCTTCCCAACCCAGGAACTGAACCCAGGTCTCCCACATTGCAGGCAGATTCTTTACCAGCTGAGCTATCAGGGAAGCCCATACATATGTATATATATAAAACTGAATCATTGCTGTACACCTAAAACCAACACAGTATTGTAAATCAGTTATATACTTCGATAAAAAAAGAATCCCTTTTCATTGGTAATACTTCTAAATTCTTCAGAGATCATTGGTTTTCATTATCTTTAAATATCCACCATAAACTATTTATGTATTTTATACACATTTATGTATTATTTGGCCTTTCAAATACTAATTAGCTATTAGCCAATTAATTTTTTAAATGTGGATACCAGATTACTCACCAGGGGGAGAACTCAGATGACGAACAGGTCTTGCTGGTTGAAGTGGTTTACCAATCAACTTTTTGGTTTCCATTATCATAAAGATCTTGAGGTTCCATACTTTAGGAGGGAAAAATACAAATTGCTTTAACACATATACTAACAAAACAATGACATTACCACCAAATGACCCAGGAATCCCACTCCGAGGCATATACCCTGAGGAAACCAAAACTGAAAAAGACACATGTATCCCACTGCTCACTGCAGCACTATTTACAATAGGTAGAACAGGGAAGCAACCTAGATGTCCATCAACAGATGAATGGATAAAGAAGTTGTGGTAAACAGACACAATGGAATATTACTCGGCCATAAAAAGGAACACATCTGAGTCAGTTCTGATGAGGTGGATGAACCTAGAACCTACTATACAGAGTGAAGGGAGTCAGAAAGAGAAAGATAAATATCATATTCTAACACATATATATGGAATCTAGAAAAATGGTACTGAAGAATTTATTTACAGGGCAGCAGTGGAGAAACAAGACATAGAGAATAGATTCATGGACATGGGGAGAGGAGAGGAGAGGGTGAGATATATGGAAAGAGTAACACGGAAACTTACATTACCATATGTAAAATAGATAGCCAACGGGAATTTTCTGTCTGGCTCAGGAAACTCAAACAGGGGCTCTGTATCAATCTAGAGGGATGGGGTGGGGAGGGACGTGGGAGGGAGGTTCAAAAAGGAGGGGATGTATGTATACCTATGGCTGATTCATGTTGAGGTTTGACAGAAAACAACAAAACTCTGTAAAGCAATTATTCTTCAATAAAAAAATAAAAGAGGACTAAAAAAAAATAGAACTTACAATTAAAAAAACCATGGCATTCATTTGAAGATAACTATTTCATAAATTAAAGTGGAAAACACAAAACAAGAATTTAAAACAACCTGCAACAACCAGAGACCCATTTCAGCATCTGTCACAACTGAATATTCCCTCTTTAAAACATTTCCCTCCCTTAACTTCCCTCTTTTCTATAGGCTTTATTTCCTATTTCTTTGACTGCCTCTTTTAACTTCCTTAGATGATTCCTATTTTTCTCCAGTTAAATTTAGGGATTAGTCCAAATTTGGCTTTGATTCTCCTAGCTAATTTCATCTATTTTCATGACTGTAACTACCTATCTACATAAGTATGCCCTTATTTACACATCCAGCGTCTACCTCTCTTTTTAAATAACGTGACGATGATAAATGGTTTACTGTGCATGA
Organism: Cervus canadensis; assembly: GCF_019320065.1. Classification (NCBI taxonomy): domain Eukaryota; kingdom Metazoa; phylum Chordata; class Mammalia; order Artiodactyla; family Cervidae; genus Cervus; species Cervus canadensis. The sequence continues at coordinate 69,545,882 of NC_057397.1, read as the reverse complement.
CACATGGATGTTGGCTTCTGTTTCCATTATTAATAATTCAGGAGGTGATGAATGATCACCTCCTGAGTATATTATTATATTAACTATCTTTCTAATTGCCAAAAGATATTCCAATTTATATCTTATAGTATGTACCTCAAATTCAACATATCCAAAATTAAATTCATTACTTTGACTCCAAAGATGTCCCTCCTGTTGTATTCCTTAAATTTATCTAAATTAGAGCCCCTCACCATAATCAGTCTCTAATTCCATTCTACTACCAAAATATCACTCAGATCTGTTTTCTTTACTCCAACCACTACTCTTTCAGGCCCCGGTAGTTCTTACTGTATCTCCCTTAACACCTGCTGCTGCTGCTAAGTCACTTCAGTTGTGTCGGACTCTGTGCAACCCCAAAGATGGCAGCCCACCAGGCCCTCCCGTCCCTCGGATTCTCCAGGTAAGAATGCTGGAGTGGGTTGCCATTTCCCTCTCCAATGCATGAAAGTGAAAAATGAAAGTGAAGTCGCTCAGTCGTGTCCGACTCTTAGCGACCCCATGGACTGCAGCCTACCAGACTCCTCCATCCATGGGATTTTCCAGGCAAGAGTACTGGAGTGGGGTGCCATTGCCTTCTCTGCCCTGAACACCTAGTCTGATTTAATTAAATACTGCCTTTCCCTATGTACCTAGGTACCTGGGACAAAATGAATATGGCCACATCATGGCACTTAGAGAACACTGTACTATACTATATACTAAACTGGGATGGCTGATTTGTCTTCCATACTAGCAAAAGCGAGGGACAGATTCTTCTCAAAGTAAGGAACAATATTTTCATTCCTCCTGTGTCCCTTGCAACTAACTCAGTACTTGGACTGGATCCAAAGTAGGTCCAAAACAAGCATTTGCTGAACAAAAAGGAGAATATAGCTTCTTTTCTCTCCAAATTATGATCCCTTTACACACATATCTGCTTCAAAAACTTTAGTTCCCCATCACCTGCTGAATTATTAATAACAGAAACATGAGCCGACATCCACGTCTCATGCACAGTAAACCATTAACTATGCCACATTATTTAAAATTCAGAACAACTTTATAAATTAGGCACTATTAACAGTTAGAGCTCAGGTCTTGGGTCAACCTACCTGGGTTCTTATCACAGCTCTACCACCTAGTTATATAATTATGGAAAACAATAACCCCTACCTCCTAGGTTTGAGGACTACACAAGAAAATCTGTATAAATCATTAGCACAATGCCTGTTATATTGTAAGAGTTCAATAAATGTTAGTTTTATAATTTTTTAAACCTCATTTTCCAGATAATGCTTAGAGAAATTAGGTAACTTGTCCCAGGTCATGAGTTTAGAAAGTGGCATATATGCTCATCCCCATGCTTCTAGAGTGAACACCCTACAGTCAAGCTAGCCCCTTCCTCTCTCTCCACCCCTGACATAGGCAGAACTTTCCAGGTTTCGTTAAGCACCCTTCTTTTATGTTCACAAAGCACCCTTGCACCCTCTTCCAGTGTGGTATTTATTACATTAGCTGACTATAAAATCATAGCTCCATCACTCTCTCTAACAGCCAGAACACTATCTAATATACAGCATCTCTCTAAGGACCACCACAGTGTCTAATACACACTACATGTTCAATAAATTGCTGAATTCATAAATGTCATTATGCTTCACATATATCTATAAACTCAGGTTTTCTGGAGTTCCCTCACTCTTTCTGCTGCTCTTCTTTCAACACTAACATTAAATAAAATAATTCACGTGAAGTTCTCTGTGTGGGGCTTACTCGCTCAGTCCTGTCTGACTCTTTGCAATCCCATGGACTGTAGCCGCCAAGCTCTTCTTTCCAAGGGGATTCTCCAGGCAAGAATAGTTGAGTGGGTTGCCAAGCCCTCCTCCAGGGGATCTTCCTAACCCATGGACCGAACCCAGGTCTCCTGCATTGCAGGCAGGTTCTTTACCATCTGAGCCACCAGGGAAGCCCAAAGATATGTGCTGTACTGAGCTGCTCAGTCGTGTTTGACTCTTTGTGACCCCACGGACTGTAGCTCGCCAGGCTCCTCAGTCCATGGGATTCTCCAGGAAAGAATACTGGAGTGGGTAGCCATGCCCTCCTCCAGGGGATCTCCCCAAGCCAGGGATCAAACCCAGGTCTCTTGCATTGCAGGTGGATTCTTTACCATCTGAACCACGAGGGAAGCCTCAAAATACTGGAGTGGGTAGCCTATACCTTCTCCAGGGGAACTTCCTGACTCAGGAATCCAAATGGGGCCTCACATGTTGTAGGCAGATTCTTTACCAGCTGGGCTAACAGGGAAGCTCAGATGAAGCTCACAAGAAGTTCTCTAGTTCCTAACAAATGGTTAATAGTAAAATAACAAGAATAGAAACAACAATAATGATTTTCTTTCTTCCTCCAGTGGCCCATATTGTATTTTGACTATTAATTTTTCTAAAATATATCATACAAAAAATCTATCACAAGCCTAACTGATTAGACAGTTGAAGTAAAAAAAAAACTGGTTTTGTGTATCTTAGTAGCTGCAACAGAATCAGTTTTACTAAATACATCTATAAATTTAAATGTCTCCTATTTAATGAAAATTTTCTGATGTTTGAATGAATCAAGTTTTCCAAATTTTGATGCCTATCAAGACGAAGTCAAAAGTAAAACTCCACCAGATTTTCACTTAATCTTCCAGAAACTGATTCTAACCATATGATCTTGAGCAGAAGTTGGTCTAAGAGACTGTTTCCCTAAGTACAAAATGGGGTTAATCACTTTCTTTACACACCAAAGAAATGCTTTCATCTAATTCTTTTGGACATAATTCAAGTGTGAAAATCATAAATTTATAAACAACATCTCAAAGTTAGCAATGATAACTAAGCACAAAATAGTTCCTTTTTCTTGAAGTTTGGAGATAAGCAAATCTGACGTGAAGAGATGACTCACTGGAAAAGACCCTGATGCTGGGAAAGATTGAGGGCAGGAGGAGAAGCGGACGACACAGGATGAGATGGTTGGATGGCATCACCAACTCAATGGACATGAGTTCAAGCAAACTCTGGGAGACAGAGGACAGGGAAGCCTGGCATGCTGCAGTCCATGGGGTCGCAAAGAGTCAGCCACAACCGAGCAACTGAACAACAACATCCCAAGTTAGCACCCATCTAGATCTGTAATGGGTATGCTAACTAGCATTTCAGCATGGTGAGTTCTAAACAAAACTAATGCTGTACGTATTTGTTGACGTTACACAAAAATAGGATATAATAGGAAACAAAAAAAGTATATGAAGAAAAAAACCACTTTATTGACTGAATATTTTCATGTGAAAGAGATATTTTAACATGGACCTAAAAGCAGTCTAGTATTTCATTATTTAATATGTATTCTAACCACTTTAATTAGGACCCGAATGTCAATACTAGTAGTAGTAACTTTCCACCCTGTTCCCCATGAAAAGAATACAATAGACTACTTTGGCACACACTTTTTTTCCATTGCTCAGCTGAAATTGAGTTGGTACGTTGTAAAGTGTATTCCAGTTGCTGAGCAAAGCAAATCCACAGTATTCAAACCAGGGATTTTCAAGAGTTTAGGAGTTACAGAACTATTATATCAGTTTGCAATACAAGTAAATAAACAAACAAACAAGAAAAACCACCAAAGATATTTCTGTACCCTCCTACCCTTTCCCTTTTCAATCTGTAGTAGGAAAACTACTACAAATTGAGAGGCCTGGCGGGCTACAGTCCATAGCATTGCAAAGACTCAGACAAGACTGAAGCAATTTAGCAAGCACGCACTCTTTCAATTTGTAGTAGGGAAACTCCAGCAAAGGCTCCAGATATATAACTTCACATTTCATACAATATTGTATTCAATATGATTTTTTAAAAGTAAACTATGCCTGCATAGAGACTGTGATATTATAGGAAATAAGTTTGGGATGCATACTACATAACAGCATCATATCTTAAACAGTGTTATTAATGGAAAGGCAAGTACTTACTTTATATAATAATAAGCAATTATTATTGTAAAACTGATCAAGCATCATAATTTATGAAGGACAGGGCTCCACAAATCAAAACTTAATTCTCTTAATTTAATTCTTAATTAAGAATTAATTAATTATCTTAAAAATTAATTCTTAATTCTCTTAATTTTAACTGTGTAAAAAATAAAGACAGCTGAACTATAAAGTCATTATGTAAAATAACTTCAGTCTTTAGCAAACTCTAATGTAGAACTCCAAAAGTTTCCTTTGAAGCTACTGGTCCTACCTAGTGTAGGCATTTATGATATCAAGTGTTACAAAGAACAGTTGTAAAAAAAATATAATCCTACCTACACCACTGGGTAGCAAGTAGTGGGTCTGTCATACAGTTGTCTTTGAAATGTAAATATATAGTTTTGTGGTATAAATGTTTCTTAAAGGACATTTTGATCCAATATCTCAAAAATTAATAGTATTAACTAACACATGCTGAGAAATGGTTATTAAAGTTTTTTTCAAGTTCACACATATTTAACAAATCATCTTAAAAGGCCAAGTGATATGTTGAGGTTGGTCCCTTCTATGTGCATTTTTTTTTTAAGAATTTTAATCATAAATGGAAGCTGAGTTTTGTCAAAGGCTTTTTCTGGATCTATTGAGACTATCATATGGTTTTTATTTTTCAATTTGTTAATATGGTGTATCACATTGATTAAAGCCAAGTGATATGAATAGAACACTGGTTTGCAAGTCAGGAAATCTGTGTCACTGCTATTCTACATCTAGAATACTAACTATATCTTAGGTTATTTCTTTTTTTAAAAAAATGTTGAGCTAAATATGAATCCTAAGGGCCCACCAACTCTGAAATTATAAATTAACCTAAAATTTTCTAAAATATAGTACCATGATATAATAAGCATATACACTGATCAGATGGGGGCATAATTTCATTACCCAATATATGCTTTTCTTTTTTTAATTAAAACTTCATTTTTTTGAGATCTTACTACATACATATTAAATGCTTTACATATACTATCTCATTTAATTTTGAGCCATACATTAACTGTTGCAGAAACTCATTATTAAGTTCCTTTACATATGAGAAACCTGAAGCTAAGAAAAATAAGAGAACTGCACAAATTCACAGTTAGTAATTGGTAGAAATGAGGTTTTGACTGTAAAGTTCATGCCATCATCTCTAAACTTGTGTGCTTGGCAAGTAAAACACACTTGACTCTCCACTACTCCATGTGGATGGACAGTACTTGTATGGAAAAAAATTATGAGAAGGAACGTTTGTACGTATAAAACCTTCTGAATGAGTTGATGTGTGCTAATAATTTTCATTTCCTCAATTTTCAGTTTTTCTTAGACTATTAAATATATTGTGGGATTAATATGCTTTCCTCATTCTGCAGACATGGTACACTGCCATTCTAATCCATTAGATACTATACTTGCTATGTACTACACTTAGAAACAGTATTATACTTAAAATATACAACTTAAATGCTAGATTTCTTTAGAAATTGCTGATGGTTCTGCTGAAATTAAGAAATAAGAGTATATAAAATTTAAGAAATAAGCTGAAAGGAGAAGTGAAAAGACATGCTTTCATTTATCTCATGTATATTTCCCATATAGGATTATATCAGGTAAGATTTAATCTCAGTTTTCAACTTCAAAATACCTCTTTTACTAAGTTATGATTCCTTAAAGCCAAATGCTGATGTAATTAAGCAGCATAAACTGATAAACTGATAGAGGAAAAATAAAGGAAATACAGAGGACTAAAGGATAAACTAATTGTGACGTGAAAGACATTTTATATTCCACAAACTAGGTTGTCATATTTAGCAAAAATTAAATATCAAATATTTAAACTGAAATATCAAAAAGTTATAAGCCAAGAGTGTTCTGTTTTCTGTTTCATGCTTTCTGACCAAAAAAAATTTTTTCCCTGTGAAGCATCTTTTAACACAAATACAATTTAACATTTAGGCGGGATAAATTGTCCAGGTAATGCGTGTTGGTCATTGTCATAACTGATGTAACTGTCCTTTTTCAGAGTTTTTATTTTACAGTTTTGCGAAAATGTCAGCAACTATAAAGTTTTGATAAAATATTATGCTGTACATCTGAAATTAACAAAATGTTGTATGTCAACTTTCGTAAAAATGCGTATCCTAACATACAAGTTGCACAGAACATCTTCAAATACGGTTCATGAGCCATTTGATTTACTTCTGTGAAATGACCACGTATGTCTTCGGTTTCTCTATTCTTACTGGGTTTTCTTTTCTTACAGAATATAATTTCGTGTAATTAATTATTCGTTTGCTCTTTATTTTATTATTAACAAAAACAACTAAAGTAATCTCAAAAACAAACTGTTGGTCACAATTAGTACGGACGATGCCAGGATACGGGAAGCAGTCTTCAAACCATCCCACTTACCTACCACCAGGTCGTGGAGCAGGTGTCCATACACACTTAATTTCTGGGGGCATTTTGTTTTATTTTTGTTTTATCAACATTCCTTCAGCAGTGTAACTCCCCGGGCCACTTGCCTCTCGCCCGGTTTCCCCCGCCCCAGCCCCCGCGCCTTTCCAGCCGATCTGCTCGCCGACTTTGCGCCCTAAGAGCCGCATCTTGGGGACCCTGTGGAGGCCTTGCCCGACTCATCCCAGACCCCAGCCAGTTCTCTCCCCGACACCCCAACTTCCCCCACGTCCGTCCTCGGAGACGGCGCCCACTCGCCGCCTCACTCCCCGGAGTCCTGATTTCTGTTCGCCTCGCGGCCCGTCCTCCCCGGCAACCTACCGCCTGAAGATCCTGGAGGATTTCGGGGCCGGCAGCCGCGTCGCGGCGCTCAGTCCAGACACGACCGCGGAGCGCCGGGGGTGCCCGTCCGGGAACGGCTCCGGCGTCTCGCTCGAGGCCCCGATTGGCAGCAGCGGGGTGGGGCAGACGGCGGCCCCCAGAGGCTCGGGGCGGGCGCGGGGTGGAGCCTCGGGCGCCCGACCTACGGCGCTGCAGCAATCGGGCGAGAACTGAACCGTTAAACTGGCGTCGCGTCTTTTCCTGGACGTATGGGGCGCGAGGGGCCAACGCTGCCCGCTCTGGAGGTCGCGCCTGGCGAGGAGGAGGCCGCGGGAGGCCTCTCTGAGGTGCTGACGGGCTCTCCTTGGACGGGGCGTGCCCGCATGAACAGCCTTCAGGACCCCAGCCGGCGGTCCGACCTGCCTGAGACCGGGAGGGGGCGAGGCAAGCCGCCGGCTCGGGGGGCCGGGCGGGGGCTCCAGGCCGCTTCTGTGAGCCAGGCCGCCTCTGTGAGCCAGGCCTCGGGCGCGCTGACGACTGCTCCCCTTCCGCGTCAGAGCCGCCGGTAGGCCCCGTCGGCGCTGCCCGCGCTGCCCCCGGCCTGAGTCTAAGCAGTGCTGAGATTTAGGGCGGTCAGGGAGTAAGGGACATGGTTAACTTCAGACAGGCGTACACAGCTCACACAGACCGCCATCTTGAACGAAACTGGTTGAAGTGACTTCATCTGAGTCTTTTCACTCATATTTTTTCACTGTTGTTTTTGAGAGCCCCCTCTTGGTCCTTTCACTCTACTAGGGGATGTGGAGGCAGAACACAGGTGAATAGGAAAATTCCTGTCATTACCCAGCTCACAATCTGGTGGGCCATGGGCCATGTGTGCCAAGTGTTGGAATAGATTAAAGTTGGGAGCACAGTGCAAGGAATGCCTGAATTGACTCTTAGGCTTGGAATGTCATTTGTTTTCTAAGCAGCTTATGCTTGGTTTGTTGCGGCTGGCTGTGGGAGGAAGGCGAGAAGAGATGGTTCAAAGGGAAAAGAAAACTTGCCTAGTAAGCAGTAGTTGGAGTTGGGGCAAACAGCAGTGGGGAAAGAAAACAAGTTTTCTGTTTGAATCTTTCATAGCTTACCTTTTTGAATCTTGGAAAGGTCCTTCTCACAGCACAATGAAGGGTAGATTTGGGGGGAGGGAGTGTAAGGTATAGCAATATTTATTAATGAAAAACGCATAACATGAGAGTTGTGAGTGATGTTTTATTTGGGGCAATAGGAGAACTACTGTCCCAGAGTCAGCACCTCAGATAGCTCTGAGAAACTAATCCAAAGAGGGAGAGAGGAAAGATAGTATATATGTGATACTGGTAAAGACTGGTAAAGGGGAAGTGCATGCTATCAAGCATATATATATATATTAGAAAGTTTCTGCTGGTCTCGTGAGGCTTCTGCTAGTCACGAGAAACAGTCGTCACCATGAAGGATTTTAGTGCTTTTCTAGATTTGGGGAAATATAAGAATTTGGCTTGTAAGGTCAACTCCTGAGAATATCTGTCTAAAGACCTGTCCTGCCAGTTTCCTGGAGCATAAAGTGCCTCATTTCTGCTTTCCACCCAAGCTTCTTCAGAGGGTGTTGAAGGTCAGCAGCTGCAGCGGCACATGATTTAATCCCTGTAGAAGTAGTTGGCAAGCACCCATGACAAGTGCCAACTTGTGGTTGACATATTAAACAGGCCACAGAAGTCTTCCTCCAGAGTGTTTGCAATAACTGTCAGCTTAAAAAATATTCACAATCCAGAAGTTGAGAGTTATGTTTTATTTGGTGGGACTTTTTAGGACTTAAGACCAGGAGACAGCATCTCAAGTTGCTCTGAGAGAACTGCTCTGAGAAGTTGGGGTTGGGGAAGAGTTATATAGAACTTTGCAACCAAGAGCAGGTAGTCTGAACATCAGAAGTATTTTTTATGAATTAAAGAAAATCAGATATCCCAAGTTAAGGAATTTAGTGCTTTTCTATGTATGGTAAGATGCAAGAGTCTGGGATCACTGAAGTCATTCCTTTCGTATGCATCTCAGCTATCTGGGGCCAGTATCCTGTATTTTTCACATCCTGACTTCCTCTGAGCTCACCGTAGGGAGTGGCTACAGCCTGATGACTGCCAGATCACAGGTATTAGTCTTCTTGTGTACCCTTAGGGCTCAGGAATTTACATTTGGAAGGCCAGAATTGCTGATGACTGTGACATGGTTGGACTTCCCTCATGGCTCAATCTTGTTTACTGTTATGGCAGGAAATACTCCATTTCTCAACTCCAATAGAAATAATGATATCTGAGATAAGTAATGAAGTATAGGGGATAGATCTGAGAGATGTTGCTGAAGTGAAATCAACAGTTTTGTGACAGATTGGACAGAAGGATTGAGTGAAGAAGAAGAGAATCTATGGGGGTTTCTGAGTTGGGTGAACAAGTGAATAGGTGGTGATGACATAAGATAGGGAACTCAAGAGGTAGAATAGTTTTGGGGAGGGAAATGATGAATTCAGATTGGAACTTGAAAATATGAGATTATAAAAGGATATTTAAGTTGAGCTTTTTTATTTATGTACACATACAGAAAATATATACCCATACAGAAATAATGTATACAACATGTTATAGATAAATTAGAACATTAAGAAAGGATGTTGATTAAGAAACATATCCATTCCAGAAAGAAGAATTTAGAAAGGGGACTCAGAAGGCCAGTAATCTCCAAAGGACGCTGTGTAAAGGCAAGCAAAGAAAACTTGACTAGAATGGTACAACCGAAGATGGAATGCCTCTTTGAAAAGGAATCATCTAAGCTAGAGGTGGATGCTGGTGTAGGAAAGGAAAAAGGTATTTAGGGAAAAGGAAGTGTAGGTATTAATGTCCTGAGATGAGAAAAAAAATGAAGTTTAGCAGTAAGAAGAGAACAATAGTCTTAAGAGTATAAATCAATAAGTAAAATATAGGTAGTATATGTAGCAGAAGTATTTACATGGAATAGAAGTAGTATGAGGAAAGAAATAATTCTGCCTGTGGATGGAAGGGAGGAAAATACATGGAAGGGTTTACAGGGGAGGTAATGCCTTAGCAGGATTTTCAGGGATAAAAAGGAGGTTACCAAGTTAGACAGGGCTATTCCTTGCAGGCAGAAGGACCTGTCCAGAAGCATATAGAATTGAAATACCAAAAAATATCAGTAATTCAGTACTGCAGAAACACAAAATACGAGATACTGCTAGGGTAGTGTTTCAATATTAGCCAGAGAAAGGGAAGAGCCTTTTATCTCCTTTCTAAGGATGTGGAGAGAGCTGAAGGACTTTAGGGTATGATAAGATCCTATGTGTATATGAAAACTGATCACCTAATTGACTAACGTGGAAAATGGAGTGAGGAGAGGTACAGGCAGGCAAGGCAGAAACAGAAGCAGAGTGACCAGTTCAAATAGACTTTTACATGCACTGTTGATGAGAGCCACAATTAAGATAGGGAGGGAGCCATGAAGAAAAGTGCACACACTTGAGAGAACAGGGAGAGCTAATGGACTGTAGAGAGTGTGAGAAAGAAAAATGAAAATGGGGATGCCAGTTGTTGATTTAGGCAGCCAGATGGATCTCAGAAATAATGAAAAAATATTGTGAGTCCCCTGAGGAGGAATGGGATGAATCTAGAGGGTAGGTGGAGGGAAGGAACAAAGGGAAGAATAGATGAACTAAAGAAACAACCACTGTAAGAGGAAGGGGATCCGCTGTGCAAAGTGTGGTAAGAGGCCTTAGCACTAAAGTTTTCAAGTGGTAAGTGTGGGAAATTTGCAGAGAGAACTGAAGACGGGTAAGCAACGTTGAAGAGTAATTGAAGGTAAAGATCAAAAATATGCAGTGGCATTTATCTTTGTGGTTATGGGATTCACTGGTAAATATAGATGACAGACTGGAATAATCAGGAAATCGGAAGTGTTAAAGGTGATATTTAGGAATGGCAGTACAAAGAGAGAATTTTGTAAGGACAGAGGACACATACAATCAGACAGTGCCCATCTGAGTATTAGTTCGGAGATGGAGTAGTTCTAAGTACGGGCACCAACCGTGCAGCTACAGTGGTAAATAACAGACATGTAATGGAGATAAAGGTCATTGAACTTGAGGGAATCAAAGAACTGAGTCCAGACCAGAGTACTGGAGAGGCCATCCACAATGACATTTAAATCAATGGCATGTGATAAGAATGAAAATCAGGTACTGAAGTCTGCATTATGTGGGAGTAAAAGAAGACCTGTGGATGGCAGACAGTAGGCAGAGAGAAACTTTCAAAGAAAGGAATCGTATAGCGGATGTGTAGGAAGAGACCAGAAAACAATAAGGCATTGCGTAACCTGAGGAGTTCTCTACAAATCTCCTGAGCTTACTCTTGATAAAGGCTGAATTACTAATAAAAATTTAATGCATTTTCTTCAAGATTATTTAAATACAAAATACTTGAAGCCAATGATATATTTGGTGTAGAATATCAGACACTGTGGCAAGGTTTTTCAGAAATTATTTGAATACTGGGAACTTATAGTAGTTCTATATCCAGACATTACACATATGCATAAGACATTTAAAAAGAGCAAAATCTGTGATCACTTCCTATTTTGTAAACTACCTTAAATGATTTATTTACACTTAAAAAACTGAAGACTGTCTCTGCAATAGATCAAAGACTCTTACTTGTTAATTGCAAACTGTACTCAGATCTTTAGCCTTATCTGAAAACTTAATAGGCTTTTTTTTCCCCACACTTTTCACATGGTATTCCAACTTAAGGTCAAATGTAGATACATTTATCAAATATAAAGAATCTTAGTATTTATTTAAATTTGAAACTGAGTATGTAAAATAAATATAAAAATTAACTTTTTTTTTTTAGGTGCTATTTAACAATCATTTAAATAAACTGCCATTACAAGAAAAAGAAGTTATTTTAATAAAAACTCATTGCAGGGACTTCCCTGGTGGTCCAGCAGCTAACATTCCATTTTCCCAATGCAAGGGGCCTGGGTTTGATTCCTGGTTAGGGAACTGGATTCCCACATGCCACAACTAAGTATTTGCATACCACAACTAAGTTAGCAGCTGCAACTAAAGATCCCAAGTGCTGCAACTAAGACTTAACAGAGCCAAATATTTTTTTTAAAAAGCAACTATAAAAACTCATTGTATGTCAATTTCCATATATTTAATATGTAATATTCCTGTAATATTGGTTGTTACTCTATGTATTTATTTCATTTTTTATAATTGACAAAATCACAGAAAAATTAGCAGGATTATGCTGTAAAGAACAATACTGCATAACATCCTGGAATGTTAGATTCATGAACTAAGGTAAATTGGACATGGTCAAGGAGATGGCAAGACTGAACATCAACATCTTAGGAATCAGTGAACTAAACTGGATGGGGATGGGTGAATTTAATTCAGATGACCACTACGTCTACTACTGTGGGCAAGAATCACTTAGAAGAAATGGAGTAGGCTCATAGTCAACAAAAGAGTTCAAAATGCAATTCTTGGGTGCAACCTCAAAAATGACAGAATAACCTTAGTTTGTTTCCAAGGCAAACTATTCAATATCATAGTATTCCAAGTCTATGCCCCAACCTCTAAGGCTGAAGAAGGTGAAGTTGACTAGTTCTATGAAGACCTACAACATCTTCTAGAACTAACACTAAAAAAAGATGTCTTTTTCGTTATAGGAGATGGGAATGCAAAAGTAGGAAGTTATGAGAAACCTGCAGTAACTCGCAAGTTTGGCTTTGGAATACGAAATGAAGCAGGGCAAAGGCTAACAGAGTTTTGTTAAAAGAATACACTAATCATAGCAAACACCTTTTTCTAACAACCCAGGAGAAATCTACACATGGACATCACCAGATGGTCAATACTGAAAACATTGATTATGCTCTTTGCAACCAAAGATGGAGAAGCTCTATACAGTCAGCAAAAACAAGACTTGGAGCTGACTGTGGCTCAGATCATCAACTGCTTATTGGAATATTCAGGCTTAAAGAAAGTAGGAAAAACCACTAAGCCATTTAGGTATGATCTAAATCAAATATCTTATGATTATATAGTGGAGGTGATGAATACATTCAAAGAATTAGGTCTGGTAGAGTGCCTGAAGAACTGTGGACAGAGGCTTGTAACATTTTACAGGAGGCAGTGACTAAAACCATCCCTAAGAAAAAGAAATGCAAGAAGGTGAAGTGGTTGTCTGAGAAGGCTTTACAAATAGCTGAGGAAAGCTGAGAAAGAAAGGCAATGGAGAAAGAGAAGTAAGTATGAAATTGAATGCAGAGCTCCAGAGAACAGCAAGGAGAGAGATTTTCTTAAATGAACAATAGAAAGAAATAGAGGAAAACAAAAGAATAGTAAAGACTAGAGAGCTCAAGAAAATTGGAGATTTTAAGGGAACATTTCATGCAAGGATGGGCATGTTATGGGATAGAAATGGTAAGGACCTAACAGAAGCAGAAGAGATTAAGAAAAGGTGGCAAGAACATACAGAAGTATTATACAAAAAAGGTCTTAATGACCAGGATAATCATGGTGTGATAACTCACCTAGAGCCAGACATCCTGAAGGGTGAAGTCAAGTGGGCCTCAGGAAGCATTACTGTGAACAAAGCTAGGGGAGGTTGATGGAATTCCAGGTGAGTTATTTCAAATCTTAAAAGATGATGCTGTTAAGTGCTGCACTCAATTTGTCAGCAAATATGGAAAACTCAGCAGTGGCTACAGGACTGGAAAAGGTGTTTTCATTCCAATCCCAAAGAAGGACAAGCCAAAGAAAGTTCAAACTACCATATAAATGCACTCATTTCACATGCTAGCAAGGTTATGCTTAAAATCCTTCAAGTTATACTTCAGCAGTACATGAACCAAGAACTTCCAGGTGTGCAAGCTGGGTGTTGAAGAGGCAGAGGAACCAGAGATCAAATTGTCAACATTATTGGATCATAAAGAAAGCAAAGGAGTTCCAGAAAAACATTTACTTCTTCATTGACTATGCTAACACCTTTGTGTGGACCACAACAACTGTGGAAAATTCTTAAAGAGATGGGAGTATCAGACCACTTTACCTGTCTCCTGAGAAATCTGTATGCAGGTCAAGAAGGAACAGTTAGAACTGGACATGGAACAACTGACTGGTTCAACACTAAGAAAGAATACAACACTGTATGTTGTCATCTTGCTTATTTAACTTACATGCATAGTACATCATGTGAAATGCCAGGCTGGATGAATCACAAGCTGGAATTAATATTGCCAGGAGAAATATTAACAGCCTCAGATATGCAGATAATACACCCTAATGGCAGAAAGTGAAGAGGAGCTAAAGAATCTCTTGATGAGGGTAAAAGAGGAGAGTGGAAAAGCTGGCTTAAAACTTAACATTAAAAAAACTAAGATCATAGCATATGGTCCTATCACTTCATGATAAATAGATTGGGAACAATGGAAACAGTGACAGACTATTTTCTTGGGCTCCATAATCACTGCAGATGGTGACTGCAGCCATGAAATTAAAAGATGCTTGCTCTTTGGAAGAAAAGAGCAAACCTAGACAGAATATTAAAAAGCAGAGATATCACTTCACCAACATAGGTCCATGTAGTCAAAGCTATGTTTTTTCAGTAGTTATGAACAGATCTGAGAGTTGGACCATAAAGAAGTCTGAGTGCTTTTGAATTACGGTGCTGGAGAAGACTCTTGAGAGTCCCTTGAACTCCAAGGAAATCAAACCAGTCAATCCTAAAGGCAATCAACCCTGACTATTTCATTGGAAGGACTGATGCTGAAGTTCAAGCTCCAATATGTGGGCCACCTGATGTGAAGAGTCAACTCATCGGAAAAGACCCTAACGCTGGAAAAGATTGATGGCAAAAGGAGAAGGAGGTGATGGAGGATGAGATGGTTAGATATTATCACCTACTCAATGGACATGAATTTTTGAGTACTCTGGGCAATAGTGAAGGACAGTGAAGCCTGGGTCTCAAAAGGTCAGATACAAATTAGCAACTGAACAATAGCAACATGTATTGTTAAGATAAAATGAAATAAAATTAATAAAGTTTGATATAATAAAGTAAAAAATACTTTTAAGCTATAATATTCTATTCTTCATGAAATAAATATGTAGGACAAGTATTTTCTTTTCTTTCCAGACTTGAGTTACACACAGTGAAAAGCAGGGGACACAAAATTCAGAAGTTATTCTCTACATAGCAATGCACAATGAAACCTCAAGTTGTAGTGGAAAGCAGATGAACTTTGGAGGCAGACAGACTGTTTCATTTCACCTTACTCCATCACAGGTAAGCTGTGTGTGTTGTGCTCAGTCTCTTAGCCATTTCTGACTTTTTGTGACCATTTGGACTGTAGCCTGCCAGGCACCTCTGTCCATAGGATTTTTCAGGCAAGAATACTGGAGTGAGTTGTCATTTCCTCCTCCAGGGGGTCTTCCAGACCCAGGGATGGGACTTGTGTCTCCTGCACTGAGAGCAGACTCTTCACCACAAACCATTGGGGATGCCCACATATAAGCTGAGTGACCTTTAATTATTTAACCTCTCTGACTTCTTAGAATCATGATAAGTCTAACATGGAGATTAAATCAGTATATGTAAGGCAGTTCAATAAATACTAGGGTTTTCTCTTCAGTGCTTACTGTATAAATATGTGCATGTACACTTGAAGCCACACTGAACAAATGCACATTTAGATTTTATGGTCAGTTTTCCAAACCATGAACATGGAAATGGCTATAGTTTCATGATAGAATAGAAACACAAGTATAGTGAGATCAAAAATAAAAGCTAAGCAAAAGAAATGGGTTGTGTATGAGTTGCTCCTCACAGCCAATCAAGGTTTTTTCTATATATGAAAATGTGAATGCCAGAGAAAGTGCACCTGAACTTGTGCTGCGTACACTTTCAGCATGGTTTAGTACAGAGTATGTTTCTCAGAGTATGATGCAGGAAAAACCAACATCAGAATTAACGGGGAGTGCTTGTTGTCTGCAGTTGCATGTTCTACACAAAATCTTTTTCAGATCTTTGGGAATGGCACCTCAATTTCCTCTGGCAAAGGAGAAACAAGAATCCTTGCTTCTTAGGATTCCTGTGAATATTAAACAGCACGTGTTGTGAAGCTAGCACCGTACTTGCCACATATCATTAGAATTCTTTCTTTTCTTCCACATTGACACATGTATACTCACAAATGACTTGCTCAAAAACACCTGATCATGGTTCCATCTTTTCCCTCTTTAATAAGAAATAAGGCCTCTTTTTTTTTTTTTTTTGCTACTTTGGTGCACAGGGGACAAGTAAATCCTTCCTTTTCTGACGTGGCTATATTCTTTCCAATCATGTTTTCCCAGCGCTTTGTGTCCCACTTCTGTACGAGTCACTGGAAGACATGTCCTATTTGAAATAACACCAGTATAAGGTGTCATAAACTTGGATGTAGTTAATGAAACATACATGATAATTCATACAAGACTAAGCTTGAATACATAATGTGTTAATTTTAAACTTAAGGTTTTAGGAATGAACTTCATTGGCTTGGATTTTAATAAATTTAACTCTCTAAGAATCTAAATGACAATGTAACAAATATTGATGCGATCATCACTTAGCATTCTTATCTGTTTATCAAAAGGAAACTTACGACTTTCCAACTATTAATTTAGTACAGAAATAAAGTAAAAATCAGTTATCTTTTGTCATGCACAGAAAACAAATTCTTACATTTAGTGTTTAATGATCCTTAGTTTCTTCAACACATAATATGTAAAATTATTTTTAAGAAATGAATTATACTCTACATATTGTGAGCTGATTTTGTCTCACAATATTTTGTAAACTATTCCAATTGGACAGATGAAAAATTTAATTGCTGCCTGTTATTTTACAGTATAGATACACCATAAATTATTCCACCTATGCATGCTCAGTTACTAAGTCATGTTCATCTCTGTGCAACCCCGTGGACTGTAGCCCACTGCTGTCCGTGGGATTTCCCAGGCAAGAATACTACAGTGGGTTGTCATTTCCTCCTCTAGGGAATCTTCCTGCCCCAGAGATTGAACTGGGGTCTCCTGCATTGGCAGGCAGATTCTTTACCACTGAGCCACCTAGGAAACCCTAATTTATTTCACCTAGTCCACATGATTGAATTTTTAGACATTTTCTTCTTTTTAACCCCCATTATAAATAAAGATGTGATAAACATTGTTGTACATACACATTTAATATTTTATCCATAACACCTTTAGGATAAATTCTTAAGAGACAGAATTGCTAGGTTCAAGGATGTGTGTATTTTTCCCATATCTTCAAAACTGCAGGAATATTCCAATATTTCTGCTTTATTTTACTTTTGTTATGGTAGGTTAAATTTTTTTCATATAGTTTTTAATATATAGCCTTTGAAAGCAAATTTTTAAAAGATGATGTATTTCTTCTTTTTTGAATGGATTTAGCATATTAAAAAGCAGAGACATTACTTTGTAAACAAAGATCCATTTAGTCAAGGCTATGGTCTTTCCAGTAGTCATATATGGATGTGAGAGTTGGACTATAAAGAAAGCTGAGTGCTGAAGAATTGATGCTTTTGAACTGTGGTGTTGGAGAAGACCCTTGAGAGTCCCTTGGACTGCAAGGAGATCCAACCAGTCCATCCTAAAGGAGATCAGTCCTGGGTGTTCATTGGAAAGAATGATGTTGAAGCTGAAACTCCAATACTTTGTCCACCTGATGC
The DNA here is from genome assembly GCF_019320065.1 of Cervus canadensis. Lineage (NCBI taxonomy): Eukaryota > Metazoa > Chordata > Mammalia > Artiodactyla > Cervidae > Cervus > Cervus canadensis. The sequence continues at coordinate 69,528,214 of NC_057397.1, read as the reverse complement.
AAAGAGCTAATTTATTTGAAAAGACCCTGATGATGGGAAAGATTGAAGGCAGAAGGAGAAGGGGGCAACAGAGGATGAGATGGTTGGATGGCATCACCGACTCAATGGACATGAGTTTGGGTGGACTCCGGGAGTTGGTGATGGACAGGGAGGCCTGGCGTGCTGCGATTCATGGGGTTGAAGGGAGTCGGACACGACTGAGCAACTGAACTGAACTGAACTGATGGTAGCTCTATTTTTAGTTTTTTGAGGAACCTAAATACTGTGTTCCATGTATCTGTACCTATTTGCATTCACACCAACAGTGATCAGTAATTCCTTATGATTCACATCCTCACCAATACTTGTTATTATCTTTTTTATAATAAATATTCTGTGAGTTGGTATCTTGTAGTTCTGGTTTGCATTTCCCTGATATTAGCAATACTGAGCATCTCCTCATGTGTCTGTTGACAATTTATATGTCTTCTTTGAAAAATGTCTATTCAGGTTCTCAGCCCACTTTTTAATTTTTTTTGATGTTGAGTTGTATGAGTTTTTTGTATATTTTGGATATTAACCCAGTATCAGATATATTGTTTGCAAAGATCTTCTCCCATTCAGTAGGTTACCTTTTGTTCTGTTGATAGTTTCCTTTGCTGAGAAAAAGCTTTAGCTTGATGTGGTCCCATTTGTTCACTTTTGACTTTGTTTCCCTTGCCTGATGAGACATATCCATAAAAATATTGGTAAGACTCGACTCAAAGAACATACTGCCTATGTTTCTTCTAGGAGTTTTATGGTTTCAGGCCTTACATTTAAGTCTTTAATCCATTTTGAGTTTATTTCTGTATGTGGTATGAGAAAGTAGTCCAGTTTGATTCTTTTACATCTAACTGTTCACCATTTATTGAAGAGGTTGCCTTTACCCATTGTATGTTCTTGCCTTCCTTGTTGTAGATTAACTGACCATATATGTGTGGATTTATTTCTGGCTCTTGATTCTTGATTCCATTGATAATATGTTTGTTTTTTTGCCAGCATCATACTGTTTTGATTACAGCAGCTTTGTAGTATAGTGTGAAATTGGGGAGTATATCTCCAGTTTTGTTCATTTTTCTCACAATTATTTTGGCTATTCAAGGTCTTTTGTGTTTCTGTAAAATTTTAGAATTATTTGTCTTAGTTCTGTGAAAAATGCCATTGGTGCTTTGATAGGGATTACATTGAATCTTATTTTAGCAGTATTAATTCTTCCAATATATGAGAATGGCATATCTTTTCATTTGTTTGTGTGGTCTTCAATTTCTGTCATTAATGTCATAGTTTAATGAGTATAAGTCTTTCACCTCTTGTAAAAGATTGATTTGATTTAGTCCTAGGTATTTTATTCTTTTTGATACAATTGCAAATGGATCGTTTACAAATGATCCATTACAAAAATGGGGTTTTCTTTCTGATAGTGTATACAATTCAACAGATTTCTATATATTAATCTTTTGTCCTGCAAAGTACTGAATTCATTTATTAGTTTTAGTAGTTTTTTGGTGGTGTCTTTGGCATTTTCTGTATTTATATATATAGTATCATATAATTGGTAAACAGTGACAGTTTTACTTCTTCCTTTCCAGTTTGGATTCCTTTTATTTCTCTTCCTTATCTGATTGCTGTAGCTGTGTGTGTGTGTGTGTGTGTGTGTGTGTGTGTGTGTGTGTGTGTGTGTGTGTGTGTGTGTGTGTGTGTGTGTGTGTGTGTGTGTGTGTGTGTGTGTGTGTGCGCGCGCGCGCTCCGTCGCATCCGATTCATTGCAACTCCATGGACTGTAGCCTGCCAGGGTCTTCTGTCCATGGAGTGTTCCAGGCAAGAATACTGGAGCGGGTTGCCATTTCCTACTCCAGGTGCTCTTCCCTGCCCTGGGAGCAAATCCACCTGGCCTGCATTTCCTGAATTGGCGAGCGGATTCTTTACCACTAGCACCACCTGGTGGCGGAAGCCCCGACTGCCATAGCTAGGACCTCCAATACCATGTTGAATAAAAGTGGCAAGAGTGGACACCTTGTCTTTTTCCTGACCTTTGAGGAAAGGCTCTCAGCTTTTCACTGTTGAGTATAATATTGCTGTAGGCTTGTCATATTGCTTTTCTTATGTTGATGTATGTTTCCTCTACACCCACACTATTGAGAGTTTTTTTTTTTTTAATCACAAAAGGATCTTGAATTTCTTATTAATATCTGCTTTGAGGTTCTACTTGGAAAGTCTTTCCTTAGCACAAGTCTATACAAATATTTACCTATACATAGTATATAAGAATTTAACATACCAATTCATTCAATCATTTATTCACTTGTGCAACAAGCATCTATGAACACATACACACTAGGCATTGTTCTAAATGCTGGAAATAAAGCAACAAATAAGATCAAGTTTCTTGCTATCATGGAGTTATATTCCAAAAGAAATATGATCATATAGGATATAATTTAATGTGGTTTAAAGTTAATGGGGAAGGAATGTATTATTCAGTATACAATGCTGCTACTAACTAGTCAACCATTGAGAAAAAATAGATTATTTCATACCTAGGATCAAGTATATTACAAATGAATTAAAAATCTTTATGTTTAAATATTTAAAATAAAGCACAAAAATACGGGAAAAAATGTAAGTGAATATCATACAAAGGAACATCATATGCATTCTTGAACATGACAACTTTAGAGTAAGATCTCAAGGCAACTTTGCAAAGACCTCTTTTTTTTAACGGAATAGAACAAGGTAATTTTTGAACAATAATCTTTATTAGTGTATTTTCAAAGATACATATAATCCTGAGCTAGTGCATTTATACATTAATCATTTACTCCTTGAAGTTTATGAGCATTTTGCCCCAAACTCTCTGATGAGTACATTGTTATACTAATCAGGAACATAATTAAAAATATTATTCTTATCCCTGGAACAGCCAATTGATTTACTCAGATCACCTCATTATCTAATTCTATTCAGTACTACTTCAAAAGCTTTACCTTTCAGCTAAGTAATTTCTTTTTAAAACTATAAAGATGGGCAGTGCAAGAGGTGATTCTCTAAATTCTAGTGAATTCCTAGAAAACTACATTGCTTTTTGTCTTTGATCTGTATTTGGAATAAATTTGGCAATCATTTGACCAGCTATCTTTGAGAAGGATGACAAAAGTAACTACATCTAATTTTAATATTTTAGCCAGTGTAAAATGTCACAGGTTTCCTTCACATTTTAGTATTCCATGCGTGTGTGCTCAGTTGGGTCCGACTCTTTACGACCCCATGGACTGTAGCCCTCCAGGCTCCTCTGTCCATGGAATTTTCCAAGCAAGAATACTGGAGTGGGTTGCCATTTCCTCCTCCAGGGAATCTTCTCGACCCAGGGATCGAACCCAAGTCTCTTGCATCTCCTGCATTGGCAAGCAGATATTTTATCACTGTGCCGCCTGGGAAGCCCCAAGTATTCCATAAATTAAGGGCATGGCAACCCACTCCAGTATTCCTGCCTGAAGAACTCCATGGACAGAGGAGCCTGGCAGGCTCAGTCAGACACGACTGAGCGACTAAAACACACACACGCGCCCCAATAAGAAAAATTAACCATGATCTAATGAAGAGGAGGACAACCTAATATAGACACATTTTTGTAAACGGTTAAATATTATGAAACATGTTATGTGAAACACTTTCTTCAATCCATAAAGGAATACATAGAGCTGGTTAATATTAAATTTCATAAATCTAGGCCAGAACTTTTATAATTAGTACATTTTCAAACAATGACAAAAATGAAAGACAAAAGTCCTGTGATCTTTGAGAACAAACATTTATCCAACATATCTCCAACAGTGGACAAATAAATATTTTTATTCTTATATTTTAAATTACTACCAAAATATTATTTATTTCTACAAACAACATAAAACAAGCATACAGTATCTAGAAATGGTCTTTATCTGACAAGAATGTCAAGTCTTTGAAGGTACACTAAACATTTTTTCCTGAACAATGTCACTATGATATTAGGTTAAAGTTACTATAAGCAGTTCAAGCAAAATGCATATTGCTTAGATTTTAAAGCAAGCAATTGTGACACTGTTTAATTAAAAAGTGAGTATAAATGTGAAGCTATTACAGCAATATTTATAAACACTTCTTGGGAATACTCACAGACCAGCAAGTAATAGAATAATTGATTTAAAAATAATGAAAGCGTGGTGTTATGTGTAATGTTTGGGAACAAATCAAAAATATCTTTAAGAGATGTAAAAGAACATGAAGACCAAGCTTTATTATTTGGAGCTTGAAAACTTAGCAGCAAACTATTTGCCTATAATGTAGTACAGTAAACGTTTGTTCATATAAGGCTCCCAAAGTCTTAAAACTTCATACATAAATGAAAATGAAATCCATTAGGTAAATGATTTAAAGATGTCCAGAGTAGCTTATCAAGAACTGCTAGATACCCTCAACCGCATCACAAAGTCGTAAATAAGCTTATGCAAAACTATGTTCTGGATAACTCACTCTTATGGCTCCCCAGTAACAAGCTCGGATAAGGCAGACCAAACCTAAGAGATAAGCAATTGCCCAAGAAACATAGGTTGCATGAAATCGTCTTGCAAAATCTTGGGTGCCAACCTAAAATAAAAAGCAATATAAAAATAAAAGGTTAGAAACTGAGAATTTGTGTTGGCTTTTTTGGTGATTTTTATGAAACATATTCCCAAGATGACAAAATATGACTTGCTGCATTTGTTGACTAACACTGACAGAGCAAAGTTTCATAAAATGACATAGCAGGTTATGTTAACTATAAATTTTATGAAATAAAAATTCCATTAAAACATTTATAAAGGAATTTAATCTATAACCCTGATGCCATTCCCATATTGATAATAAATCGTTGTTTGACTTGAATTAAAAGAAGAATTTTTAAAATTTTATTTGTTTATTTATTTTTAAAAGAAGAATTTTTTTTTAGACCATCGTAGCTAAATGAGTATTGCTTCAGCTCTGGCCATGGCAAAGCTGGTTCTGGCACTAAATAAAAACAAATGGGCTTTTTGTTAAATGGATGATAAAGTCCCCAGTATCAAGAACCTTCAGAGGGACACCAAGACATGATTTCACCTGGATGAGCAAATTCCACTGAGAACAAGCCCACGGATTGCCTTCAGATTGCTCAAAGTTTTTCAGAAGCTTCTGGCCTGGTATGTCAGGGAGGCAGGTTCTTTAGGGATCAATGAAAGTTGTTCCAAACCTCACCATTTACTACTGATCAAGTTAAGAGGAAAGAATTCTAACAATGAATAGAGTGATACTCACAGTTAATCCAATTCCAATGAAAATACATATCATTCCAATGGTAATATATACACAGCAGCGTCTTCGAGGAAGTGCACTACCCACTGAAGAACTGTAAATTCACGAGAAAAAAAAGAATATTAAGTATTTACATGAAGGTTCTCCATATCATCTTTGTGAGTACTAATCCATGGCTTTGGTAACACATATACTTCCATTTATTTCTTCAACTTGAGAGACAAGAACGTGCATAAGAAGAATGATATTTTGGGGGACATTCCTGGTGGTCTGTTGGTTTAGAATTCACCTTTCAATGCAGGGGACGTGGGTTCAATCCCTGGTCAGGGAACTAAGAACCCACATACCGCAGGGCAATTAAGCCCTCGAGCCAGAACTAGAGAAGCCTGCAAACTGCAACAAGAGACGCCTGCTCACTGGAACTACAGAAAGCCCATGTACCACAACAAAGAGCTTGCAGGCCACAACAAAGACCCAGCGCAACCAAAATAAAAATAATAAAAAAGTGATATTTTTAATGGGTTATCTACATCACAATTAGTGAGTTTGTCTGTGAATCATTGTGGCTTTAAACAAAATTCAAGTCTTGGTCATTGACAATATCCACAAAAACCCACAATAGTCAACGATGATTTTCCAAGATAAAGTTTTATTTCCAAAAAACTCTATTTCAGAATGGAAAATAGGTGCTATCTTAAAAATAGCATTTGATTCTCCTACATTTATAACTGTTGGTATATGTTTAGCATAGAAAATTTGAAAATAAGAATAAAGAATAAAAAGGAAAATTACCTATAATTCCACTTCCATGAATACCACTGAACATTTTGGCCTATTTTTCTACAGCCAGCTTTTCTAACTTAGTAATTTAGCATAAGCGTTTTTCTACATCGTTAAGTATTCTCAAACTAGAATTCTGAAAGATGAATATAACATAATGAATCCCCTACTATTGGACACTTAGCATTTTCCTTCTTGTAAATGATGCCAGACAAGCTTCCTTGGTGGCTCAGCTGGTAAAGAATCCACCTGCAATGTGGGAGACCTGGGTTTGATCCCTGGGTTGGAAATATTCACTGGAGAAGGGAAAGGCTACCCACTACAGTATTCTGGCTGGAGAATTTCATGGACTCTATAGTTCATGGGGTTGCAAAGAGTCGGACATGACTGAGTTACTTTCACAAGCAACATCTAAAATCATTGCGCTTTTTAAAAAATGAAAAGTAGAGGTGATTTACAATGTTTTTTTAAAATTTCTGCTGTCCAGCAAAGTGACTCAATTTTACATATATATATATGTGTATATATATACACATATAAATTCTTCAATATAAATTCTTCTTTACATTCTTTTCCATTATGATTTATCACAGGATATTGAATATAGTTCCCTGTGCTACATAGTTGGGCCTTATTGTTTATCCATTCTATATATACTAGTTTGCATATGCTGACCCCAAACTCCCAATCTATTTCTCCCCTACCCCACCACTATGGCAACCAACTTACACTCCCAGTAACAGTGTAGGAGGGTTCCCTTTCCTCCACTCCTCTCCAGCATTTGTTATTTGCAGAATTTTTAATGATTTCCATTCTGACCAGTGTGAGGTGGTACCTCATTGTAGTGTTTGCATTTCTCTAATAATTAGCCAAGCTGAACATCTTATAATGTGCTTTTTGGCCATTTGTATGTTTTTGGAAAATGCCTATTTAGGTCTTTTGCCCATTTTTCAATTGGGTTGTTTGTTTTGTTGCTGCTGTTTCTATATTTTGGAAAATTTAGCTCTTGTCAGTCACATCATTTGCAAGTATTTTCTCCCAGCCACTAGTTTTCTTATCATTTTCTTCATGTTTTTTTTTTTTTTTTTGCTGTACAAAAGCTTGTAGGTTTCATTAGTCCTATTTGTTTATTTTTGCTCTTATTTCTACTGTCTTGGGAGACTGACCTAAGAAAATATTGGTACAATTTATACTGGAGGATGTTTTGCCTATGTTCTCTTCTAGGAGTTTTATGGTGTCATGTCTAATGTTTAAGTCTTTAAGTCATTTTGAGGTTATTTTTGCATATGGTATGACAGTGTTTCTAATTTCATTAGAGATGTAGCTGTTCAACTTTCCCAACACCCCTTGCTGGAGAGACTGTTTTTTCCTATTGAATATTCTTGCCTCCTTTGTCGAAGATGAATTGACCATAGGTGCGTGGATTTATTCTGGGCTCTCTATTCTGTTTCATTGATCCATATATGTTTTTGTGTCAATGTCATGCTGTTTTGATTACTGTAATTTTGTAGTGTAGTCTGAAATCTGGGAGCATTATGCCTTCAGCTTTGCTCTTTTTTCTTTAGGATTGCTTTGGCAATTCTGGGTCCTTTATGATTCCATATGAATGTAAAATTATTTGTTCTGTGAAAAAGGTCATGGGTAATTTGATAGGGATCTCTTTAAATCTGTATATTGCTTTGGGTAGTATGGCCATTTTAACAATACTAATTTTTTGCATTGTTAGAATTAGGATTAGAAAATTAAAGATATTAAACTTTTAAAAATCTTAAATACATATGCAAGAAGCCTATGGAAAACTCATAAAATATATCTTTCAACTGAAATTCTAAATTCAATAGTTTTCAGTTCTCTCTACTTCTGATTTTTAAAAAAATTTCAGAATAGTAAAAGTATAGCAAAGGTCAAAAAGCCAAACTAGTACTTTCTCCTTTCCTAAACAAACATACATTAACACATATCGTATATCACATATTGTGTTAGTGGATGATATTGTTGTTCGGTTGCCCTGTTGTGTCCGACTCTTTGGGACCCCACGGACTGCAACACACCAGGCTTCCCTGTCCCTCACCATCTCCCGAAGTTTGCCCAAGTTCATGTCCATTGCATCAGTGATGCCATCCAGCCATCTCATCTTCTGACTCCCTCTTCTCCTTCTGCCCTCAATCTTTCCCAACATCAGGAACTTTTCCAATGAGTTGACTGTTTGCATCAGGTGACCAAAATACTGGAGTTTCAGCTTCAGCATCAGTCCTTCCAATGAGTATTCAGGGTTGATTTCTTTTGAAATTGACTTGTTTGATCTCCTTGCTGTCCAAGGGACTCTCAAGAGTCTTCTCCAGCACCACAGTTGGAAGGCATCAATTCTTTGACTCTCTGCCTTCTTTATGGTCCAGCTCTCACAACCACACAAGGCCACTGGGAAGACTATAGCCTTGATTATACGGACCTTTGTCGGCAGAGTAATGTCTCTGCTTTTCAGCACACTGTCTAGGTTTGTCATAGCTTTCCTGCCAAGAAGCAATTGTCTTCTGATTTCATGACTGCAGTCACCATCTGCAATGATTTTAAAGCCCAACAGGGGAAACTCTGTTATTATTTCCACCTTTCCCCCTTCTATTTGCCATGACGGATGCCATGATCTTAGTTTTTTTAATATCTAGTTTTAATCTGGCTCTTTCACTCTCTCCTTCACCCTCATCAAGAGGCTCTTTAGTTCCTCTTCGCTTTCTGCCATTAGAGTGGTATCATCCTCATATCTGAGGTTGTTGGTGTTTCTCCCACCTATCTTGATTCCAGCTTGTAACTCATCCAGCTCAGCATTTCTCATTTTGTCCTCAGTGAACAGGTTAAACAGGGTGACAGCAGACAGCCCTATATATATATATAAAATTATCTGATTTGTCTGTGTACAGCCAGTGTCAACATTATACCTACCATGTGGTAAATTACTCATAGAATGTCTATTGAATAAATGAAATATAGAAATGGATCACTTACTAGGCATAATTTAGGAGTGTGCTATAAAGGTTACTTTTGCATAACAGAAAAGTAACTTCCTTTAAGTCCCAAATATTTTTAAAAATGGATGAATATTGTTGCAAATATGTATCATAAAAAGTCCAGCATACTTGAACCAAAACAGAAACATCTGGATGATCTCGGGGTGGGGGGTGATTATCATTAATTGCGGTAGTATACAGCCTATTATCTGGAGTTAATAGGGAATCTGTGATTCACTGCCTGTATGTTATATTTAAACTTTGACTACTTTTAATAACCATGTGTGCATTTGGTGATTTCTCCTGTGTTATACCTCACAGCTGGCCATCATTTCTCATTTACCTACGTATCTGCCTCTGCGGTCTAATGTACAATGGAAGTGAAAGTGAAAGTCACTCAGTTATGTCTGACTCTTTGTAACCCCATGGGCTATACTGTCCATGGAATTCTCCCGGCCAGAATACTGGAGTGGGTAGCCTTTCCCTTCTCCAGGGGATCTTCCCAACCCAGGGATTGAACCCAGATCTTCCGCATTGCGGGCGGATTCTTTACCAGCTGAGCCACAAGGGAAGCCCAATCTACCATGGGTTAGAAGGCAACTAAATTAAGTCAAAAGTTTCTAAGTGAATACTGTAGCAGCTTTTCTATGAGCCAAAGGAACACACTTTTGTGTTTAAAGTGTGTTTAAAAACACACGTTAGTTTTCCAATATTTAGAAAACCCGTGCTCATTTTTCATCACTCAGCGTAAAGTCTCTACCTCTGGAAAATCTTCATAGGAAAGAAATAATTTACTGCTACTTTACAACCCAAGTGCCATCTTATCACAAGGAAAGGCAATGACCAAAAACACCTATTGCATGGATAATAAAATCTCTATACATTTAATACAAATGTGGTATCTGTATGTAACACATAATATTGTTTTGCAAGTGTTAAAACTTTTTACACAAACATGTGTTAAACTGTATGTTCTGTGACTTGTTTTTTTTCCCCTTGATACTCTACATGACTTTTCCATATTCACATGCAGAAATTTACTTCATTCATTTTCACAACTATCTTCCATTATACACATACACACACACAAACAGCTTGCTCAATCTTCTTGTTGATGGACAGTCAGGGACTTTTGAAAAAAATTTTTTTGCTATTATAACAAGACTGTTTCAAATACACTCTAAATGTTTCTTTATGTAAATATGCAGGAATTTATCAAACATATACCTAGGAATAGAATTGCTGGGTTGTGCTGTAGACATATCTTTAGTTTTAACAAATGCCAAATTTATATCTCCACCAACACTATATGAGAACTTCTATTGTTCTACCTATATCCTCATTAACACTTCAACACTTGGTAATGTTCTCAGGTTTGAGAATTTCATGAGTGTGAAAGTATTTCATTGTGGATTTATTATGTATTAATATATAACTAATTTGTAGTGAGGGCGGACAACTTCTCATATGCAGGTTGACTACTGATTTTTTCTATTAATTGCTTGTTCATACCTATCGTCTCTTTGTCTTGGGCTGTATTTAGATAATTCATAGATGATACTTATATAGTCTGCATACTATTCCATGCAGCTATATATCCACACATATCTCTTTTTTTAAAGCATCTTTTTATATGGACTATTTTTAAAGTTTTTATTGAATCTGTTACAATAGTGCTTCCGTTTTGCGTTTTGGTTTTTTGGCCACGAGGCACATGAGGTCTTAGCTCCCTGCCTGTGATTGAACCCACAGCCCCTGCACTGGAAGGCGAAGTCTTAGCCACTGGACAGCCAGAGAAGTCCCTATACATATCTTCTTATAGTCTGTTTTACAAATTCATCTTTAATAATGCATTTTGATATGAGTATTTACTAGTGATACCAATGTAATACAAAGTACTTCCAGTATAGTCAAAACTACCAATCTTTTCCTTTAAGGTTTGTACTTTTTTAGGAAATTCTTTTCTACTTTTGTCGTAAAAATATTTTTCTACCTTTTCTTCTAAAGGTATTACAGTTTTGCTTTTGGCATCGCCAGCTACAAATTGGCACTTGCCAGCTACCTCTACAAGGGTTAAATCACAAGCCACTGCAGCTCACTGACCTTTAACACTCCCTGAAAGGAGTTCAGGGTGGAGTTCAGGAATGAGACACTTCGATCTCTGAGAAAATCTGGCAGACCAGGTCTTCAGATGAGATATTTTCAGGAGAAGATTTTATGAGCCCAATTTTCACAGCTCCTCATTTCTAGAAAAGCACTAATGTCTACTCCTTTTATGTCTACTAGGGGTAGTAAGAGTCACCAGTAGCACCTAATGACTTCATAAGACCAGCAGCAACCTTCTGCAAAAATCGATCCTTGATTGCACGTACTCCCCTTTTACCAAAATCACACATATACTGACCTTCCTCCCTACCTCTCTGGAGCAGTTTCTATTCCTGATAAAACTTAACTCCCAACTCTGACATTGTGCCTTTCTTTTTAGTTGACAGCATTTATGTTGATTGTCAAGAGCATAGTTCTTATAATTATTCATTTTTATTTTACATGTATCAAAGTTAGATTACTTTTTGCACACAAGTTTGTATTTCCTATGAAGTGACCATAATGATAATAATACCCTAAAGCATATGAGATAATTAAGGTATATGCTAAAATGCTATAACAGAGAAATCTATAAAACAGTAGCTTTATTTCTCTTACACATAAGAATTCAAAGGTAAATGGACACCCAAGGGCTTGTAAACAGCTCTGTTCCACGACTGCCACTGACTCAATATGGTAACAAATGTCCTGCTGCGGTTGCCTTCTCCAAGCAACTGGAAGAAGGGAGAAAAAGGCAGGACAAGCGGTTTTTGTCTTTAAAGAGAGGACCAGGAAGATGTGTTCACCACTTTTGTTCATATTCCATGGTCCTCAACATAAACACATGCTCACAGCTATCCGCAAGAGAGGTTAGGAAGTGCAGTCTCTAGCTGAGCGGCCATTAAGACGGACAGTTCCACTGCAAGGAAGAAAAGATCAGCAGTCTCTGCTATTTCACCTGGTATCACTACTTCTCTTTTACTGTTGGGGAGCGTTTGCCTCGTATTCCTTTCCTTTTGGTGAGTGTTTCACAGTTTCACCTTTTACTTTTACTCTATGTTCTCATATTTTATGTGTTTCTTCTTCAAATTGCATATAGAAGTACTTAAATCTAGTCTGATAATCTCTCACACATTTTATTAAGTTAATATATATTCTGACAACTAATACACACTGATTATTTCTTATTTTGGTTTCCTACTCTCTGTTTTCTTTGCCCTCCCATCCCCTTTTCTAGATTTCTTTTGGATTGACTCTGATGCTTTTATTTCATTTGCTACCTCTCTTTTGAATTTTAATGATGTATATTTCTATTGAATTAGAAGTGGAACTTAAATTTTAACATGCATACCTTTTAAAAACTAAAATCATTTGAAAAATCTATCTTCCCAACAAACGCAAGGATCTTAGAAAGCTTCAACTCCAAATACTCCACTCCCATGTTATGTGTTTTTGTTCTTTGATATGTCAGTTCAGTTCTATTTTTGTTTCTCTAAATTTGTTAGCATTGACACAGTGTTACTGTTATTGTTTTCTTAAATTTATTAAAATTTATAGTAAATTAAATTTATTAAGTAAAAAATAAAATTTTTCGTTATTTATTATTATTTATTTTATTATTTATTTACTTTGGCTGCTCTGGGTCTTTGCTGCTGTGTGGGGTTTTTCTCCAGTTGTGGCAAGCGGGGGCCACTCTCCAGCTGCAGGGCGCAGCTTCTCACTGCGGGGGCCTGGCCTGTTACAGGGCAGGGCTCCAGGGCATGTGGGCCTCAGTCCTTACAGCTCACGGGCTTAGTTGCTCCACGGCAGGTGGGATTCTCCCCGACCAGGGATCGAACCCACGTCTCCTGCAACTGACAGGTGGATTGCCTACCACTGAGCCCCCAGGGAAGCCCGTTATTGTGTTTTTCATTTATTTACTTTGGCTGCGCCAGGTCTTCGCTGCGGCGCACAGGCGGGCTCTCGCCGCAGGGAGCCGGATCCACGCTCTGGCTGCGCGGTGCAGACGTCTCACCGCCCGGCTTCCCCTGCGCTGGAGGACAGTCTCTCGGGCGTGTGGGCTTCAGCATGTGCCCTGCGGGCGCTCAGTAACAGGGGCTCACGGCCTCCAGAGCACAGACTCAGCACCGTTAGCGCTCGGGCTTATTTGCCTCCCGGCATGTGGAGAAGGAAACGGCAACCCACGCCAGTATTCTTGCCTGGAAAATCCCATGGACAGAGGAGCCTGGCAGGCTACAGACCATAGGGTCGCAGAGTCGGACACGACAAAGCGACTTCACTCACTCACTCACTCATGCGGGATCTTCGCTCCCAGATCAGGGGTCAAACCCATGTCCCCTGCACCGGCAGCGGGGTTCTTAACCACTGGACCTCCCGGGAAGTCCCGCTGTTACTGTGTTTGATATGTTACACTCAGTCCTTCTGAAATGTTCAGCATTTCTTGGTTTATACTTTCTTTACGCTTGTGCAGAAATTTCTTCAAGGATATTTTCCCTAAGTTCATCTTCCATCAGTTTCTTTAGTGAGGGTATCAGAATGGTAACCACTCTCTTTTGGTTTTTACTGGTGGTGGGTTGGGGCTTCCTTTGTGGCTCAGCTGGTAAGAAATTCCGCCTGAAATGTGGGAGACCCAGGTTTGATCCCTGGGTTGGCAAGATAGTTCTGCATTAGCAAACATCATTTTTTAAACTTCATTAGCCTGTGATGGTTTAGATAGGTCTACAACAATAGTTTGACAATTGATTTCTCTTAGAAAGTTGAAGTATTTTCAAACTTTCTGGCTTCCCTTGTTGCTATTGAGAGGCTTGCTGCCAGAACTGCTATCTTTTTCATACTAAAAAATCTGCCTTTTCTGTCTCTGCTTTTAATGTCTTCTATTTATCTTAGTTGTCTGCAATTTCACTATAACTCATTTGTTTATTCTGCTTGGATTTCATTGTGCTTTTTGAATCTACAGGATCATATCTATCATATCTCTGAAAATCCTTAGGGATTATCTCTTCAAAATACCTCTATTCCATTCTCTAGTTTTTCCTCCTAGATTAGAAATATATCAGATGTTCTTACATATAGTCCTTTTAATTTTTATATTTCTCTCTGATGGATTCTGGGTAATTTACTTAATTCCATCTTCCAATCCACAGCTTCAACTGTCAAATTAATCTCATCTGCTGTTTAGCTTGTTCTACTATATTTTCACTTCTGTAATTCTTAATTTCTAGAAGTTTCATTGTGTTTTTAAAAGCCTGCCTGCTTATTGTTTGAGTTAATTAATGTTTTTTGTTTTAGACAAATGTCGACTCAAAAGCAGTTATAAGAACCAATACGGAGAGATCTCATTTGTTCTCTACCCAGTTTCCCCAATGGTAACATTTATACAATATTATAACCAATGTATTGACAGTAATACAATCCACTGATATTCATATTTCCTGTTTTGTTTATATTCATTTGTGTGTCAATACTGAAATCAGATTGATTATATTATATTCTTTGCAGTCAAATATGGAGGAGCTCTATAGAGTCAGCAAAAGCAAGTCCAGGAGCTGACTGTGGCTCAAATCATGAACTCCTGATTGCAAAATTCAGACAAAGTGAAGAAAGTAGGGAAAACCACTAGGCCATTCAAGTATAACCTAAATCAAATCCCTTATGATTATACAGCAGAAGTGACAAACAGATTCAAGGGATTAGATCTGATAGACAGAGTGCTTGAAGAACTATGGACAGAGGTTTGTGACATGGTATGGGAGGCTGTGATCAAGACCGTCCGCAAGGAAAAGAAATCCAACAGGCAAAAGGATTGTCTGAGGAGGCCTTACAAATAACTGAGAAAAGAGAAGTGAAACGCAAAGGAGAAAAGGAAAGATATACCCATCTGTATGCTGAATTCCAAAGAAGAGCAAGGAGAGATAAGAAAGGCTTCTTAAGTGAGCAATGCAAAGAAACAAAAAACAATAGAATGGGAAAGACTATGGACCTCTTCGGAGAAGGCAATAGCACTCCACTCCAGTACTCTTGCCTGGAGAATCCCATGGACGGAGGAGCCTGGTGGGCTGCAGTCCATGGGGTCACTAAGAGTCGGACACGACTGAGCAACTTCACTTTCACTTTTCACTTTCATGCACTGGAGAAGGGAATGGCAACCCACTCCAGTGTTCTTGCCTGAAGAATCCCAGGGACGGCGGAGCCTGGTGGGCTGCAGTCTATGGGGTCGCACAGAGTCGGACACGACTGAAGTGACTTAGCAGCAGCAGCAGCACAGACCTTTTCAAGAAAATTAGAGATGCCAAGGGAACATTTCATGCAAAGAAGGGCTCAATAAAAGACAGAAACAGTATGAACCTAACAGAAACAGAAGAGATTAAGAAGAATACATAGAAGAACTGTACAAAAAAGGTCTTAATGACCCGGATAACCACGATGGTGTGATCACTCAGCTAAAGCCAGACATCCTGGAGTGTGAAGTCAAGGGGGCCTTCAGAGGCATCACTATGAGCAAAGCTAGTGGAGGAGATGAAATACCAGTGAAACTATTTCAAATCCTAAAAGATGATGCTGTTAAAGTGCTGCACTCAAAAAACCGGCTAATTTGTTCATCATAATCACATCTGGAATTTTTGAGAAAGTAACAGTACCTGGGCATTTGAATTTTTCAGAAAATTCCAAATAATTCTAATGTACATCTGGATTTTAAAGAGTGATTATAGGTTTTTATATAAAATGGTAGTTAGTGATATCTAATTCTGATATATAGTTAGATACATATATATAGTGATATATAATTATATTATTTAATTCAACATATTAAAATGAATAATAGTTACATAATCACTATAGTAAAAGATATTCATCCATTTTCACAATCAATAGCCAAAGAAAAAATAAAAGATAATTACAATTGCAAGCTGTAATGGAAACATGATTAACCCAATAGCATTGAAACATGTACATTACCATATGTAAAACAGATGGCCAGTGCAATTTTGATGCATGAAGCAGGGCACCCAAAACCGGTGCTCTGGGACAACCCAGAGGGATGGGGTGGGGAGGGAGCTGTGAGCAGGGTTCAGGGTGGGGGGACACGTGTATACCTGTGGCTGATTCATGATGAAGTATGGCAAAAAACACCACAATATTGTAAAGTAATTTTCCTCCAATTAAATAAAAATTTTAAATATTTAAATACAATTTGAGGGGTTAAGTAGAGTGATGTGGTAAGTGGAAGTGCATACATGCACATGTATGCCAGTCTATGTCTTTTGGTTAGTGTGTGCATGCTAAGTTGCTTCAGTTATGTCCAAATCTTTGTGACCCAATGGACTATAGCCCGCCAGGATCCTCTGTCCATGGAGAGTCTCCAGGCAAGAATACTGGAGTGGGCTCATGCTCTCCTCCAGGGGATCTTCCCAACCCAGGGATCGAACCGGTGTCTCACAGCTTCTGCATCGCAGGTGGATTCTTTTTCACCGAGCCACTGCGGAAGCCCTTGGTTCGTGCATTTAATCCATTTACATTAAGGTAATTATCAATATATATGATGCAATTTTCTTAATTGTTTTGGGTTTATTTTTTGTAGGTCTTTTCCTTCTCGTGTTTCCTGCCTAGAAAAGTTGCTTTAGCATTTGTTGTAAAGCTGGTTTGAAGGGCTGAATTCTCTTAACTTTTGCTTGTCTGGAAAGCTTTTATCTTCTCTGTCAAATCTGAACTAGAATCTTGCTGGGTAGAGTATTCTGGGTTGTAGATTCTTCCCTTTCTTCACTTTAAGTATACTGCATCACCAGTCATCTTTAATATTCCTCTTTCCTGGAAGCTTCCTTTCATATTCCCTTTCCCTCCAGTCTGGATTAGGATTGCTTCAGAGCAGAACATGCTAGGTATAACCTTCCAAAGCACTTTATCATACAACTTTATTGTAATTGTCTGTTCTCTTCCACACACCCACAAGACATAGACTCTTGAAGGCAAGGTGATATCTTTATTTTGAGCAGCTAGTACCCAGCACCGGAGAAGGCAATAGCACCCCACTCCAGTGTTCTTGCCTGGAGAATCCCAGGGACGGGGGAGCCTGGTGGGCTGCCGTCTACGGGGTCGCACAGAGTCAGACATGACTGAAGCGACTTAGCAGCAGCAGCAGCAGTACCCAGCACAGGACTGTTGAATTCATGAATAATTATAAAGAAAGCGCTAATTTATGAGAATTTGTTGTTGTTTAGTTGCTAGGAGGTCTTTAAGTGCTTTGCAACCCTGCAGATTGTAGCCTGCCAGGCTCCTTCATCCCTGGGATTTCCCAGGCAAGAACACTGAAGTGAGTTGCCATTTCCTTCTCCAGGGGACATCTCTGATCAGGGATCGAACCCATGTCTCCTGCACTAGCAGGCAGATTCTTTACTACTGAGGCACCAGGGAAGCCCCAGCTTATGAGAATAAGAAGCTTTAAATTGCTCTTGTTTAAAATGGCAGAAAGAGATTCCCACAAAAGTACCTCAGTGATGTAGAAGGAAAGATATTCATTGATAATTATCATGGATTAAGTCATCATGTCACTAATCGTAAACCCATTAAAACATTTTCATGGAAAAATGGTCCAGGCTGTCATTTCAGAATGCTAGGACTACAACTCCTGTCCAGCATTAGCCACAAGTTGCCCAATCGAGAGAGAAACCTCACCATTAGCTGTAATAGCCTCAGTGATTGCATGAATAAGAAACAATGAGACTCAAAAATGTTTTACGGTCTCTGGAGCCCTGGGGGAAGGTATTTCCCCCACTTGTTTTGTGAGATATAAAAATAATGCTAGTTCCATAGCAATGATTTAGTAATTTCTATAACAAAAAATTTTAGGATATTTGCTATTTGAGTTTAAAAAATAAAAATCTCAGATTTTTATAGATTCAATAGATGACTCATCATTTTGTTAAGAAAAATATTCAAAGAGAAAAGAAATCTAGATATGACCCGTGAATGTTCATGTGATAACATGATCTTTCCTCAAATAAGTAATGAATGTCCTAAGTCCTCTCGTGTTCAGCATGTGATTCCAATTCTATACACATTCCTCTAAGAATGACATTTAAGCTGATTTATTTCAAGTGAATTTCTAGGCAAATTGTTCCTTAAGAAAGAGATACAAATTCTTCTTACACTAAAACACAGTCTTGTGGTAGAGTATCTAAGCATTCAATACTTCTTTCTTATTAGCAAAATATTGCCATTGTTCTAAATAATAAACCAACCAAACAAATCACTTGAGCAAAATCATTATCCTTCCTAACAGCTCCTCATTTATAAAATGAGGATAATAATTCCTGCTACCCAGGACTTGTAAAGATGACAGCTAATATATGTGCACACAAAGGAACGATCACCGTGGTTAGCACACAATCTGCTAATCACGAGACGTCTCCGTTTTTTATCTTCTAAAAGATTTTTTTAAATCCAATTTAATCCTTCTGGTGAGGATGCAATTTAATTGTCTTCATTTTAGGGAAAATATAGGTAACATAAAGAAATATGGATTATTCACACACATATTCACACACATGTGTGTTTGGTATGTCCCTGAAGTATCCATTTTCTGTGCACTTATCTGGGGTTATCCACTTTGCTTCACCATGTGCACATTTGTCCTAAGTCTGCTAAGTTACACATTCAGATGATTAATTTCACAAATAAATAAACAAGGAAATATCTGTTCCTTTGAAGCTAGAAATATGCTGTAAAGAAGTTATTCTCATAGGATTATATTTAGCTGGAATCATAGCAAGCACAAATAAAAGGAGATATCTTGTTACATATGTTCTACTTCTCAGACATTTTTAAATTCTTTCCTCCTATAAACCATTCTTAGAATTACTTTACTCTCAAAATAGATACAGTATTTACTTCATTCAAAGGATCACAAAAATTTAACTATGAGTTCATATTTTTCATTTTAAATATTGAATTACCAAAACATTCCAGTTTAATTTCCTTTGCTTACTTTCCACACATGTAAGTGGAAAACAGTAATTTTTGAATTGAAATTTTATTATCAAAATAAAATTTTGTTGTG
Source organism: Cervus canadensis (assembly GCF_019320065.1). Lineage (NCBI taxonomy): Eukaryota > Metazoa > Chordata > Mammalia > Artiodactyla > Cervidae > Cervus > Cervus canadensis. The sequence continues at coordinate 69,508,966 of NC_057397.1, read as the reverse complement.
CAGAAAACAGTTAATACAGCTGGCCTAAGACTGCTATCCTTAGACAAGCTGCCTGACTCCTGGGAACTTAGATTTTAAAAAAAGTTCTAACTATTCCCTTTCTGATGAGTGGTTTGCTAGGCCTAAACTGCTTGTAGAAAGTAAACTATGGCTCATGTCGAATACCTGCTTTCCTTCTGGGAGTACGGAGTTGTGGTATGTGCTATGCAACAGGGGCCTATGTGACCAGCTCCAATTATACCTTGGACACTGAGTCTCTAATAAGCTTCTCTGGTCAAAAACACTTCACATGTATGTATGCTGAATCGTGCCCAACTCTAAAAGACCTCACGGACTGTATGCAGCCCACCAGGCTCTTCTGTCCATGGAATTTTCCAGGCAAGAATACTGGAGTGGGTTACCATTTCCTCCTCAGAGGATCTTCCCAACCCAGGGATACAGCCCACATTTCCTGCATTGCAGGCAGATTCTTTACTGCTGAGCCAAGGGGGAAGCCCCCCAAAACATTTCACGTGTTTTGTAACAGTTTACAGATGGAGCAATAGGTCCTGTGTGACTCCACGGGGAGAGGACTCCTGAAAGCTTGCTCCTGGTTTCCTCCGGATTTTGCCGCATGTGCCTTTTCTCTTTCGCTGATTTTACTTTGCATACGTTCACCATAAAGCTGTGAGTACAGCTGCATACTAATTCCTACTAGTTCTCCTAAAATGTCAAAAACTCTTAGGGTGACTGGGGGACTCTCAACACAAATGGCATAAAATGTCTTTAATCAAAATATCTTCTACTTTTTCCCATTTTTATATTGCCTTTTGTTATTTCTCCTAGGTACACCGTTTAGGAACACAGAGAAACTGAACAGTTAAGAGAGATAAATAATCATGAAAACGTTGCCATCCAACTACCTAATTATTAACTCCCCGAAATTTGGCTTTCTTCTAGATTACAGCCCACTTTAAAAATATAAATTTTAGATTATTTAAAACAAATTATAACCAATTAGAACATTTGAAAATTCTTACTAGGTTACAGTTAGTTTTTGTAATTTCCACCTTCTTAGAAACTGATTTACCTTTAGAGAATAGGTTAAGTCCAATCATTTTAATTGCAAAATGTAATACATTAATCAGTTCAAAGATGTCTTTTTTTTTAGTTTTGAAAAGCATAAACATGTTAATCATGCATACATTCTGAACCATATCTTAAAATCGAAATTGACATCAGTGAAAATTCTGAACTGTTTAAATTGTTCTCAAATATTTCCCAATAGTATTTCCAGTGGTACAGAACTTACATTTTTTTGCAGTGTGGGCATTTTGCCAGAGTGTTGAACCTCAATTCCATCCACTGTAAAATAAATAAGAAGAGAGGTTGAAAAGAAAAACAACTGAAAACTATCCAATCTGGTAAGCTGTTTCTTTCAGTTCAAATGTTCTCAGGGATCACAACAGAAGCCATCAACGTTTTCATGTTTATATGAGCTTTCCCTCTCCAACTCATCTCCCCCTCCCTTAAAATAAAGGTTACACTTCCCCTCTGAAACAGTTCCCAAAGTTTTCCCAATTTTCTGATGCAGTCTAGGTTTGCTTTACAATGAAAACTGAATGTCATGTCGTAATTGGGGTCATTTTATTCAGTTTTATGTCTCAGTCCACTGCCAGAAAATAAAAACATATTTCATGTATCTTCCAAGTTGTTTTTTCTCTGAATATTAATGCCTACCTTTTAAAAATACATGAATATTTAGACTCGATACTAAAATACAATTATCCTATTTATGTAGAAAATGCACAAGGTAAATAAATGAAACAAATTAGATACAAGTAGAACTAATGGCAACAGTGATTCGAAGAACTGACTCATTTGAAAAGACCCTGATGCTGGGAAAGATTGAAGGTGGGAGGAGAAGGGGATGACAGAGGATGAGATGGTTGGATGGCATCACCGACTTGATGGACATGAATTTGAGTAAACTCTGGGAGTTGGTGATGGACAGGGAGGCCTCGCTTGCTGCAGTCCAAAGAGTCTTGGACTCTTTGCTTGCTAGGGTCACAAAGAGTCAGACATGACTGAGCGACTGAACTGAACTAAGAGAGTAACTCAAAATCCAAGTTTGAAGGCTAATACATTAGCAAAGAAATTCTAGAATTTTTGGAAGACCAACCTACAGGAGATTATTTAGTCAGGTTCTATCATTTTAGCACAGATTATGCATGATGAATTTGATTATAACTGACAACCAACCAAGACTCTGTTGTATAATTAGTAACTTATATAGGCAGCAACTTAGCATATCTGGTTTTGTTGTTATCTACAAGAATTCTTTTAAATGTAGCAAACTAAGACTAGAAAAACATGTATTAGTAGAAATAACTTTGTCATACTCTATCTGAATGAATGCAAATACCCGTCCTTTTGAAAGGATTTACCTCTGTTCTCTTATCTAAAATGCAGCCTCTGCACTCTTAAAATTTTATTGCCAAACCTTGAAGTGTCGATAGAAAAAAAAATCTAATTTTTCCTGTTTTTAACTGGATAAATTTGATAGGTAACATTGTATAAATTTAACGTGTACCGTCTACTACTTTCATACATTGATATATTGTAACATAGTTGTCACTGTAGTGACATTTATCACATTTATAATTATAATACAATATTACTGTCTATATTCATTATACATTCCAGGAAATCGTGAAGGACAGGGAAGCCTGGCGTGCTGCACTCCATGGGGTCGCAGAGTCAGACACAACTGAGCGACTGAACTGCAACTACAACAATGTTCATTATACTGTGCTTTATTTAGATCTCCACGACTCATTTACTAATTGTTACAAGTTTGCACCATGAGTCTTATCCCCCACCTCCCATATTCTGATTTCTTCTGGTACCCACCATTTTCCTGTTTTTACAGGTTTAATTTTTTTCCGTTCTATATATAAGGGATATCATGCAGTACTTCTCTTTCTCTGTCTGACTTACCTTGTTTAGCAAATGTGCTCAAGGTCCTCTGTGTTGTCACAAGTGGCAGAATATCCCCCATTTCTTGTAGGAGTAGTGTTAGTCGCTCAGTAGTATCCAACTCTTTGTGACCCCATGGACTATAGCCCACCAGGCTCCTCTGTCCATGGGATTCTCTAGGCAAGGATACTGGAGTGGGCTGCCATTCCCTTCTCCAGATCACTTCCTGTGGCTAAGTAATATTCCATTGTATATTTCTGTTTGTGTTCAGTCGCCCAGTCAGGTCGAACTCTTTGTGGCCCCAGGGACTGTAGCCCACCAGACTCCTTTGTCCATGGAATTTTCCAGGCAAGAGCACTGGAGAGGGTTGCCATTTCCTATTCCAGGGATCTTCCAGACTCAGGGATCAAACTCACGTCTCTTGCCATCTCCTGCACCGGCAGGCAGGTTCCTTACCACTAACACCACTTGGAAAGCCCCACATCCTTTGTATCCATTCATCCATTGTGGGCATTTGCATTGTTGCCATATTTTGGCTATTATGAAAATTATTTTCTTTCAGAAAGGTTAAAAGCAACTTCTCTAAAACCCAATTGTTTTTAGTAGAGGTCTTCCAATATTTGGCTTATTTCTAACCATTCTATAACACATAATAGATAAACTGAGTTTCCCCAAGGTATATTTTTAAATCAATCTTAAGAGGCACATAAGAAAGTTATACTACTAAAAGCTAGTCAGCTGACAGTACTCGACTAGATTTTATTTTCTAATGGGTACAACAGATGACTGGGGTCATTCGATCCCTGGGTCGGAAAGATCCCCAGGAGTAGGAAAAGGCAACCCACTCCGGTATTCTGGCCTGGATAACTCCATGGACAGAGGTGCCTGGGAGGCTGCAGTCCATGGAGTCACAAAGAGTCAGGCCAGCTGAGCGACGGAGCATGCACACACACGTCATTACTTTAAAGTTCACTGTTGTCACTCTCTGCTAAGCAATCAAACTACAGGACCCTCTGAACAAGTGAAGAAAATCGGAACCTGTCTGAAGGTACTATGTTGGCCCACTTCAGGGCAAAGTTTGAACTGTCATTTGTGGTTCAGGCATGTATGATAGGTTGTGTTAGATTTCACTGGGAAACGCCAACCCTACCCAGCATGTGGAACTGCCTTCCATCAGTAACAGAAAACACCTACCCAACACAGATGCAATATTAAACTCTCTGCTGTTTAATTGTTTTAAGAAACCTCTTTATGTTCATGGAGAACTAGTCTGTAATGCTTTTATTTTTCTGGAAAATTATTTTCTAAACAAAGTCCCCCAAAACATTAGTCTGGTTAGACAATCCCATCAAAACTGTTTGGACATCTTAAAATGTTTACACATACTGCATAAAACTTCCTCTTGGATCTTAATATTATTTAATTATTTATAAGAAATTAAGTTTAATTAATTTAATTGTAATAATTATTTAATGGTTTAACATTAATTATTATTATTTTAACATATTATATATTAAAAGTGCTGAAGAATATACCTATAAAAATTCTGCTTAATTTTTTTATCCTAGCAATTCCTTATAATTAAATGAGCATTCTAATGAATATGCTTTGGAAAACACAAATTTAGCTTTTCTCAACACTATCCACAGTTCCAGACAGGCTGTTAAACGAATACTGTGAATAGTGTGAATTTCTAGTAAATATAATTTTAGCATTATGGCAGTGATACTACATTGTATTGTATTACATTATTTGTTATAAATGAAAAATATCATTGAGGACACAGTCCATTATACTTTTAATCCATGGGAATGATTTTCTGTTAGGTCTCAGTACTCCAGTAAAAGCTGGGAACTTTTCAGAAAACATCACAAATATCTTGTAATAGATCATGTTTTCCTCTTTTCATTAACCATACAAGTTCAGTTCAGTTTAGTCACTCAGTCGTGTCCGACTCTTTGTGACCCCATGGACTGCAGCACGCCAGGCCTCCCTGTCCATCACCAACTCCCGGAGTCCACCCAAACCCATGTCCACCGAGGCAATGATGCCATCCAACCATCTCATCCTATGTCATCCCCTTCTCCTCCTGCGCTCAATCTTTCCAACCATACAAGGCTCACTGCTAAAATCCAGTCTAATTTTAACAACTGCACAGGACTATTATGCATACTTATATTCTTATATATGACTTCATCATATTTCTGCCTTATTTTTCATCTCCTTGATTTTGCATGTTTTATTTTCAAAGCTACTGGACTTTGTAACTTGTACTGGGCCTTGTAAACCAAGGCTGAAACAAGGTATGGAATAAGTAGATGAATTATCCTATTAGATAAAAGTTTGAAGGACAAAGATTACTACAGAGAATCTAAGATTACTTGGATTGGCATAAGAGTAAGGATGAGCTGAAGTTCTCAAGTGAGAATGGAGAGTTTATTCTTTGTAACCCTCATCATCTCTCATTTGTCTGAAACTCTCAAAGGTAATAGCCACCCTAAAGGTATGTACTGTGTTCTCTTAATCGCCAAAAACTTTGTTTTCTGGGAATTTTGAAATCATCTTTAAATACCATGGGTGTGAATCCAAAACACCCTTTCCTGCCAAAGACATAAAATTTTAAAATCATAATTACTATGCTAATAAAATTCACGTGTTTGCACTGAATGTTAAGTAAGTTACAAGTTCATTTCTGGCTTACATAAAATTTAGTGATTTTCTTCTGAGGGGAAAATATTTAAACCCCAAATTTTTTATGCATAAATGTATAAAGTCATGTCACATACATCTATCTAACCTCTTAACTTAGATCATTTTCTAGAATTCATTTCTAGATGATTCCAAAAATTAAATATAAAGCTTTGTAACAGTTGCCTTTAATTTTATTTTTTTCTCATTCCCTTATCTATCCTAATATCAGTTTGGCAAATTCTCTCTCAAATTTTTTATGCTATTCATAACCACTGTCATCATTTTTTTGAATAATAAAGCCTAAATATCTTATGTTTCTTCAGACTTGCCCATATGCAATCAATTATATAAATAACATCCACATATACATTTTAATTATAAATCTCTACTTTAGCTTTCCATTACTCTTAGGATAATGTCACTTCATCTAGCCTAGATGTTTCTGTATATACACTGAGAACATTCTGTATTTCTCTGCTGTAGCCTAAATAGATTTCACATAATTCCTGTTTTAACTGTCTTTCTCCTGCTATTGGAAAATCCCATGAGGGCAGGGACTGCACTTTCCTGTTTCCCAAGCATGTAACCCAGTGTCTGGTACACACTCAATATTTATTTTTGAACAATAAGTCAGCTCACTTCTAATGCGGTTTATAAGGATTATCCATGTCAAGGATTTGGATAACCCAAGGAAGAATTATGGATGTAGGTTTGGGACATTGTACAGGAGGTGATGATCAAAACTATTGCCAAGAAATAGATTTGGAAAGCAAGAAATAGATTTGGAAACAATGGAAACAGGACAGACTTTATTTGGGGGGGCTCCAAAATCACTGAACATGGTAAGTGCAGCCATGAAATTAAAAGACACTTGCTCCTTGGAAGAAAAGCTCTGAGAAACCTAGATAGCATATTGAAAAGCAGAGACATTACTTTACCAATAAAGGTCTGTATAGTCAAAGTTACGGTTTTTCCAGTAGTCATGTATGGAGGTGAGAATTGGATCATAAAGAAGGCTGAGTTCCAAAGAATTGATGCTTTTGAACTGTGGTATTAGAGAAGACTCTTGAGAGTCCCTTGGACTGCAAGGAGATCAAACCAGTCAATCCTAAAGGAAATCAGTACTGAATACTCATTGGAGGGACTGATGCTGAAGCTGAAACTCTAATACTTTGACCACCCGATGTGAAGAACTGACTCACTGGAAAAGACCCTGATTTTGGGAAAGACTGAAGGCAGGAGGAGAAGGGGATGACAGAGGATGTGATGGTTAGATGGCATCATTGACTCAATGGACATGAGTCTGAGCAAGTTCTAGGCATTGGTGATGGACAGGGAAGCCTGGCATGCTGCAGCCCATGGGGTTGCAAAGAGCTGGACTGAGAGACTGAACTGAAATGGACTGAGTTTATTCCCTTAACTTCAAGTTTCATATTTAAAAATCAGAAAAATTTTGATAAATTATAATAAGAATATTTCTTGAATCTAGAATCAAGCAAGGCCACTGCCTGAGGCTGTATGTTTTGTGCTCTACTAAGGAGGTGAGAAATGCTGGGCTGGAGGGAGCACAAGCTGGAATCAAGATTGCCGGGAGAAATATCAATAACCTCAGATATGCAGATGACCCCACCCTATGGCAGAAAGTGAAGACGAACTAAAAAGCCTCTTGATGAAAGTGAAAGAGGACAGTGAAAAAGTTGGCTTAAAGCTCAACATTCAAAAAAGAAGATCATGGCATCTGGTCCCATCACTTCATGGGAAATAGATAGGGAAACAGTGGAAACAAGTGTCAGACTTTTTTGGGGGGGCTCCCAAATCATTGCAGATGGTGATTACAGCCATGAAACTAAAAGACACTTACTCCTTGTAAGGAAAGTTATGACCAACCTAGATAGCATATTAAAAAGCAGAGACATTACTTTGTCAAAAAAGGTCCATCTAGTCAAGGCTGTGGTTTTTCCAGTGGTCATGTATGGATGTGAGAGTTGGACTGTGAAGAAAGCTGAGTACTGAAGAATTGATGCTTTTGAACTATGGTGTTGGAGAAGACTCTTGAGAGTCCCTTGGACTGCAAGGAGATCCAACCCGCCCAACCTAGAGGAGATCAGTCCTAGGTGTTCATTGGAAGGACTGATGCTGAAGCTGAAACTCCAATACTTTGGCCACCTCATTGGAAGAGTTGACTCATTGGAAAAGACCCTGATGCTGGGAGGGATTGGGGGCAGGAGGAGAAGGGGATGACAGAGGATGAGATGGCTGATGGCATCACCGACTCAATGGACATGAGTTTGAGTAAACTCCAGGAGTTGGTGATGGACAGGGAGGCCTGGTGTCCTGTGATTCATGGGGTCGCAAAGAGTCGGGCACGACTGAGCGACTGAACTGAACTGAACTGAAGCAGGTGAGGGTAGGAGGTAGATTCAATTGTTCACTAAGCCAAGATACCCAAGTTGCTCTGCCTAGAGGACAAGGTGCTTGTTTATTATTGACCTATCCAGAGAGGCCCTTTTTGCAAATGAATAAGTCAGATAATATAAATTATCTTATATGTAATTACGTCATATAAATTACCTTATATGTAATTTACAAATAATGCAGTACATTTTTAACTGCAGTTCTGATTAACTATCTTTCTTTAAAAAAGGTTTTATTTTAATCCTTTGGTCAATTCGCACTTGGACCAAACTATAAGACTTCAAGCAGTGGTCAAATCTGTGTGATCATCACCTACATTGAATAGATTGATGCTTCTGACAAATGTCTTGTTACATACCAGGAATGTGTTTCCACAGTGCCCACACACGACTCTTGTACCTTCTGGCTGGACGGGCAATGCAGGTTGAGCGGGCTGCTCTTCAGAAATAAGCATTACTGGGCCAAGGTTAATTATGCGTCTACTGTGGAAAGAGAAAGGGAAAACCTCATTATCCCACAAATGGAGAGAGGGCAACACCTACAATGTAGGGCCCAAACATGTGATATAGCATTGAAAGTTAATTTAAACTTGCTTTATAAATTAAGTTAATTAAGTTTCAGCATTTAGGGCCAAAATCATAGAAAATAGCAATAGTCAGTATTTTAAAAGTAACAAAACAAGATGGATTTGGACCTAATCATATCATCTTAGGAACCATTTAACTGCTCCATATTTTCAAATCTTATCATTCTTCATCTTACCTTATCTTATCTTATCCTAACTAGGAAGACAACTTGAGTTTGATAAAAAGACTAAAGAAGTTAAAATATTCTACATTAACATTTATATGTGTGCCATGAAGATACCGAAGTACTGAGTCAAACCAAAATTTTCTGGGTAGGCTGGTACTCCTTAAAATCTATTTCATAAGAGTTGGACAGAAAAGAAAATGGTAGGCTCCCTTCCTTTCTGTTTCCCAAGTTACCATTAGATAGGGTTTCAACTGACTAACATTCAAAATGACAGAAATCACAGGGAAAAAATACAGTTAAGGTTTTGATATACTCCTGTTTGGGCACTTCCATATGCATTTGGCAGGGGCAAATAACTATAGAATTTATTGTGTAGATTATACTTAGCAAGGACTTCCCTGGTGGCTCAGACGGTAAAGCATCTGCCTACAGTGGAGGAGGCCTGGGTTCAATCCCTGGGTCAGGAAGATCTCCTGGAGAAGGAAATGGCAACCCTCTCCAGTATCCGTGCCTCGAAAATCCCATGGATGGCGGAGCCTGGTGGGCTACAGTCCATGGGGTCGCATAGAGTTGGACACGCCTGAGGGACTTTAGTCACTCACTCACACTTAGCAAAGACTAGTATATGAACACATAGTAAAGTACACAATGATTACTAAAACTTCCAAATTAAGATGAAATATGTCAAAGATTCAAAGATAAACTAATTGGTTATTTTAAATTAAATATAATGTCACTGATTTATTACAGTGCATTAAATAGTTATATAACATTGTTCATTCAAGAATATTAGTTTATGAATACCTGTAACCATTAATTTCAAACTAAGTATCATTCCTTTAACAAAGAAAAAATACTGTAGGTCTTATAATTACTTTGAGGATAAAGACTCTGTTTAGAACAAAATCTGCCACATAATCAATCTTTAATAAGCACTTGTCAAATGAACAAAAGAGTGAACAGATGGATCTTTATGTCTTACCAATTGGGTCTTGGACATCCTATTCGCCGTGATGTGTCCTTACAAATGAGGAGACAGTTACAAGGGCATCTAACATATTTCTTCCCTGTTGGGGGATTTTTGATTGGCTAGATAAGAGAAGAAAATACAAAGCAAATTAACTGAAGCACAGATTACCAAAGCTTGTTTGTGTATAAAAAGGAAATGAATCCTAAAAATCTAAGGCTCCGCATAGTGCTACCAAAGTACAGATTAAGGAAAATTATATCATAAATGATTTATTTTATTGAAAGATAGTTGATTTGCAACATGGCGCTAACTTCCACTGTACAGCAAAGTGACTTGGTCATACATATATATATTCTTTTTCGTATTCTATTCCATCATGGTTTGTTGATGGAATGTTTCATATCTATTTCATCATGGTTCATTGACAGACTATTGAATACAGTCCTTTGTGCTATGCAGTAGTGCCTTGTTGTGTATCCATCGTATGTATCAGCGGTGCCCATCCTTTTTGGTACCAGGGACTCGTTTCGTGGAAGACAACTATCCCACAGACCGGGCAGGGCAGGGGTGGGGGGGGTGCGCAGTGCCAGATGTTTCAGGTGTATTACATTTACTATCCTGCTGCTGATCTGACAAGGGGTGGAATTCAGGCAGTGATGTGAGCGACGGGGAGCAGCTGCAAATACAGACAGAGTTGTGCTCACTCTGCCGCCACTCACCTCCTGCAGCCTGGCCTGGTTCCCGACAGGCCACAGACCAGCACCGCCCGGGGCCCAGGGGCTGGGGTTGCTCGGGACCCCTGCTGGATCTAAGAGTTCGCATCTGCTAGTCCCAACCTCCCAGTCCTTCCCTCCCCGACCCCCTGCCCTCTGACAACCACAAGTCTGTCCTGGATGTCTGTGAGTCCATTTCTGCTTTGTAGGCAGCTTCGTCTGTATCTTAGACTCTCCACAGGTAAATGGCATCATATGGTATTTGTCTTTGTCTTTCTGACTTACTTCCCTTGGTGTGATAATCCCTAGGTCTATATCTGTATATCTCACACCTTCTGTGTCCATCCGTCCCTGGACACTTAGGCTGTGTCCGTGTCTTGGCTATGGTGTGTAGTGCTGCTGTTGTACCTTTCCAAGTTAGATATGGGTCTAGTATTTGCCCAAGAGTAGAATTGCTTGATCATACGGCAACTCTGCTTTTAGTTTTTTTGAGGAACCTCCCACACTCTTTTCCACAGTGGCTGCACCAGTTTCCATTCCTACTAACAGTGCATGCTGCTGCTGCTGCTAAGTCGCTTCAGTCGTGTCCGACTCTGTGTGACCCCACAGACGGCAGCCCACCAGCCTCCCCCGTCCCTGGGATTCTCCAGGCAAGAACACCAGAGTGGGTTGCCATTTCCTTCTCCAATGCATGAAAGGGAAAAGTGAAAGTGAAGTCACTCAGTCGTGTCCGACTCCTAGCGACCCCATGGACTGCAGCCCACCAGGCTCCTCCGTCCATGGGAGCTTCCAGGCAAGAGTACTGGAGTGGGGTGACCATTGCCTTCTCCCAACAGTGCATGAGGGTCCCTTTTTCTCCACACCCTCTCCAGCAATTATTATTTGTAGTCTTTTTAATAATGGCCATTCTGACTGGTATGAAGTGGTACCTCATTGTAGTTTTGATGTGTATTTCTCTAATAATTAGTGATGAATCATAAGTGATTTTAAACAGCTCAAGTATTTGGAAACACTCTATAAAATCTGGGGGACTGCAGAGATTGAATTATGAAGGGCATGTTTCAAAATTAGTTTGTATTGGCCTGGAATTGTCTTCCATTTGAAATTCACAAGATAGGGTCATCTATCTGCCTGGCCAAGGGTTTTTGCACATGTCTGAGGAAAGCAAATTCAAGAATAGTAGGGAAAGAGAAGCATATCACAAGTTTGAAACGTATTACAGCTCTTAATGCTAGTATTTCTTCACAGTAAATTTAAAAGCTAGACTAAGTAACACTAAAGAAAACACTCCTTTCATTACTAGGATGTAAGCTTGTTAAAGTAAATAAGCTATGCTGCAGTGAGAGGAATAGACCACCACTCCTGCGGCATACTTGCCAAAGATGTATAACCTGATTCTAATCATGAGAGCATCAGGCAAACCCAAACAAGGAACATTCTACAGACTATCTTACCTGTACTCTTCAAAACTGTCAAGGCAATAGAAGACAAAGACTAAATTTCTGATTAAGGAAGATTAAAGAAACATGATAACCAAATGCAATATATAATTTTTATATATTTTTATAATTTTAATATTAAATATATTTATATTTATTTTATCTATATATTATATAATATGTTAAATACATTTAAATTTTTAAATTAATTTTTAATTGACTTCTGGATCCGATTTTCTTTTTTCACTGAAACAATTGGGCAAATATGAACTAACTTGGGACATTCCCAGTGGTCCAGTGGCTAAGACTCTGCACCCCCAATGCACAGAGCTGGGATTTGATAACTGGCCAGGGACCTAGATCCCACATGCACAAATAAAGGTCCTGTGTGTTACAACTGAGACCCAGTACAGCCAAATAAATAAATAAAAATAAATATTAAAAAAATCATGAATTAAGTCAAAAGATTAGATAACAGTATTATATCAATGTTTATCTCTGATTTTATAACTTACTATAATTATATAAGTGAAAGTTCTTTTTATTTTTTTAAGGAAATTCTCATTAAAATGTTCAGGGGTTGAAGCGCACCATGTCCACAATTACCTTAAAAGATTCTGAAAAAATTATTTATTTATTTGGAGAGAGAAAGCTACTTTGTAAAATATCAATATTCACAGAATGTGGGTAAAGAGCCTACCCTATGGGGATGCTCCATACTATGTACTATTATTTTTCTAGCTTTCTGTAAGTCTGCAACATGTATTTTTTCTTTAAGATTTAAAAATTTTAAGTAAATAACCTTGGTAGAAATATGTATGTTAGCAATAAGTCAACTGTAATTTATTAAACTATAATAGAATATGACAATCTAAAATATCCAGAATATATAGCTATACAATATAAAGTATCAAGAACCAGAATTTGTGTTAATTTCTCTAAATGCATATTTACCAGTAAGTAAACATGTTGACAGAACTTCCCTGGTGCCTCAGACAGTAGACAATTTCCCTGCAAGGCGGGAAATTCGGGTTCTATCCTGGATTGAACCAGGGGTTCTCCATGGGTTGGGAAGATTCCCTGGAGAAGGGAATGGCAATCCACTCCAGTATTCTTGCCTGGAGAATTCCATGGACTCTACAGTCCATAGGGTCACAAAGAGTTGGACACAACTGAGTGACTTTCACTTTCACTTTCAAACTAACACAACATTGTAAATCATACTTTAGTAAAAAAAAAAAAAATTGCAAGGTAAAGTAACGAGTTCTGATGTAGAAACTTCAGCAAGCTATTCAGAAGATCTAGTTAAGCTAATTAATGAAAGCGGCTACACTAAACAACATAGTTTCAATGTATTTTCTTCTTCCCTGTATAGGAGAAACATGTCATCTAAGGATCTTCACAGATAAAAAAGAGAAATCAGTGCCTGATTTCAAAGGACAGGGGCTAATGCAGCTGGTGACTTTAAGTCAAAGCCAATGCTTATTTACCGTTCTGAAAATCCTAGCGCCCTTAAAGAATTATGCTAAAACTGCACTGCCACTAGAACAAAGTCTGGATGAGAGCACATCTATTTACAGTATGGTTTATTGAACATTTTAAGTCCATTGTTGATGCCTAATGCTGAAAAAAAATTCCTTTCAAGATGTTACCTCCTATTGATAATGCACCTGGTCACCCAAGAGCCCTTACAGAGATGTACAATAAAATTAAGTTGTTTTTCACGCCTGCTAACACAACATCCATTCTGCAGCCCATGGATCAAGAAGCAATTTCGACTTTCAGGTTTCATTTTATAAGAAATAGATTTCATGAGGCTACAGCTGCCAGAGATAGCAATTCCTCTGATAGATGTGTCACTGTGGATTTAACCAACAGCCTAAATCTGGCTCTTTGAAGTGATGAGTTCATACTGGATCAATAAAATTTGGCTATAATAAGCTACTTCTGGACATAAAGAAAATTGGGCTGGAATTTTTATATGATTTGTTGTTGTTCAGTCACTCAGATGTGTCTGACTGTTTGTGACCCCTTGAACTGCAGCACACCAGGCTTCTCTGTCTTTTACTATCTCCGAGTTTGCTCAAACTCATGTCCATCGAGTCAATGATGCCATCCAACCATCTCATCCTCTGTCGTTCCCTTCTCCTCCTGCCTTCAATCTTTCCCAGCATCAGGGTCTTTCCCAATGAGTCAGCTCTCAGCATCAGGTGGCCAAAATATTGGAGTTCAGGCTTTAGCATCAGTCCTTCCAATGAAAATTCAGAGCTGATTTTCTTTAGGATGGACTGGTTTGATCCCCTTGCTGTCCAAGGGACTCTCAAGAGTTTTCTCCAACACCACAGTTCAAAAGCACCAGTTCTTTGGCGCTCAGACTTCTTTATGATCCAACTCTCACCTCCTTACATGACTACTGGAAAAACCACAGCTTTGACTAGAGGGACCTTTGTTGGCAAAGCGATGTGTCTGCTTTTTTAAATATGCTGTCTAGGTTTCTCATAGTTTTTCTTCCAAGAAGCAAGTGTCTTAATTACATGGCTGCAGTCACCATCCACAGTAATTTTGGAGCCCAAGAAAATCAAGTCTGTCACTGTTTCCATTTTCCCCCCATCTATTTGCCATGAAGTGATGGGACCAGATGCTACGATCTTAGTTTTTTGAACGGTGAGTTTTAAGCCAGCTTTCTCACTCTCCTCTTTCACCTTCATCAAGAGGTTCTTTAATTCCTCTTCGCTTTCTCCCATTAAGATGGTAAAGGATCTGCCTGCAATGCAGGTAGACCCAGGTTTGATCGCTGTGTTGGGAAGATCCCCTGGAGAAGGGAATGGCAGCCCACTCCAGTATTCTTGCCTGGAGTATTTTGTGGACAGAGGAGCCTGGTGGGCTACAGTCCTTGAGGTGGCAAAGAGTTGGACACGACTGAGCAACTAACACTTTGTATGATTACTACCCCTAATAGGCAAAGAAATGTAAATAATTGTGAATATTCTAGAGAAAATGAATAGTATTTAATTAGATTGCCTTGTATGGAATCAGTAATATTACAAGGGAGGAAAATAAGGTGGGAAAAAAAACCCAACACTTTAAGGAATGTTCTCAGGCTTCCCAGGTAGCACTAGTCGTAAAGAAGCTGGCTGCCAATCCAGGAGAGGTAAGAGATGCGGGTTCAAGCCCTGGGTGGGGAAGATCCCCTGGTGGAGGGCATGGGAACCCACTCCAGTAGTCTTGCCTGGAGAACCCCATGGACAGAGGAGCCTGGCGGGCAACAAACAGTCCATAGGCTCCTCTGGAAAGAGTCAGACACCACTTAACATGTACATACATTCAGTTGAACACTGAAAAACAAAATAGCTAGTTTTGTAGGTATCATCTATTTATACAATAAAGTTCCCTAAATGATATCTCTTATGAAAATGAAATACATTGCTTCATGACTTAAGGTTTTATAACTTTTCCACAAAACATATAAAGTCCCCCATATTCATCTTTTATGGTTCTTAGAGACACAATAATCATTGGTTGACTTTTTAAAGACTTTTTCTAAGGAGAAAAAAATGCAAATGCCCAAAATAAAATTATCAATTAATTTCAAATTTTGAGAGATTGAAAATTTAAAGCTAAAGCCTAACCATGAAAGCAGAAATATAATTAACCAGTACACACTTAACCAGTTTATTACTTAAAATCTTAAAAATCTTACTTAAAATTGAGCTGCTCTTCCCAAAGTTCAGTAAAAATAAAAATGCCCTTCAATTTTAATATTTCACTAAATTAATATAAAAAAATGGAATAATATACAAGTTGTTAATAAGCACTTCAACACAAATGTCAGTAACAAACTCACGGTCACAAAGTCCCAGAAAAACCATACTTACATCCTACAGGTGTAAACAAGTTTAAATAATTTTCCACATTAAGAAGTACAAGGTCCACATTCATGGGGAACTTCAGTATATTTCATTTTGGTAAAAACCAGAATAGATTCAGTTGAGATGTGGATAATACTGAAGATGATTATAAATGATTGCTCACATTCAGCCTCATTTTAGAAAATAAAGAGCCAAATGGCATTACATTTAAATTCATCATGAAATTTTCATAATGGAGCTAGCTTTAAACACTGGAGGCATCCTTGTACGATAAAAGAGAAACAGCCAGAGAGAAGAAAGAAACGTTAAAAAAAAAAAAGGCCATTTCTGTATCCAGCCCACATCTACTTTTAAGTAACATTACTGATACACTCTTTAGGGAGAAGATTTTAAATAATACTTTGGGCTTGCTTTATGAAAATCTGCACTTACCGTAGCTTCACTGCAAACTGTGCACTTGACCACATGCTGGTGAAGCTTGCCGTCCAAGCTGATGAGAGACTGGCACACGCGGCAGTTTATGACTGGAGCGCCGCCGGCATCTGGGCTGACGATGGCTGTATACGGAGGCGGGAGTTCCGCTAAAAAGACAGCAGCCACTGAATCAGAGTCTCAGAGCTGTTACGACTGATTTGAGCATATGAGCAATAGAAGCAAAGCAGAAAACTATTAATAAGTATATCTCCTGTGCTTTATGTTTTTAAAGTTGGCCAACATGATATAGTTTCAGAACAGAAACACACATAGAACTATATCATAAAGTAGGATAATTCCTAACTCCTAAAATCCAATTCATGCTTACCTAGGTTCACATCTTTTATTAGCCTACACTCAAAAAATCCACTCCATTCCTATGTGCAAATGCCTAGAGTTTATAATAGGAAAGTGATGATGTATGCCTAAGGTAAAAAATCTTACACTAATGATCTGACTCCTATGAAAGAGAAATAGTCAATGAGGACAGAGTTTTAAAATCACTTATATATATGCATAAATTGTACAGTCGCTGAGGTCTGTTTATACTAGAACCAGTGTAATAACTGCTGAATATGATAAGAACGAAATAGGGGTTTGGTGGCAGTCAAGAAGAGACAAAAATGAACTTAGGAAAACTAAACTTATCAACAAGGAACATGTTCTAATTTAATGGAACTATGCTAGTTTCAGACAAAAACAAGAATGAAGTAAATTCAACAATTTTTGTCTCAAACTTTCACCTAACATTAAAATTCTAGGAAATGTTTCAAAGTATTTATGGGTAAAAATATGTTACCTGGGATTTAGTAGAAGTGCTGCAAGAAAAAAAATGGGTTAATAGATGAAACAGAAGCAGCAAAATGATGATATTAAAGACACAGAAGATATTTTGTTCTTACTACTTTGTGTGTGTTTGAAAATTCCCAGAATACAAAGATACACAAGCGCTCACACACAAACATACATGCACACACACAGACACACTATTTTTTTTGAGAGTCCTTAAGGTGACTGATTGGGTGACTGGGTAAAGGGTAGAAGCCCAACTTCAGAACTGTGTTCCTCAACCCGAAGTATTATTTGTTACAAAGATCAGAGAAAAGAAAGCTAAATATACTATACCTGGATGTAATTTCTAAAGGGGACTTGCCTAACCTCTTTGTGTGGCTATCTTAATTACAGGCACAGGAGGCCCTTTCAAGGCAAGGTATTGTCACAGGCCACCTAGAAAAGGCTACACCTCAATACACGATTGAATCCCCACTAAAGAGAACTGATAGGTTCAGAGGCTTCTGTGACACTATAAAATACAACCACACTAGCTAATCATGAAAAGAGATATTTTTGAAATAAAGATTTTTCTGTCCACTGGATTAGATTCTGAACTCTGTGATACTGTGAGCTGATAGAACTGAGGTAGAGAATAGCACATGATGGTTTGTTCAAAATACCACATATTACCGCCTGGCAGGCTTGGGGTACATCATGGAGATACATTTAGACTTAAAAAGGATTAGTAACAAGTGATATTCATTCAAATATTCACAAGAAGCCAAATTTCTGCAGCAGCTAAGGCTCTGAAAGAGGCCACATTGGAAATGATAATATGCACACATCTCTGGGAGGCTTATCCCAGGATGCTGCCAACACTGAACTTAAGAAGAAGCTGTAGATGTCTAAATTATAAAAATAGTTTTAAATCCTTGGAAGAATTTAAGGCTGATGCACAGTGACCTGTAATGTATTAATCAAGAATAAAAAAATGAGTTAAAGGATCAATGTGTCAGCAGTACATTTGAGCCCCTTGCAATTTGCAGATCACTTTATCAGAACTCAATAAAGACAGTATTGTCCTGGGAAATAGAATACACACCTTACTAGAAATTCAAGACACACTGCCTGGTATGCAACAATAAATATTGCTTTAATAACAATTAGCAATAGCATTATTAATAAAAGCTTCCTCTTTTGCCTTGAGGATGAGGGGGAAAGGCCACATATTAAAGCCACAAATAAGGATGGTAAAATCCATCCATTTCAACAGGCAAAAGTTTTGCTCAATGGAATCTCGTAAAGATTTCAATGGTTGATCTTCTGAAGCATTTGAAGTCTATCAGAACCAACAAAATCCTGTGAACTTTTCCTCTAAGATTTGCACTACATAATTTTTAACCTGTAAAAAGAGAAAAGCTTTCAATGACAAAAATATGCTCAAACCTTCTGGAGGTTTGGGAAATTGAAGGAGGGGGTAAAGAAAGAGTGAGGATTAGAAGTCTAATGGGACTTATGGGAGAGACTAAAGCCTCCATGAGGCCAGGGCCATATCTGACTTGCTCAGGTCAGATTCAGCGCTTGTCACAGTGCCTGATCTATGGCAGATGCTCACTACACATTTATGGAATGAATGGTGGGTGAATAAGTGAATCACTGAAATTTAATGGACTCATCTCTTTCTCTTGGGAAAATGACACTAAGTATTTTACCACCACTCTCCTTAAAGAGGAGCTGGGATCCTAGCAGGGGAGCACAGCTTGACTGTGAAAAAGGCTTTCTCCTATATGTAGACTAACCTCTCCAAAACACCCACCAAGACAGGGAGGGGATTAGGAGACACTGGCCTGGTCCGCCAGATAAGTACAATCAACCCAAGAGATCAATAGAATGACAGATGTTACAGCCTAATTGCTCCACTAAACAGCGCTTTCAGGCCTACCGTTTCAATTTTCTGTCCATTACTTCAGCCCTAAACTGATTTTGAGATATATCTTGTACTTTTATCTCAAGGAAACCTTCACCTATAACTACAACTCCTCTTGAAAAGGACTTGTAATTCTAGAAATTTGTTTCACAGTCAGTAAACCTGCAGTAATTAGCAACTTAGATTGTTCATTTTATTTCTTTTCACTTTAAAACAGCCAACAGATCACCACTATTATATCTATTTTAAATGTTTGCCCTGTGTCTAAAAAGTCCACTGCAATCTCAGAATGTGGGATCATTGGATATTAAGAGACAGAAAAGTTCTCCATTTTGGAAGAGTCTTACCTGTTATTTAAACAATGATCATTTTTTCTATGCGGGTTGCCTAAGTGAAAATTTTTTTCCTCCGTGTGAACAGTATTTACTAAAGCGGTAGTCTTCAAACCTGAACCACTCCGCACAAAGTTCCAGAATTGTACAATGTTAGAAATTTATGCAAACTTAGTCTAATACATGGCCTAATTTATTCATTTTATGGAAGAGAAAACTGAAGCCCTAAAATTCTAATTTGTGGATAGACTTTTATATAGCACTTCTGCAAAACCAAGAGCTGAATCTTCCCCAGGGGTCTCTCCATGGTGAAAGCTGCCTCTCTTAATGAGTAATGATTTAATATATGGAAAAGATTTAAGGATTAGTTAAAGGGGGTTGGGGGATAAGAAAGAATAGTCAGGGAAAATGAAGACTAGAATATAATATGAAGAAACGATTAGTTCATGATAAAAATTTCATAAAAAAACAGACTCATAAAATAGACAAGATAAAATAATATAGACCACAAGACACACATAATGGTCTTCCTTAAAGCACTCAAAAAGAGCCATTATTATTCTGTAAACCCAAAGTGATCAAATTACACTTTCCCATCATAAACACTGACCTGAAATTTATCTATTTCATGCCCAAAAAGTCCCTATTTCCAGCTAATTCATTCTGGTATAATAATCCATACTTCATTTTTTACCAGATGTACCCAGATACAGCATTTTAAAGGTTGAAAATGTTTTGCTGGATAACTCTGGTCTTTATTACCTCAGTTATCCCTTTATAAATCTGCAATGACAATATTATCCAGTTTAATTCACTTATTTCACTAATATACTCTTCATATACATTTGTTCAGGCTCTTGACAAAGATACTGTATCAGAATTGAAAAGTGACATCAGATTAAACTAAGAGATATTTTATAACACTATGATTATAAGATGAGCAAGAAAAGCATAAAGAACCAGCCTGCAAGGAAAACTCTGGCTTTCTCTCCTCCATAGGATCTTTGTAAAGAGTACAGCCAGGGACAGGGTGCACCCAGATGCTATGGAATATGTACTTCCTATATAAAATGCCTCCAGTCCAGCTCAACACAAAGAAAGAGAAGACCACCTTCTGTTCCTACCCTCTCTGAAACCAAAGGAATAAGATTATTCCAGGAGGCTCCTGGGTTCTTCTAGAACCATCATACCCTCAGAAGGATCCATCTGGCTCAAGCCAGTCTGCAAGGTAAATGTGCTAGCTATTAGGTTACCAACTCTCAGCTCCAAATTCACATTCTTTGCTTTGTCATACCAGAACTAAAACTCTGCAAACCGCATTTTTTCTTTGCCAGTTGTCTGCAGGTTATATTCTGTTAATAGGAGGTGATAAAACAGAAACTGCAAGGTTGAAGAAAAAAGAAGGGACTTGCAGTACTTTCCCCAGGTATATAGACTCTTTCTCCAGAGCTCAGAGACTTCAGCACCAGCTGGTTGGTGCCTCTTGGAAGTCATGTTTCAATTATGTTCCACTAAATTACTAAATTTTATTTTTTTATTTTTTAATTGGAGGAAAATTGCCTTACAACATTGTGTTGGTTTCCGTTATACAACAATGCAAATCAGTCATAATTATATACATATACATATATACATATGTATATATATCCTCTCCATCCATCCCAGCTCCAGACAGGGCTCCCTGTATCATATAGCAGTTTCTCACTAGCTATCTGTTTCACGCATGATCTTGTATATATGTCAATGCTATTTTCCCAATTTGCCCCATCCTCTGCTTTCCTTGCCACGAGATCATTCTCTACATCTGTGTCTCCATTTCTTGCATGGAAATAGGTTCAACAATACTCTATTTCTAGATTCCATATACATGTTTTAATATACGTTATTTGTTTTTTTCTTTATTATTCATTTCACCCTAGGTTCATCCACCTCTCTACAACAGACTCAAATTTGTTCCATTTTATGGCTGAGCAGTATTCCAATCCTCTTCATCCATTCATCTGTTGATGGACATGAATCTAGGTTGATTCAATGTCTTGGCTCTTGTAAATAGTGCTGAAATGAACATTGGGGCACATATGTCTTTTTGAATTGTGGTTTTCTCAGGGTATATGTGCAGTAGTAGGATTGCTTGGCTAAATGGTGGATTTATTCTTAAGTTTTTTATGGAATCGCCATACTGTTCTCCACAATGAGTGGAGTTTGTATAAGTTTGTATTTCCACCTGCATTCCCTTTTCTCCACATCCTCTCCAGCATTTATTATTTGTAGAATTTTTAATGACAGCCATTCTGATTGATGTAAGCTGATACTCATTTTAGTTTTGACTTGCATTTCTCTGATAATGAGTGATCTTGAGCATAATTTCATGTGTTTTTTGGCCTTCTGTATGTCTTCCATGGAGAAATGTCTGTTAGTTCTTCTGCCAATTTTTTAAATTGAATTATTTGTTTTTCTGATATTGAGCTGCATGCATGTATATTTTGTATATATTTGGGGGATTAATCCATTGTCAGTGACTTTGTTTGCAATTATTTGCTCCCAATCTGAAGGTTGTGTTTTCCCCTTATTTATAGTCTCCTTTGCTGTGCAAAAGCTTTTAAGTATAATTAGGTCCCGTTTATATTTGTTATTATTTACATTATTCTAGGAGGTGGCTCAGATAGGATTCTGCTGTGATTTATGTCAAAGAGTAAACTGCCTATGAGCTTCATGTGGTGATTTAGTTGCCCAGTCATGTCCAACTCTTGCAACTCCATGGACTGTAGTGTGCCAGGCTCCTCTGTTCATGGGATTTCCCAGCAAGAATTTTGGACTGGGTTACCATTTCCTTCTCCAGGGGATCTTTCTGACCCAGGTATTAAACCCAGGTTTTATACTTTATGGCATTACATTTAAGTCATTAATCCAATTTGAGTTTATCATTTGTACATGGTGTTTGGAAGTGTTCTAATTTCACTGTTTTACATGTAGCTCTCCAATTTTCCCAGCACCACTTATTGAAGAGGCTGTCTTTCCTCCACTGCATATTCTTGCATCCTTTTTCAAAGATAAGGTACATACATATGTGTGGATTTATTTCCAGACTATATATATTGTTCCATTTGTCTATATTTTTGTTTTTGTGCCAGTACCATACTGCCTTGATGACCATAGCTTTGTGGTATAGTCTGAAGTCAGGAAAGTTGATTCCTCCAACCTGTTTTTCTTTCAGAAAAATTGCTTTGGCTATTCGGGGCCTTTTGTGATTCTACATAAATTGTAAAATTTTTTCTTCTAGTTCTATGAAAAAACACCGTTAATAAATTGATAGGGATTGCATTGAATATGCAGAGTGCTTTGGGCAGTATAGTCATTTTCACAATATTGCTTCTTCCAACCTAAGAACATGTTATATCTCTCCATCTGTTTATTTTGTATTTATTTCATCAGTGTCTTATAGTTTTCTGCATACAGGTCTTTTGTCTCTTTGAGTGAGTGAAGTCTCTCAGTCGTGTCCAACTGTTTGTGACCCCATGGACTGTAGCTTACCAGGCTCTTCCCATGGGATTCTCCAGGTAAGACTACTGGAGTGGGTTGCCATTTCCTTCTCCAGGAGATCTTCCCAACCCAGGGATTGAACCCAGGTCTCCCGCATTGTAGTCAGATGCTTTACCATCTGAGCCACCAGGGAAGGTTTTTTTTCTTTTCTTTGTCTCTTTATGTAGAATTATTCCAAGGTATTTTATTCTTTTTGTTACAATTGTGAATGGGATTATTTCCTTAATTTCCCTTTCTGATTTTTCATTGTTAGTGTTTAAGATTACAAGGGATTTCTGTGCATTAATTTTGTATCCTGAGCCTTTGCTCTATTCACTGATTCATTCTACTAGTTTTCTGGTGGCCTCTTTAGGGTTTTCTATGTATAGTATCATGTCATCTGCAAACAGTGACAATTAAATTTTTCTTTTCCAATCTGGATTCCTTTCTTTTTCTTCTCTGATTGCTGTGGCTAGGACTTTCAAAACTATGTGGAATAATAGTAGTGAAAGTGGGAACCTTTGTCTTGTTCCTGGTCTTAGAGGAAATGCTTTCAGTTTTTAACCATTGAGAATAATGTCTGCAGTAGGTTTGTTGTATATGGCCTTTATTATGTTGAGGTAGATTCCTTCTGTGATTTTCTAGAGGGCTTTTCTTAAATCACAAATGAGTATTGAATTTTGTTGAAAGTTTCTCTGCATCTACTGAGATGATCATATGGTTTTTGTCTTTCA
The DNA here is from genome assembly GCF_019320065.1 of Cervus canadensis. Taxonomy (NCBI): domain Eukaryota; kingdom Metazoa; phylum Chordata; class Mammalia; order Artiodactyla; family Cervidae; genus Cervus; species Cervus canadensis. Next base: position 69,485,398 of record NC_057397.1, on the reverse strand, counting down.
GTTTGTTAATATTGAGTATCACAAAGATTGACTTGGGTATATTGAAGAATCCTTGCATCCCTGGGAATAACCCCACTTGATCATGCTGTATGATCCTTTTCATATGTTGTTAAATTCTGTTTGTTAGAATTTTGTTCAGGATTCTTACATCTATGTTCATCAGTGATACTAGCTTATAAGTTTATTTTTTGTGATATCTTTATCTGGTTTTGCTATCAGGGTGATGGGGGCCTCATAGAATGAGTTTGGAGTTTTCTTCCATCTGTAATTTTTTGGAAGAGTTTAAGCAGGAAAGGTATTAGCTCTTCTCTAATCATTTGATAGAATTCACCTGTGAAGCCATCTGGCCCTGGACTTTTGCTTGTTGGAAAAATTTCTATCACAGTTTTGGTTTCAGTGCTTGTGATTGGCCTGTTCATATTTCCTATTTCTTCCTGGTTCAGTCTTGGAAGGCTGTAATTTTCTGCAAATTTGTCTGCTTCTTCCAAGAAGTCCATTTAGTGGCAGATAGTTGCTCGCGGTAGTCTCTTACGATCCTTTCTATTTCTGCATTGTCTACTGTAACTTCTCCTTTTTCATTTCTAATTTTATTGATTTGAGTCTTCTCCCTTTTTTTCTTGATGACCATGGGTAATGGTTTGCCAAATTTGTTTATCTTCTCAAAATTCCAGTTTTCAGTTTTATTGATCTTTGCTATTGTTTCCTTCATTTCCTTTTGCTATGATTTCCTTCATTTCCAGTTCATTTATTCCTGTTTCATCTTTATGATTTCTTTCCTTCTACAAACTTTGGGGGGTTTTTGTTCTTCTTTTTCTAATTGCATTAGGGGGAAAGATTAGGTTATTTGTTTGATGTATTTCTCATTTCTTGAGGAACGCTTGTATTGCTATAAACTTCCATGTTAGCATTGCTTCTACTGCATCCTACAGGCTTTGAGTTGTTGCGTTTTATTGTCATTGGTTTTTAGGTGTTTTTATTTCCGCTTTGATTTCTCAAAACACATAACTGGGCATGGTACTACCCTTCAGAGAGACAACATCCAGCCCCACCCACTACAACACGGGCACTGTCCTCCCCACCAGAAAGCCTTCACAAGGCACTGTCCAATCCCACCTACTGGGGGTGGACCTCACAAACAAGAGGAAGTATGGCCTTGAAGCCTGCAGAAAGGAGACTTCAAACACAGTAAATTAAACAAAGTGAAAAGACAGAGAAATACACAGCAGATGAAGGAGCATGGTAAGAATCCACAAAACAATGAAGAGGAAATAGGCAGTCTACCTGAAAAAGAATTACGAGTAATGATGGTAAAGAGGATCCAAAATTGGAAATAAAATGGAGGCACAGATCAAGAAGATACAAGAAATGTTTAATGAGGACCTAATAGAAATGAAGACAGAAAATCAACAATGAACAACAAAATAATTGAAGTAAAAAATACACTAGAGTGAACCAAAAGCAGAATAACTGAGGCAGAAGAACGGGTAAGTGAGCCGGAAGATAGAATGGTGGAAATAAATGAGGCAGAGCAGAATAAAGTATGAAAAGAAATGAGAACAGTGTCAGAGACCTCTAGAACAACATTAAAGGCACCAATATTTGAATTATAGGAATCCTAGAAGAAGAAGAGAAAAAGAAATTTGGGATGGGGCCATCTAATTATACCCAGACAGACCTGACAATGTAAAACTCCCGAGTCACTCTGAGCCTCCTCTGTGAGTGAAACACAACATTCCTTTTATGTCTGAGAATATGAGCCTCTCTTAAAGGAAAACTGGAGTAATCTCACCTGAAGCAGTTATCTTACAAGGAGACAACCACTGGCCTTGAGACCCACCTAAATACTTTGGTGCCTCAAGATTTATAAACTAGGATCAGATCTCAAAAAGCTTTAGGAGGACAGGTACAAAGTGTGACTCAGAAAGAAGCGACTTGTGCATCAAAAGAATTGGAATGTTTTGATAATATATATTGTCAGAAACCTAGAGAATATATGTGGGAGTGAATCTTATAGGGGTTAAAGCAAAGATGATGGAATATAACACTGAATCAAACCAAATTTAATAATACAGAGTACCTGCCAGATATCTGGATTCAATGCTTTTTTTAAGCTAGAAGTGGCTCTATCAGTTTACTTGTTGACTGGTGAGACCTGGCCTTACATCTAATGAGGCTGAAATGTCGAAACATCCCCAACATGTTGCAGAAAAAGCAGTCAAAGGTTTTAAGAAGTCAGGAATGTTAGACTGAATTTATCATAGGATATCTGTACCCCACACCACACTGCATCCCCTGAAAGAAACCCAAAGTTAAAGTTATACCTTTAACTATGGTACTGATTTATACATTATTTAGGAGAACAAAAGCATTCTGCTGTGGTGGGTCTCCTACCACAGCATTCTCTAGGCCATTCATTCCAATGCAGGGTGACTCCAACTGAGATGACGTAATTCCAGAGTGAAAGTGGTCAAAGGGCAGCATCTAAGAGTCAAAGACAAGGTGGGTGCATTTATTCTAATGGGAAAGAGTGGATATTATAAAATTTTGATCCACAAGGACCTTTGGCTCATTAAAACAAGCTTAAGAATGAAATGAATGGGTAACCTAGACAAATGTTACTTTTTCGTTATATATAATAGAAAAATCGAGGTCTTAAAACCAGCAACCTGACTTGAGTAGCCACAGTGGCGAGTCAGTCTTTCAACCAGTTTCCAACAAAGGCAAGTTCACAGATCAGAGCATCTTTAATGAGGGTTTGTTGATGTTTCTGAGAAATGAGCCAACAACACTACTAAACGTATGTATTAGAAGTCTCCGAGTCTTCCCTAAAGAGACCTGAGACCATTTACTAGAGTGACTGTTCACTAGGGAAAAAGAAAATACCCAGATATTTCCGTTATTACCAGAAATTGGCTTGTAAATGGTGCTGATTCCTCAAGACTCAAAACTCCACTGTGGCCCACCAGGTTATTGATGGCCATCGGGTTATAGATCAGGGGTCCCTGGGCCACAGACTGGTATCATAACAGGCCCATAGCCTGTTAGGAACAGGGCCACACAGCAGGAGGTGAGCAGAGGGCAAGCAAGTGAAGTTTCATCTATAATTATAGTCACTCCCCATTGCTTGCATGACTGCCTGAGCGGTAATCCAATGCTGCCACCTCCATCAAATCAGAGGCAGCATTAGATTCTCATAGGAGCATGAACCCTACTGCGAACTGTGCATGTGAAGGATCTAGATGCAGGAGAACAAGCTCAGGGCTCCCGGTGACTCTGCATTTCGGTCAGTTGTATAATTATTTCATTATATATCATAAAGCAGAAACACTGCACACATAATAGAAATAAAGTACACAATAAATGCAATGTGTTTGAAACATCCCAAAACCAACGTCCCGCTCCTCCCCCCAGCCCCCAGTCCGTGGAAAGACTGTCTTCCAGGAAACTGGTCCCTGGTGCCAGAAAGGAAAGGACTGATGTTATTAACGTAGTCTTACCCCAGATCCACCCCTACTGGTCAAGTGGATCTGGGGACCCACTTTGAAGTTATTTTCCCGGTTCCTGAATATATTATTGGGACAGACCTTGCTGTCAACCATCAAAATACCTAAATTGACTTTCTGGTCCATAAAGTAAGGTAGGAAGGGTCACAAAAAGCAACTACCAAAAGCAACTCCACATTCCTAGGAGGACTACAGAGATAGTGCCACTCTGAAAGATACAGGAGTGGTGATAACTGTCACATCTTCGTCCAACTCATTTATTTACTAAGTTTGACTGTTGCTCCAAGGAAATTCTAGTTTTGGAACTGAGGAGAAATGATATAAGCCCCCTCGATGAGCTCTGATGCTAGAGAAAGTCAAGAGGCCTTCAGCTATAATTAGCCAAAAAGCAGCAGCAGCCAGCAAGGCCCTCTAAGATGGATTTCCAGGAGTCAGTAAGCACTCAGTCACAAGTACTTAAGCATCTGTTCTGCATCTGGTACTGTACTGAATGTATGTCAGGGGTATCACCAGAAGAAGACATACTCCAGGGCTCAAAGAGCTCACATTCTTAACATGTAGAAAAACAGTTAAAATGGCAAGTAGATTTTGGTGTGGTCAATGCTCTAATTAGGATGCACACACAGGGGATGTGGGGGGGATGCTACAGAAGAGGGCATATAAATTCAACGAAGGAACAGTATGTCAGGAGTGAGGAACAGAGGAAGGAAGAGTGGTGACAAAGTCACTCTAGCACAATCTAGCATTCAAGTATTGCAACTTTTCTATGTATGTAACCATTAACTCCCTTCTTCAAACAAAAGCCCTAGAAAAACAGCTATACCTTATTAAGTTTGGTTGTGACATCAGCTTGGCATTAATGTCATCAATCTACATCCTAGTGCCTCAGTACTGTTTGTAGGTAGGTGTTCATGTGGGTCCATGGTAGACCCCGGACTTCCCTGGTAGCTCAGCGGTAAAGAATCTGCCTGCAATGCAGGAGTCGCAGGGGACACAGGTTCAATGCCTGGGTCGGGAAGATCCCCTGGAGGAGGGCATGGCAACCTACTTCAGTATTCTTGTCTGGAGAATTCCATGGACAGAGGAGCCTGGTGGGCTACAATCCATAGGGTTGCAAAGAGTCAGACACGACTGAAGTGACTTAATACACACACACACACACACACACACATGCACGCACATGGCATAGACCCCATGGCAACAACAAACTAGGCATTCTTACACAGCCGGTGATGATGAGTGCTGAGTCCCACTATGGGCAGTTGATCTGCTGTCTTCCCTCCCTGAGTGTTCTTAGGCCTTTGGATTGTATCCTGCTACATAACTGGAGATACTGGCAAGAAATGCCCAATGATCTGCCAATGACCAATTCCTGGATGACAAAAGCTTCTGCTCCGTCTATTTCTCATTAAGCAATATTTTTACCTCATTCTAGTGCATTTCATCAGTGGCACTAGTACTTCCTTCCAGTATTTACGGTTAATAAATTACATATTCTTCTCTCATTTCATCAACTACTATGCTTATTTTTATTGAAAAAGCGAATTTTTTCTGACCCTATATATGTGAAATCATATTGTTTGTATGCATGGCTCCGTTCTTAACTTGTTGTTTACAATATTGCTTCCAAGAAAGTATGTGTTTCAAGAAAAATAGATACTCTTTTTTAGTACAGAAAAATAGTTTCCAAGGCAAAAAAATACTTGCCTAGAAATTCAGATGTTTCTCCTATAGCATGAGGAGAAAACAAATTCCTACTCTGCCACTCTTCCTAGACAGCTCATTTTCACTGTCACAGATTGTGCTCATTTTCTGAGAGAAAGCAAGCCACTCCTTTGCATATAACTAGGTATACACGCTAAATGATAACTTGCAGGTTACAAGTATTCATGAATCACAGCTTTAAAATACATTTAAATATAACTGAACCCCAAATTTGCTTTAAAGCATTTTAGATGAGAAAATATGGGAAGATCAACTCAGTGTATGTGGAAGGGAACAAGCTCAACTGGATTTGTGATGTGTTATTTGCTTAAATACATGACACAGTATAGCATAATGTTAAGCTCTGATAAAATTAGATGATACGATGCATGAAGGATTATGTTACACTCAATAGTTTTCTATTTTGAAATACTTCACATTAAAAAAAAAATGACCTAAGGATTAATAGATTATAGACAAAAGCTGTTGCTGTCGTTTAGTCACTAAGTGTTGTCCAACTTTTTGTGACCCTGTGGACCGCAGCACACCAGGCTTCCCTGTCCTTCACTATCTCCTGGAATTTGCTCAAACCCATGTCCATTAAGTTGGTGATGCCATCCAACCATCTCATCCTGTCACGCTCTTATCCTCCTGCCCTCAATCTTTCCCAGAATCAAGATCTTTTCCAATGTGTCAGCTCTTTGCATCAGGCAGCCGAAGAACTAAAGCTTCAGCTTCAGTATCAGTCCTTCCAATGAATATTCAGGGCTGATTTCCTTTAGCATTACCTGGTCTGATCTCTTTGCTGTCCTAGGGACTCTCAAGAATCTTCTCTAGCACCACAGTTCGAAAGCATCAATTCTCTGGTGCTCAGCCTTCTTTTGTGTTCCAACTCTCACATCCGTACATGACTACTGGAAAAACCACAGCTTTGACTATACAGACCATTATCAGCAAAGTGATGTCTTTGCTTTCTAATATATTGTCTAGGTTTGTCGTAAATTTCCTTCCAAGGAGCAAGTAACTTTTAATTTCATGGCTGCAGTTACCGTCCGAAGTGATTCTGGAGCCCAAGAAAATAAAATGTTACTGCTTCCACTTTTCCCTTTCTATTAAAATATAAAAAATGAGAAACCACTAAGAAACAATCCAGAAGTTAATCCATTAAGGGGCAGGGGGGTGGAGTTCCTCATTGTAGTCAGCTGGAAGTACAATAGTGGAGCTCCTATCCAGCTTTTGTTCTCACGTTCTTCCAGCTCCTTATAAAACCTTCACTCCCTAAGTAACTTCAAAATCACCATCATGTATCCTTTGTTGTTTTCTCATTCATTCATTCATACAACTGATAACTTGTTCAATGCCTAGAATTATATGATCCAGTGCAAAGGACTATGTATAACTTGGAGATGAAAGATACAAGAATCCTGTCTCCCTCCTTGTCTTCCTTGATAAAGTCATGTACACAAATTAAGTTTTAAAATATATAGTAGAAATGTTGAGAGATATTGGTTTGGAAATAAATGTTGTCCAGTCAGAGATTAGAAAGGATTACATGGAAAGAAAGGACTTTTGATGAATGGATAGAATTTGAATGTTTCAGTTTCCAAAATCCCTTTCCTACTAACCTACCCACAGGAAGCAAAAAGTCAATCTTTGTCTAGAGTAGATTAGAAGTGGCTAATAAATGCTAGTGGTATGAAGTAGTGAGTATGGTCTTAGGAAAAACGTACACTTAGTGATACATGTGCGTCTGCATCATTTCCCATATGAAAACAGGATACTTCCTATTAAAGTCTTGACAGTTGGAGTAATGGGCCAAATCAAACACAAAGAAATGCAAGGTTCTGCTCCAGGGACCTGTACAGAGATGTAGGGATAGGGTCTAAAAAATAGCATATGTTAAAGTACTCAGGGTCCCAGTCAAGGATAAAATCTACAGGAATCAATAACATAATGTGGCCAAAGTGCTTTCTAATACATTAAATTTTTATAAGGAACATATTTTCATGACTCAAAAATCAATATTCATGCAAAAAATGTAGCTTAGAATTGTTTCCCCAATTTCTGTGCTAATTCATTATGGCCCATTTAAAAGATTTCCATGAAAATCGTTTTTTTAAAGTCCTTTCAGTGATTTTTAAGCCTAGTAGAAGTAACAGTAATATACACATGCACATATTCTCATTTCTCCATCTTTTGTACAAAAAAAAGTCTTCGTCGTTCTTCATCTGACGTTTTTCATTTTATTTTATATCCTGGCAATCTTTCCATAAAGGTATGTAGAACTTCCTCATTTCTTTTCCAGCTGCATAGCGTTTCAGTTTGTGTATATATCACAGATTATTGTGGTGGTTTTAAATATGGCTGCAAAATTCTTTGACAGTCTTCCCGTTAGAATTGAAGTCTACATTTCTTCACCTTACATGCTGCTGCTGCTGCTGCTAAGTCGCTTCAGTTGTGTCCGACTCTTCACGACCCCATGGACTGCAGCCCACCAGGCTCCTCCGTCCATGGAATTTTCCAGGCAAGAGTACTGGAGTGGGGTGCCATTGCCTCCTCCACACCTTATATGCAGGTGGCTTATAACTGTTTTGACCGATTAAGCGTGGCAGAAGTGACTTCTTAGACTAGGTCTTAAAAGATGTATGTCTTCCATGAAGCTTATCTTATTTTCAGGCGTGTCTGGTAGATTTAATAACCACCTATGTTCTCATTAGAGATTGTCAGTAAATATAAATACTACTTTTGTTGTGCAAGGCATTGCACAAAGCATTCCATCTATATAGAGAACCAGAACAGGAGCCCCGAATTCTGAAAATCTGGAAAATAGTTTTCTTATAAATTTTAAAAATAATTTTGTTATTAGCTGGTAGAACCTACACAGCTCAGTAGAAATCAGTGTTTATTTGGGACATTCTTATGCTCTAGGATTAATAACAACTCAGGTGTCTGTGAAAGTCTCTTATTTTAAATCTGTTCACTATCATTTCTAACTATTGTTTTTCCTCTGGATAGTGAATCTTAGCACTTTAATCTCTGACATTTTAAAACTTCACCTGTTCAGATGCTGAACTATTAGAAGCTTTCTGTATACTGGTTTTAAATCCATATTATGGATGTGCAAAGCTTAAATATATCAACTTGACAAAGCATGGGAAGGAAAGATATTTTTCCACTACCTTTAGAAATACATGCTTTGAATCGAATACTCTAACTGGTCATGTGGCACAGAAAAAATATCACATACTAGTTGGGCTTTTGATGCTTAAAAGAGCTATGTAACACTCCTTAATGTTCAATATACTGTCTTTGCAATTTTCAAAAGTATATTGGAAGAAATAGTAATTTAAGTTAAAAAAGGGCATTGGAAGTAAAAGAGTGAGGTAAAAACAAAGGTAATAATCAGTCCCTTGGACTGCAAGGAGATCAAACCAGTCAATCCTAAAGGAAATCAATCCTGAATATTCACTGGAAGGACTGATGCTGAAGCTGAAACTCCAGTACTTTGGCCACCTGATGCGAAGAACTGACTCATTTGAAAAGACCCTGATGCTGGGAAAGATTGAAGGCAGGAGGAGAAGGGGAGGACAGAGGATGAGATGGTTGGATGGCATCACTGACTCAATGGATGTGAGTTTGAGCAAGGTCTGGGAGTTGGTGATGGACAGGGAGGCCTGGCGTGCTGCAGTCCATGGGGTCGCAAAGAGTAGGACATGACCGAGCAACTGAACAATGACAATATTTTAAAGTTACAGATATTTTTATTTTAGGTATATCTAGATTCCTTACCAAGAACAATTATGTCATGAGATATAAAAGCAAAAGGGAACACACTATATTTATTCCTTCTCAAGTGGGAAACGGAGGCCTAGAGTTCTAAAGTAACTACTCTGAGGTCACAACTATTAACTGGCTGGAAGAATTCAGAACAGTCCCTTTAGGCCAAACCACAGCCGTTGGCAGATCATCTCAGGCTATCCAGGGATTTAGTTACACAATGCTTGAGGAACTTACCTGAAGACCAGGGAGAGGAGACACATTTTTCATTTCTTTTTCACATATTTATTTGTATTCTTTCAGAGAAAAAGAAAATCACTTTATAACAGGAAAGGAAAAAAATCTAGGGAAGTGCCAAAACAACACAAACTTTGATGCACTCTCCACCCAACCTCAGAAAAATAAAGTAGAAATTCTCTCAAAAGAACAGAGTAGCAGGCAGAATGCATTCCCTTTTAAAATTGATTAAAGAGTTGTCATTCTTAGGTTGTACAATACCTCTTCATCCTTATAAAAAGGAAACTCGTAACAGCTGAGCATAAAGCTGTATTCAGGGTTGTCTGCTTTCCTCCAAAGTGGAAGGCTTAGGGTTTCCACTGATTACTTCCCAGACAGTTGCTTACTGCTCTGAAATATAGTTGTGAACATACATCCTGCTATGAGTCTCCTCTCTAACATCTGTATATATCTATCTAACATCTGTATCCATCTGGCAAATCTTGCAAGATTTTGACAGAATGCTGTAACCTAAAAGTCTGACATTTCTGAAGGGTCTGAAGAATCCTTGGGAATAAATGAGAAGCTGAAAGTATCATCTCCCACTACAGCAAAGTCTTACTATACATCTAATAGGTAACTGTTATATGAAATGTATTCCTCAGGCCTGATCTCTCCCTAGATTCCAGACTTGTATATCCAACTGCATACTGGACATTTCCAATTGAGTGATGACTTGAAGGTATTTCACATTCAACTTGTCTGAAACAAAATATTTATTTCCACTGACCTTCTTTCTTCTCGTCCCCCTCCACACACCAAACTCTTCCAGTTTTCCCATTTTAGAAAAGAAGTACATATTTTACCTAGCTATTTAGGTCAGTTTTGGAAATTTGTGATTCCTTTCTTTCCACTGATTCAATCCTTAAGCAAGTCCTGCTGCTCTTTACTTAAAATATGTCTTGAATCGAACCATATTCTACTGCTTCCATCACCTCTACCTTGGTTCAGAGCACATTACCTCTTGCCTATTCCACTCCAACAGCCTCCTGATTAGTTTCATGTCTTATTAGCCTCTTCTCATTTGCCCCCCCCGCCCATAATTCATTCTCTAAACATCAACCAGGATGATCTACTTAAAGGTAAAGCATTTCGCATTTCACGTCTCTCGTTTGCTTCAAAATTTTCATGGCTCCCGTTACCCTGAGCACACAGTCCCATCTCTGATGGTGGCCGACAAAGCTGCCATGAAACCCGTTACCCGCCATCTGCCTCTACAAGGATGAAGTCCTAGCCCCTGTAGCTGCTGACCTTCAGCACGCCCTGAAAGGAGTTCAGGGAGGCGATCAGGGATGAGGCATTCTCTGTCCGGGGGTAAAAACTGGCAGAACAGGCCTTTAGAGAGGTAGGTATTTCCAGGAGAAGATTTTACAAGCCCAATTTCTTGCATCTTCTTTTTTTTAAACAGATAACTTTATGGATTATTTATTTTTCTTTTCTGACCGTGCTGAGTCTTTGTCACTCTAGTTGCGGCAAATGGGCGCTGCCCTCTAGCCGCGGTGCAGGGGCTTCTTGCCATGGCGGCGCCTCTGGTTGCGGAACATGGACTCTGGGGGCGCAGGCTTCAGCAGCTGGGGGGCCCAGGCTCTAGAGCAGGAGCTGCTCCAAGACACGTGGGATCTTCCCAGCGTGTGGGATCTTCCCGGCCCAGGGACTGAACTTGTATCTCCTGCATTGCAAGGCAGATCCTCTACCACTGAGACACTGGGGAAGGCCCTTTGCATCTTCTCATATCTAGAAAAACACTAAATTCATTAGTGGAGAGACTTCTGCTCCTCATGACTAGTGGCAACATTCTGCCAAAATGAGTGCTTCATTGCACGCATACCCCTTTCACTAAAATCACATATATGCTGACCGCTCCCTTACCTCTCTGGAGCAGTTTCCCAGGGCTATCTGAGGGGCTGTCTCCCAGGCTATGTTCCCCATTTAGCCCTTAACTCATAACTTTCACTTTGTGCATTTTTTCATCAACAAAGCTCTTCTGGTCTATCCTAGTCTAGACCTGTAACACTTTCTACCATACTTCCCCCAAGTCACTACACTCTGAACAACTGTCCTCTTTGTTTTAAAACAGCATGTTTTCAGCCTGTTGTTCCAGCTGCCTGACATACTCCTCCCTTAATCTTCCAACAACTGATTTCAACTTCTTTTTCAGGTGTCTGAGCAGTTGTTATCTCCTAGATATCTTTTCTGAACACACTGCCTGAAATACTCCCCACACGGCCAGTTAACTATCCTCGTGACCTGCTTCATTCTCTTCAGTTTCTGGAATTGTAAAGCTTGCCAAAGGTATCTTTCACTGAAATGTAAACTCCTTGTCATCTGCATCAGTGTAACAGGTGCTCAAATATTTGAAATGGTTGAATGAAATATTCCTTGATTAATGTTTTCAAGATGTTTGGTAGAGCCAGGAGGGTACGCGGGCATTATAAAATAGAATCATGGAGCTTTATTCATGGAGCCTGCTGAATAGGATTATAACAGAAAAGGATTATAATAGGAAATAGGCTTGCCAGAATATTGGAAAACTGGAAGAAGATATACTTCAGGAATGTTTGGGCTCTATTTTCCCTTCATAAGGATATGGTCTCAGTGAAGCAGATTTTGATTCAGGAACAGTTTTGTACAAGCGGAGCACAGGGAACTATATTCGATATCTTGTTAATAAATTATAATGGAAAAGAATCTTAAAATGATATAAATATGAAACTGAATCACTTGGCTATACACCTGAAACAACATTGTAAATCAACTATATTTCAGTAAAAAACAAACAAAAAAAGAATTATTTGGAAAAATCTCCTTAAATGGAGGATGAGCTTCAGCACAGCACAAAATCAAGCTTTCCTACCTTCCCAGTACCACAGCAGGTACACACCCTTACTGGGAGCTTCAGGAGCTGCTTTCAAATATGCTGCATCTATTTCCCCTCATTGTGACAACTGGTTTCTGGTGGGTTTTCAGAAACCTTGGCAAATAAAATGAGAATTGAATTTAATCTTACAGGAGATAAGTGTAGATTTCTGGGTCGACATTATCTGTTCCTGCCGATCCACAGCCAACCTTAAACTCTGCAAGGATGCAAGGAGGTTCAAAAATTTAAGACTGCCCCAAGAGATTAAAGAATGCTAGCTCAGTGCAATGGACTGAATGTCATGACCCCCTCAACATTCATATGTTGGATTACCGCCCTCCAATATGATGGTATTAGGAGGTGGGAACTTTGGGAGATAATTAGGTCATGAGAGTGGAGATCTCATGACTGAGACTGGTGTTCTGAAAAGAACTCAAGGGAGCTCTCTTGCCTTCTTTCTGCCACATGAGGCTACAAGCAGAGGTCGGGGGTCTGCAACCCAGAAGAGAGCTCTCACTAGACACTGAATCTGTTGGATCCTCCATCCTGGACTTTCCAGACTCTAGAACTGTGAGAAATAAATGTTTGCTGTTTAAGCCATCCAGTCTATGGTATTCTGTTATAATAGCCTGAATCAAGATACTCACTCTATAGCATCTAGTGAAACTCTAGCCTAGTGTAGGACGTAGCTCTAAGTGAAATAAGCTTTGCCCCACTGTAAAGACTTTAAAGTGAGGAACCATTTTCACTTAGATTTCTTTAGGGAGAGGACATAAGAGAATCACTGAAAACATACCTTGCTTATTGTACAATTTCTAAGTAAGATGTACAAAGGCTCATATTAAATAACTTACCTCTCCAAACAGGAGTCAATTTATTTTCTAGTCACTGAAAGCATTTCCTCAAGCAACTGTGAATTTACACACTTTTTAAAGTACAACAAGGTGAAAAGGAAATGTCAATGCCTTCTAAAGTATTTCATAGGTAATCTAAGTTTGTTTTCACAATAAAGGAGTATTAACCTCTTCATTGAAGTTGATTTGAGGTAATTTTACGATTAAGACAAATGTACATTAGCACATTACATTAGATGGAAATGAACAGTTCTTCAGTTCTTAAAAGAACTGAAAAGGATTTGCCTATAAACATATCTAAACAATTCTCCACAAGGTCACTGATAACTTCCATGACACTAAATTCAAATGACATTTTTTAGATTATATCTGTCTGTTCTTTCTTGTAGCTTTTTACATGTTTGATCACTCCCTTCCTGAAATGTTTTCTTCCCCTTGATTCTGTAGTAGTACCGTCTCCTGGTTTTCACCCTACATCACTGGAAGAAACTTACCAGCCTTTTTGCAGGTTCATCTTAACGTAACTGGCCATTGAATGTGGGAGTTTCCCAAAGCTTTGTCTGGGGCTCTCTCCTCATCCCATGCTGTTCTTTCCCTCTAAGTGGGCTCATATAAAGCTTCCAACTTTTTAACATTTTGTACACAGAGAAAATGATAATCTTTGTATAGATACTCAGAGCTGGAGGCCACGAGCCTAAAGGCTTCTGCTACTCCAGGGATAGAGGATAGTTAACATCTTCACACATGTATGTTCTATCTCATCACAATCCGTGGCACACTGGCGGGGATCTAGGCAACTCTAAATGAAGATCCATGTATTTGGCTATCACCAACATGTAACACAATTTTATATTTTCAGCCCAGGCCTCATGATTAGCCCTAAACCCCTAGATCCAATTGCCTATCTGACATCACTTTTTGGATATTGGAAAGTACCTTAAACATATCATGTCTAAAACTAAGCTCATGATTTGTGTTCTTCAAAACTTGGTCCTCTTCTGGTGTTCTCTATGTCTCAGTGTAAGCAATCATACCAAGTTGCACAAGCCAGAATTCTAGGAACTATCCTGACACTTCCTTCTCATTCCCACATTTAATCTATCATCAGCCCCTCTTCAGTAATTCCTAATGCCTTCTTATCTCTCCACCTCTACCACTGCCTGAGTCCAAGTTACCATCCTGGCATCCAGTCCCATCATTTCATGGCAAATACATGGGGACAAAATGGAAACAGTGACAGACTTTCTTTTCTTGGGCTCCAAAATCACTGTGGTCGGTGACTGCAGCCATGAAATTAAAAGATACTTGCTCCTTGGAAGAAAAGCTATGACAAACCTAGACAGTGTATTAAAAAGCAAAGACATTACTTTAAGGGCAAATGTCCATATAGTCGAAGCTATGATTTTTCCAGTAGTCATGTATGGACATGAAAGTTGGACCATAAAGGAGGCTGAGCACAGAATTGTTGCTTTTGAACTGTGGTGTTGGAGGAGACTCTTGAGAGTCCCTTGGACTGCAAGGATACCAAACGAGTCAATTCTAAAGGAAATCAACCCTTAATACTGGAAGGATCGATGCTGAAGTTGAAGCTCCAATACTTCGGCTACCTGATGCAAAGAACAGACTCATTTGAAAAGACCTTGATGCTGGGGAAGATTGAAGGCAGGAAGAGCAGGGGATGACAGAGGATGAGTTGGTTGGGTGGCATCACTGACTCAATGGAAATGAGTCTGAGCAAGCTCCAGGAGAGGGTGAAGGACAGGGAAGACTGGCGTGCTGCTGTCCGTGGAGTTGCAAAGAGTCGGACACAACTGAGTGACAGAACAACAAATGCTACAGGAGAAGAGCAAAGAAATACCTCCAGAAGGAATGAAGAGTCTGGGCCAAAGCAGAAACAATGCCAAGCTGTGGATGTGTCTGGTACTGAAAGTAAACTCCGATGCTACGAACAACATTGCATAGGAACTGTAATGTTAGATCCATGAATCAAGGTAAATTGGAAGTGGTCAAACAGGAGATGGCAACAGTGAACACTGACATTTTTTAAACCAGTGAACTAAAATGAACCGGAATGGGTGAATTTAATTCAGATGATGACCATGGGCAAGAATCCCTTAAAAGAAATGGAGTATCCCTCATAGTCAACAAAAGACTCTAAATGCAGTACTTGGGTCCAAACTCAAAAATGACAGAATGATTTCAGTTCATATCCAAGGTAAAAAAACTCAACATCACAGCAATCCAAGTCTATGCCTGAATCACTAATGAAGATGAAGCTGAAGCTGAACAGTTCTGTGAAGACCTACAACACATTTTAGAACTAACAGGAAAAAAAGATGTCCTTTGAAACACTGGGGACTAGAATGAAAAAGCAGGAAGTCAAGAGATACCTGGAGTAACAGGCAAGTTTGGCCTTGGCGTACAAAATGAAGCACGGCAAAAGCTAACAGAGTTTTGCCGAGAAACACTCATCACAGCAAACACCCTCTTCCAACGACACAAGAGAAGACTCTACACATGGACATCATCAGATGGTCAATATCAAAATCTGACATTATATTCATTGCAGCTGAAGATGAGAATCTCTATAGAGTCAGCAAAAACAAAACCAGGAGCTGACTGTAGCTCAGATCACGAACTCCTTATTGCCAAATTCAGACTTAAATTGAAGAAAGTAGGGAAAACCACTAGGCAATTAAGTCATGAACTAAGTCAAATTCCTTATAATTATACAGTGAATGTGACAAATAGGTTCAAGGGATCAGATCTGATAGAGAGTGTGTCAGAAGAACTATGGACAGAGGTTTGTAACATTGTATAGGAGGTGGTGATAAAAATCATCCCCAAGAAAAAGAAATGCAAAAAGGCAAAATGGTTGTCTGAGAAGCCCTTATATATAGCTGAGAAAGTAGAGAAGCAAAAGCTCAAAGGAGAAAAGAAAATATATACCCATCCGAATGCAGAGTTCCAAAGAATAGCAAGGAGAGATAAAGTCTTCCTAAGTGGACAGTGCAAAGACACAGAGGAAAACAACAGAATGGGAAAGACTAGAGATCTCTTAAAGAAAATTAGAGATATCAAAGGAATATTTCATGCAAAGATGGGCACAATAAAGGACAGAAATAGCATGGACCTAACAGAAGCAGAAAAGTTTAAGAAGAGGTGGCAAGAATACTCAGAATAACTATACAAAAAAGGTTTTAATGACCCAGATAATCATGATGGTGTGGTCTCTCACCTAGAGCCACAGACATCCTGGAATGTGAAGTCAAGAGGGCCTTCAAAAGCATTACTCTGAACAAAGTTAGTGGAGCTATTTCAAATCCTAAAAGACGATGCTGTTAAAGTGCTGCACTCAATGTGCCAGCAAACTTGGAAAACTCAGCAGTGGCCACAGGACTGAAAAGGGTCAGATTTCATTCTAATCCCAAAGAAGGGGAATGCCAGAAAATGTTCAAACTACCACGCAATTGCAGTCAATTCACATGCTAACAAGGTAATGCTCAAAATCCTTCAAGCCTGACGTCAACTATATATGAACTGAGAACTTCCAGATGTACAAGCTGGATTTAGAAAAGGCAGAGGAACCAGAGATCAAATTGCCAACATCCATGGGTCACAGAAAAAGTAAGAGAGTTCCAGAAACACATCTACTTCTGCTTCATTGACTACGCTAAAGTCTTTTATTGTGTGGATCACAACAAACTGGAAAATTCTTAAAGAGATGGGAATACCAGACCATCTCACCTGCCTTCTGAGAAACCTTGAAACCTTGAGTATGCAACTCAAGGAAGCAATAGTTAGAACTGGACATGGAACAACAGACTGATTCAAAACTGGGAAAGCAGTACGTCACCCTGCTTACTTAACTGATATGCAGAGAACATCATGCGAAATGCTGGACTTGAGGAACTCAAGCTAGAATCAAGATTGTTGGAAGAAATATCAATAACCTCAGATATGCATATGACACCACCCTTATGGCACAAAGTGAAGAGGAACTAACGAGTCTCTTGATGAAAGTGAAAGAGTAGAGTGAAAAGCTGGGCTTAAAACTCAACATTCAGAAAACTGAGATCATGACATCCAGTCCCATAAGTTCATGGCTAATGGATAGGGAAAAAATGGAAACAGTGACAGACTTTACTTTCTTAGGCTTCATAATCACTGTGGACAATGAATGCAGGCATGAAATTAAAACGCACTTGCTCCTTGGAAGAAAAGCTATAAGAAACCTAGACGGTGTAGCAGGGACATCACTTTGCCTACCAAAGTCCATCTAGTCAAAACCGTGGTTTTTCTTGTAGTCACGTACGGATGTGAGAATTGGACCCTAAAGAAGGCTGAACAGCAAAGAATTGATGCTTTTGAACTGTGGTGTTGGAGAAGACTCTTGAGAGTCCCTTGGACAGCAAAGAGATCCAACCAGTCCATCCTAAAGGAGATCAGTCCTGGGTGTTCCTCGGAAGGACTGATGTTGAAGCTGAAACTCCAATACTTTGTTCACCTGATGCAAAGAACTGACTCACTTGAAAAGACTCTGATGCTGCGAAAGATTGAAGGCGGGAGAAGAAGGGGATGACAGAGGATGAGATGGTTGGATGGCATCACCGATTCAATGGACATCAGTCTGAGCAAACTCCAGGAGATGATGAAGGACAGGGAGGCCTGGCGAGCTGCAGTCCATGGGGTTGCAGATAGTCGGAGACAACAACAACAAAGCAGAAGCCGGAAGACCTCTCGTGGCCTAGTCTCCAAAGTCACCCAGGTCTCTATTACAATATTCTGTTGGCTAAAAGCAATCATAGTATCAGTCCAGATTCAAGGAGAAGAACTGCCCAAGGAGTTGAATATCAAAAAGCATAGTTCTTAGGAGAGGAAGGGAAGTCTCTGGAGAACATGAGCCACACCAGCCTGTCCACTCCCATCCTGCAGCACCTCTCCTCTTGCAGTTTCCACTCTCACCACACTGGCCTTCCCTCAGGTCCTGTTACTCACCACCCTCTATCCTGCTAAAGGCTTTTGCACATGCCTTTTTTTTTTTTTTTTCACTTAGAGTGTTCTTTTGATCCCCAGTTTGCCAAATTAACTACTGTGCCGCTTTCATACCTAAATTAAGTCTGAGGAAAGCCTTTCCTGACTTTCCTAACCAGGCTAAATCTTTTCATGATATCTTCTATACTCTCAGGGCACGGGATATATTTTTAGCACGGTCCTCTTCCCCACCGCACTCTGTATTTGTCTGAATGACTACGTAATTTTTGACTCAGTATCCCCCACTAACCTGGAAGAAGAGCCATGTCTGTTTTACCTTTCTTACCACAGAGCCTGGCTAGTATTCCAGTATTTACTTTCTGAATAAATAATAAACAGAAATAAACTAAACAAACGAAATATCTCTGTATAACAAAGTACCCTTTTCCCTACAGAATTATAGTGAAGTAGATAATCACATTCCCATATTCCATGCATAAATAATTAGACAACCCAAATATAAACCATTTTTTCACAGATGCCATCTCATGAATTTAGATGTCATATTCATTTGCCACATCCTACCTACAAAATTAGCAGATGAAAGCTAGTAAATATAGCTAAACAGAGTAAGTTTTGTGGTATTTTTCTAATCTCCTTTCAAATGAGGCTAAAACGCTTCAATTTTAATTTCTATGATTTAAAAAAAGCAGAAAAGTATACCAAATGGAGAGGTGATTTCCTCCTCTACACAGGAAGCCAATACTGATAGCAAAGACCACTAGAAGCATTCCACTTAGAAACGCAGGGGGATTTGATACACAAATAAAACGAGACACGAATGTGAACTGCCTCCCTCTATGTTATCAATAAAGAAGTGAAACTGTCAGTCGCTCAGTCATGTCTGACTTTTTGTGACCCCACGGACTGCAGCCTGCCAGCTCCTCTGTCCAGGGAATTCTCCTGGCAATAACACTGTAGTGGGTAGCCACTCCCTTCTCCAGAGGATCTTCCTGACCCAAGGATCGAACCTGGGTCTCCTGCATTGCAGGCAGATTCTTTACCATCTGAGCTATAACTTGTCTATAAGTAAACACTATCAAGTTTCCATTTGAAATGAAATATTTCATCTTGTGGTGGGATCTCACATTCCTGTTCTTAGAAAGTTACACGAATAGTGAAAGGCTGAACTGAAGGAAATATTCACGGTGCTTAGTCACTCAGTCGTGTCCGACTCTCCGTGACCCCACGGGCTGCAGCCCACCAGGCTCCTCTGTCCATGGGATTCTCCAGGCAAGAATACTGCAGTGGGTTGCCATGCCTTCCTCTAGGAATCGAACTCAGGTCTCCTGCATTGCAAGCAGATCCTTTATCATCTGAGCCACCAGAGAAGCCCAAATATTCACTAGTTATGGCTATTAGCCCACCTATAATTACCCAGACTTAAAATTTTTTTTTTGTACAAGTGGTTAATAGCCATAATATTCACTAGTTATGGCTATTAACCACTTCTACAAAAATTTTTTTTTAAGTCTGGGTAATTACAGATGGTAATTATCATAAGCCAAAGTTCTTTATCAAAAAGTACATTTTATTTCTGGGCTTTTGAATCCCAAGCCTCTCAACTCTAATTCTTGTCAACTACTGAAAATATCTGGTCTAGGGAAAGACTGTTTCTTGCAATCTGAAATGATTCAATCATGTCTTTACTTATTCTTTCTCCACATGACAATGTGGATTCCATGAAGGCATGAATTTGGTTAGTTCTGTTTACCTAGAGCAATCTCTGGCACATTGTCCTGACCAATGAATTACTGAATGAGTGACTCACACTGGTCTTCTAGAATCAGATTCTATGTATTACTCAAAATATTTATCAATATTCTTATTTGTTATTTATTAAGAAAAAATATTTTGCCAAAAATGCAAAAAAAAAAAAAAAAAGCCTTTTACTTATCATTTATGCTTTCTGGGTATTACACCATATGAAATTAGTGTCTCTAATTATCTAACCAGTCTCAATGACCAGTTAAGAAAAAAATTCTACAATAGGTGGAAAGAGCTTTTGGCTAAGTCCATTGTTAAGAACAAGACAACAAGCCCAAATTGGAATCACTTATGCAGACCTGGGTTCAATCTCTGGGCCAGGAAGACCCCCTGGAGAAGGAAATGGCAACCCACTCTTGCCTGGAAAATCCCATGATCAGAGGAGCCTGGTAGGTTACAGTCTATGGGGCCAAAAAGAGTCGGACACGACTGAGCAACTTCACATTCACCTTTCACCTTTCATGCTTCCCCCAGAAATGGAATGTTAACCTAATCAATCAGGAATCTCCTGATCAGCGCCAGTGAGACAACCCGCCTGATAGAGACCTGCCAGCCTCTAAAGAAAAATGACCTTGTCACAATCAATCCACTTTTTGCTAGTATAGTTTCCTCGTCCCACTGCCTTCTGCCTATATTGGCCTTTAAGCTTTGTACTTATAGCTCCTTTCTATATGCTAGATGGGATGCTGCCTGATTCATGAATCAACAAACGAAGCCAATAAGACTTTCAAAATTTACTCAGTTGAATTTTGTTTTATAACACATTGAATTTCTTTGTTTGTTAAAAGTTTTCTGGAATAAAACTTCATTTTCTTAGTGACAGAGCTGGAATTTGTACCTTATTGTGTGATTTCAGAAGTCTTATCAGATTAAACAACTGCATGGCAAATGCTAAAGAAGTCTACAAGCAGATCCATGAGTATGACCATTTTTGTGGGATAATTTAGCTATTATTTGACTAAAAATTGAAAAAAAAAAGATACCAGATAGAGGGCATGAAAATCTGTTATAAAACAGTTTCTTAAATCTAAACTCTGTCTCTCAATAAATTGTCAAATATTTTGTCTTAAAAAGGTGACTTGATAAGTTGAAACAGTCATTAATGAGTATTTAAACCTATTGGAGGCTATAAAATTTAGATAATAGTAAATATATTAACATCAAATTTGCCTGTTAAGGGAAATTCCCCCAAGTGGTCCTCTAACACAACTTTAATGCTGGCCAACAAACATGACTTGTGGGTTTTCAATATGTGAGTATCTGTACCATTTTGCACCTTATTTCTCAACTCATCAATCACACTGAATTATTGATGACTAAACATCTTTTTCCTTTGTCCTGCCTCTTGTTAGGTGTGGATTAAGATCTAGTTGCTGTTTTTAAAGTCATAAAGTGCTCAACAGAAATTTTAAATGCTCGACAAGTTCAACCTGCTCCACAGCTGCTCCAATTTCAGACTTGAACTTAGAAAAAGTTGTGTTACAAGAAACATGATCCAGTCACATTTTCAAAAGCATTAATGTGTGCCTCCTTAAACCACTCACATTTATCCAAAAAAGAGATACATCAACCTACATTTGCAAGAGCCATATTTGACCCATCTTTTCTCTAGTCTAAGTGTTTTTTCAGTCTAGCCCTCCATTTCCTATAACCCCTGACTCTGCTCTCCAGTTATCTTTAACTCCTGAGTCTGCCTTATTTCTGCTATAGGCTTAGAACAAGGATAGTTACTGGAATAACTATAGTTTGCTAAATAGATTTCCCATCATTTTCTTCAGATCCCACTGCCATCAAATTTCTTGACTGCACCTTGAGAAGAGAAATAAAGAGAAATATGCAATGTTATCCAGTCCATTTCAGTCTCAGATATCCATCAAAAATATTCCATCTTGCCTTCTATTCCTTTGCATTTACCACTCAAACTAACACATACTCCTTACCAGCAGGAGTAATAAGGGCAGAGGTTTCAGATGCATCAGTAACGTCCATTTCTTCTGGTAAGGCAACTCCCTGATTGAACGGAGTATGGTGGGAGATGCATATTTTTCGAACTAAGCCCTTTCAAGGACAGACGCCAAGGTTGAGCAGTACTCCGGCTTCTCGGCCACCCGAAAGGAACTGTGAATGACTACGGAAGATCTGCACCAAACCATCCAGATGCAGCTGAGGAGCTGCTGCGAAACAGCAAAGCCCAGCCTGGGAAATTCATGTCACATCCCGTACGTGGGTCAGAAGGGGCGAAATGCAGACCCACAGAGCAAGGATAAGACAGGCTGCAGACACATACATCCCTTACCAGTGGGGAAGCAGGGGCGAAACACACACAGACACACACACACCCCAAACTACACCCCGAGAAAGCCCTCGGGGCGGGGGGCTCCGGGCAGGCAGCCTCCGTCTTTCCCAGCCTCCGCCTCCGAAATCACGGTCTATTGAACGTCCGAGGCTTCCCCCCTGTGAAGTGCAAAGGGCCACGCCGGCCTTACCTCGGGGGCTGCTGTCCTGGAGGTACGGGGGCGCCGTGGGAGTGACACTCCCCGAGTGGGACGCGGACAGCAGCGGCGAGCGCTCGTCCACGCCGTCAGCAGCCATGACTGCGGCAGAGGCGGCCGCGCAGGCCGAGTCCGCGGCCCCGGGAGGCGGTGTCGGCGGCGCGGCCGCTCGGAGGACCGGGCTGTGTCACACGGTAGGAGGCGGCGGGGCGGGGCGGGGAACGGGGGGCGGAGGAGGGCGGGGTGGGGAGAGGGGAGGGCCCACTGGGGAAGACCGCGGGAAAGCGGCCAAGTCCCCGCCAGCACAGAGGAGCTAAGGGATGCAAGGGGTATCGCAAGCGCAGAGGAGCTAAGGGATGCAAGGGTCACCAAAACACAGAGGAGCTAAGTGGGATGGAAGGGGTACCAAAACCTCAGAGGAGCTAAGTGGGATGCAAGGGTCACCAAAATCACAGAGGAGTTAAGTGGGATGCAAGGGTCACCAAAATCACAGAGGAGCTAAGTGGGATGGAAGGGGTGCCAAAAGCACAGAGGAGCTAGGTGGATGGAAGGGTCACCGAAAGCACAGAGGAGCTAAGTGGGATGGAAGGGTCACCAAAATCACAGAGCAGCTAAGTGGAATGGAAGTGTTACCAAAAACACAGAGGCGCTAAGTGAGACGGAAGGGTCACCAAAAGCACAGAGGAGCTAAGTGGGATGCAAGGGTTACAACTCTTTCCTTTTTGTACTTGACATTTTCTTAGCTAAGGAGAAAGAAGGGGAAAGAGGAAGCGTGAAAGAGGATAAAAAGGCCTGTGGCTTGATGACAGGAAAACTACAGCCAACACAAATCCACGTTTAACTCCTCCAGCGTGGAAAGAGGAGTTCTTTGCTGTCAAACTTGCTGCAGTTATATGAAGAGAGCTTATTTAACCCTAAGAAAGCTTAGGGTTATGAATTCCTTCTCGAGGGCTGCTGCTTTTGTCGGGAAATCATTTTTCAACCTCTGCTGTCCAAGAGGAAGTAGATTTTTGGAGCATCAGTGCCACTCCCTGCTTTTCTTTGTTAATTTTTAAATATGTTTGGTGCTCTAGTAACAGTACCTTATGGAGACGATGCATAGTGTGTTGGCTTTTACAAGTTTCATTTTACAAAATGGATTGTCATGTTAGTTTTGTTTTTGTACTGTGTAGTCTCTGACACACATATGATAATAAGTTTATGAATAATGCAAGACAAAACTGTTTTCTTTAGCTAATGGTTTAAGATAATCTTTCACATGTACAAGAGAACATAAAAAACAAGCTAGGTCACAGTTCTCATTTTGACTTTTGTCTTTTTCTTTTCTTTTTTTGGTGGCTTACTAGAATGGTTTTAAAATCAAAGTTTTGACCATGCCCAGGTTAAAAAAAAAATGCAATGGGAAAATAGTCATTGTCTCAAACCAATAATTTTTCTGCAACAGTTCTGAGTCATTCATCACATATTTATCATGTGATCACCGGTCTGCAAAGATGAGTAGGGCATGGCCTTGGTCTTCAAGATGCCCATGAGGCAGCAGAGTCAAAAACAAATGAAAAATGAGGCTGGTAGTCTTTAAATGGGCTGTGGCTTTAAAGGAGCAAGGGGGAAAGCGAACTGTAGACATTTGAAACTACCTCTTATATTACATGCCCTCTAAAGATGTTCTTTATTCTGAAAAATCCATTTAGGGGTCAGCTGGAAATTCTAAGGGAAAATCAAAGTATAATGTTTTCTATCATGCAACATCTTTCGTGGGTCAGTAGTATCAGAATACAATAACATATAAGGATTCCTATAGGATATAATCAAAGGGCATTTATAGGTCTCCGAAACCTGGAATATGAGGGCTCAAGATATAGCACTCCCTGCAAAAGTGAACACTTAACAAAAGAAACAGCACTGTTTTTACATTTGCAGCCTAGAAGCTGTGGAGATAAAGAAAACTTTAAGACGAATCAACAAAATCCTATTTCTGTAAAGTCGGTCCTCCATATACATGGGTTTCCACATCCAGAGATTCAACCACAGTTCAAAATTTTTTGAAAAAAAGATTTCAGAAAATTGCAAAAAGCAAAATGTAAATTTGTCAGGTTTAGGCAACTGTTTGCATATCATCTACATTGCATTTACAAACATTTACATATTATTTACATTGTATCAATATTAGGTATATTGCAAGCAATCTAGAGATGATTTAAAGTACATGGGAAGATGTGCACAGGTCACATGCAATACTGTGTAATACTGTGCCATTTTATGTAAGGGACTTGCGCATCCAAAGATTTTGGTATCCTTTAGGGGTGGGATGGGATGGTCTGGAACCAATCCCCCAGGGACAGAGAAGGACAAAGGGCCACTGTAGTGTCTTATCCTGTCACCTGTCACACTTTATTGTAATACCATGTTTACATTTTCATGACCCACTCACCTTTTACCCCCAGCTGCCTTTGTGAGATCAGAAACCAACTCTATCTCATTCACTATTAATCTCCAGTATCTAACACAAGGCACAGCACATTAATAAGCGCTCAGTAAATGCTTGCCAAATAAATAACAAGTGAGTGTATGAACAAATCCTTCACAGTCCCAGAATCTTACTAAAATGAATCATTAACAGGAAAAAAGTTAAAAGAGTATTTCATGACATTTTGATATCAGAAGATGAGAGTTTTGCCCTTTGACTATGTTATTGTTCAGTTTTATCTTTACAACTAGAGTTCTGCTATTGCCCAGGTATAATGATCAGTATCAATTTTTTTCATTCTTTATTTCTTTATGTGATTTCTCTATTCATTTCAGAATTCATTTGAGGATGATACAGTTAATGGGTATGTTGAGATTATATTTGCCACAATGTCAAATTTTACCAAAAATAAAAAAACTTTTTTTAGATGACTATCACTTCATTCTAGTTTAAAGATAATATTATAGTTTATGGTTACTCAGTAAATGTTCAGTGGTGGTGGTTTAGTTGCTAAGTCGTGTATGACTCTTGCAACCCGGTGGACAGAGGAGCCTGGCAGGCTACAGTCCATGGGATCCTCCAGGCCAGAATACTGGAGGGGGTTGCCATTTCCTTCTCTAGGGGATCTTCCCAACCCAGGGATCTAACCCAGGTCTCCTGCACTGAAGGCGGATTCTTTACCAACTGAGCTGCCCACAATACTGAGGAGAAGCCCAAAATACTAATCAATCGAAGACATTTTATGATTATGATGTTTTGCCATCACTATTTACTTTCACTTTTGGAATAATAGCATGGTATAAGCAGATATGTCTGTACTAACAGTATGGTATAAGCATCTTTGTGCATCTTGTCATCTAAATCAAGTCCAGGTTTAGACAAAGTTCTTTGAATATGATTCTGCAGATTCAGCTCCTTGGGTGCAGCACCCGTTTATTCAGAGAACCATGAACTGAAAAAAGACAAATGATGTGCCTTCCTCGTCTCCGTCTGCTCCAGTCTCCAACATTTAATAGTGAAACTGAAGAGGATGACAGCCATAAACACGCCCGTTTCGTCAGGGGAGGGGAGGGAGATGACTTGCATTTAGAATGGAAAAAGCATAACATACGCTGAACCACAGAATTCTGAAATCCAGTTGAGCATATGTCACTAGCCGCCTTCCACTGGAGCCAGGGAACGCTCCTTTATTAGGGGTGATTCTGCTCCCGGTGCCCCCGCGCCTCCTCATCTATTGCTGTCCTTGCCTCTTTGCTCTGCCACTGAGTTCTTTCTTGTCCACAAGTTATAGCTCCTGTTTGCAGCTGAGTAGCCTCTCAGCCTACCTCCTGTCTTACACTGGAGGCCCAGAGGCCTCTTTAAAGCTGTGAACTGTCTGTTTTCCTTTTAATCCAAGTTGATAAACTCCATTAAAACCTTTACAGGCTTCCTATAAATCTGACTAGGGTTTACTTCCTACTCCCACAGCCGCAAACATAATTCTTTATGGAAGTGAAGGTAGGCCAGATTTGAGACCCTTCAGATTTTCAGAAATTCCTTTTCTTAGCTAAGGAAGTCTTCAAGTCACTGCTTGAATCTTTCCGATGCCTTAACAAGGGGTTTTATAGCCATCCCTTGGATTAAAATTTTATCCTGAGGCCATTTCTTATTTAAAAATCTCTTACTGGACTTTTCTGAGCCCTCTGCTTTTCCTCTAAATACTGTTGTAAACTCCAAGTTCTTTTTTTGTTCATCTCTGTGATAGGCAAAATAATGACCCCTCAAAAGATGTCTACGGCTAATCCCTGGAATCTGGGAAACCTTACATGGTAAAAGAGATTTAGCACATGTGATTATGGAATGCAGATCTTACCATAGGGAGGCTATCCTGGATTATCCAGGTGGGCCAGTGAGTCTTTAAAAGCTGAGAACCTTCCTGGTTGTAGTTAGCAGTATTCACAGAAGAAGAAGGAGGAGAGATTAGAAGTGTGAGAAGGATACAGCCTACTGCTGCTGACTTTGAGGGTGGAGGTAGAGTGTGGGTGGCCTTTAGAGCTAAGAGTGACTCTCAGCCGACAAGCAGCAAGGACGTGGGGATTCCAGTCCCACAGCCACAAAGAAGTCGATTCTATAAACAACTTTAATGAGCGAAGAAGTCGTGAGCAAAGAGGAACAAAAAGCATCACTCATCACCCACCTATACAAGGGGTAAGCTGAAACCCACTGCAGTCTCTCCTGCGAGGAATCCAAAATGAAAAGCAGGATGAGGCACTCTGTGCTTTGGATAAACAGGCCCCTAGATAGACGCATGTCTCAGGAAGAATTTCAATGACCCCAGGTTCTTGCATCTTCCATATATAGAAAAGCACTAAAATCATTAACCTGAGATGTCTGTTCTTTGTGATTAGCAATAATCTTTTACCAAGATTTAAGCTTGACTGTTTGTATTTCCTAGTCCCTCCTCCGCACCCCACCCCCCAAAAAACATACATATTCTGGCTCTTCCTCTACCTCTTTGGAGCACTTCCTCAGAGCTCTCTCCCAGGCTACAATCCTCAGTAAGACTCTGAATAAAACTTAAACTCACAACCCTTTATGTCCTGTGGTTTTTCCAAGGTGACATATAGATCTTCCCCTAGAGCTTGTAGGTAGAACACAGCCCTGCTAATCCCTTGACTCTGGTCCAGGGAGAAATACTGGACTTCTGACCTACAGAACTATTAAGTTAAAACAAAAATAGAAACCAGGCTTGAGAATCCCACAAGCAGACAAAAATCATTTAAGTTACATAAGCAAAATAAATCTAGCTTATTTCATGGACAAAAGTAAAAATCAACTTAGGGTTTTTCTTATAAGTGACTTATAATCATCTTCCTAAAATGGTATAAGATAATCACTTTAACCAATCCTCTACTACCTGGAAACCCCCATTGTAACACCCAATCACTGTAAAAGTTAAACAAGTTCTTGCTTCCACTTTATAAGATCATCCTGTGACGTCATGCCTCTGAGCTTCATCTCAGTGTTGGATCTGAAGACTCCCAGTTTGCAAACTATCCTCTTGTACAACAAAAACTCTACTTAATATTATTTTAGTTATCTAGTTTTAATTTTTATTATCCCTAGATGTTGACAGAATTATAAAGTGATAAACTTATGCTGTTTAAATTGCTAAGTTTGTGATAATTTTTATGGCAGCAATATAAAATGCCACCTCTTATCAAATACAGATAAATGAAGCTAATTGTTACTTTCTGTATCGTGGATGGAAATTAGCCAGATCAACAAGTTCATTATGTCATGTTCTACCTTCCAAGTTACCACAAGCAGTAGTTCATTGGTAAACCTCTGTTATCACGTCTTTGGAGCAATTTCCTCCCTGCATTTATAGCTTTTACTAACAGTTTCCTCTCTACACCTTCCAGCATTTTCAGTCTCCCTGGTCCTGAAGACAGTGGCATACCATATACTTGGGTTTTGTTAGAGCAATACTCATTTCTGTTACATTTGTTTGTTTATTTGCAGTTTAAGTACCAACCTCTGTTGGATTTATCTTTTGCTGCGTACTTCCAATACCACTTTTTATTGCTTTGTAAGAATCCACCATCTTACAACCTAGTTGGTTAAAACAGCAATGTTTTACTTTTCAGAAAGATGCATTCACCTGGTGGATGAGCTGGGTACTAAGAAAGTTGCATTGGCTGAATCCCTGTCTCCAAATGCACTTTTACCCTGGGTTTCTTGATTCCATGTCAGTCTCAAAACAGTGAACCAGGAGGGCAAAGGCACATGCCGCCAAGGCTTCACAAGCCCAAGGTTTTGGAATAAGTACAGTGTTACTTCTACCATATTATATTGGTCAAAGCAAAGCACAAGGCCAGCCCACATTCAGACAGGCAGAGGGATAGATTCAGTCTCTTGTTGGAAGATGCGGCATGTTACATGCAGAGGAGCATGGATGCAGAGAGGTGTGATTCACTGGAGGTCATTTTACAATCTGTTGCAAACACACAAAATATTTTGTGTTAAAAAAAAAATCATTAAGAAAGACAAAGGAGAGTTCTTCAAGGGACATGATGCTTTGGAGAAGTTCGATTTGAAATTCTTTGCTTCCCTCTGTCTCTCTCTCCACAAGTCAGCACTGAGGAAAGACCAGGTGAGAAAACAGCG
This sequence comes from Cervus canadensis, assembly GCF_019320065.1. Classification (NCBI taxonomy): domain Eukaryota; kingdom Metazoa; phylum Chordata; class Mammalia; order Artiodactyla; family Cervidae; genus Cervus; species Cervus canadensis. Next base: position 69,456,518 of record NC_057397.1, on the reverse strand, counting down.
AGAAGACAGCTGCCTGCAAGTCAGGAAGAGAGTCTTTATCAGAAGCTGAGCTCCTGCTCTTAGACTTCCATCCTTCATTTCCAGCTGTGAGGAAAGAAACTTCTGTTGTTGAAGCTGTCTGTGGCATTGTGTGGTGGCAGCTTGAACTAATGCAGTCTACTAGAGTAAAGCTACTTTGTAAAAATCCTTCTAGCCCTTGGAGGCACACATACACACACTTCATAGAGAAACCTATTTGAGACCATAGAAGCAGTTGATTCATGTAAAAACACATTTTATGATAAGAAACCTACTTCTCCCATGTCTTCAGAAGCCAGCTGTGTTACTGAGCTGGACCCTGTGGGACCTTCCCCACCATCCTCTGCTTTAGCTTTTCTCTGAAGCACCTAGGTAACAGTATTGGCTGCACAATTCCTGAGTTGTTCTGCAGAAGTGAAATCCCCCCACCAAATGGAAACTGGTAACTACTCGATGTCCAGGAGCACATAGCCCTGGGCCTCCTGGAGCCTAAGGACTAATAAAGTTAACCCCACCACGCTGTTCCCTCACCATCAGCCAGTGACCCTGTGACCCCACCACCACCTGGCATTTAAAAGTGTTTTGCCAAAACCCTTTGGGGAGCTCAGGGCTTTTTAGGGCGTGACCCACCAGTCTCCTTGGTTGGCCCTGCATTAAACCTTTCTCTGCTCCAGACTGACGTTTGGGTTTGTTTGGCCTCACTGTGCATCAGGGAATGTGTGGGAGTGTGTGTGTGTCCCCAGGAGCCTAACATTGCACGCTGGTCCCCTGCCCTCCCCCACCCCTCAGCTCCCTGCATCCCCCGCACCCCCCCTGTCTCCCGCCCACCCTCTGGTGTTTGGGGTGGTCCTGCTCCAGCCTTCCTTTTCAAGGGGAAGCCGAGCGAACGGAGGATCGGGATGAGCGAGTCTCAGATTTCAGCAGTGATCGCGACAGTTCACAACTTAATAAACGGTGATGAGGTTAAAAAAAAAACAAAACTTGAACACATAAACTCACGAGAACGGTTCCGGTGAACGAGTGAAAGTCTGGTTCTGCGCCTGTGGCAGGTCGACCTTGGCCGGGGCCAGGCCCTTCCCTGAGCCCCTGCAGCTGCTGGAACCCGTTTTGCTCCAGGGATCTCAGAGGGACTATCCCCAGCGGGCACCAGCCACCCGTGGCGTGAGGCTGTCTGGAGCCTGAGAAGGCTGGATCTGCAGGCCACGTTTGGTGTCTCTGGGAGTGACTTGCTCCAGTTTGCTCAGGTTGGGAATTCCCTCCACTCCATTCTGGCTGCTTCCTTTGTGAGAAGTGGGCAACTTGGTCCACGCTCGATCGCGAGCTGGGCCTATGTGTTCGGAGGCCTCCATCTGGGAATAGAAGTGGAATTTGAGATTATACCCCCTTTGATTTTTTGTTTTTGTGACCATACCTTAGTTGTTGTTTGTGTTTTTCTGTGTATCATTTTGGGGTGAGCCACTTGTGCTTCATTCTTTTTGGGGGGAGCCAGACTACTCTGGAGCCTCTGTTTACTTTTAAAAAAGATGCACAATGTAAGATTTATGAAAAGCTTTATTTGGGGCAAAATGAGGACTGCAGCCCAGGAGACAGCACCTCAGAGAGCTCTGATGAACTGCTCCAAAGAGGTAGGAGGGAAGGTCAATATATGTGATTTTGGGGAAGGGGAGGTTCATGCAATCAAGCACTTATCTTACAAAAGATTTTCTGCTAGTCACATGGAGCTGAAGTCACCATGAAGGCATTTAGTGCTTTTCTAGATGTGAGACAATGCAAGGATTGGGCTTGTAATGTCAGATCCTGAAAATACCTAACCATTCCACTAGTTTTCCTGGAGCACAAAGTGCCTCACTCCTGTTATCCACCCCGAATTCCCTTCAGGGTGTGTGGAAGGTCATCAGCTGTAGCAGCATAGGAGTCAGTTTCCCTCAGAGGTAGATGGCAAATGCCCTTAGCAAGTGACCATTTGTCATTGACAGGGCCCCCTCGTGTTCAGAAATTCGACCATACTTTGGGAAGCATTTCATGACCATTTCCTCCCATGGGGCTAGAAAGGCTCTTTCCTAGGTCTGGTGAAGATTTTTCTGATAGGCCACTACTGGACTAAGTCTTAATAGTCAAAGATCTCTGGATACCTATCTTCTAGCTATAGAACAGGGAGATGTTCCCTCATATTGCATCTTCCCATATCTAGATTTGCACGACTATAATCATTGATCACATACCAAGCTGTATATAGTCATCATTATTTTTCTTGGAGGCTCAGTTAGATATTTGGTAATTGCAAGAAACAACAATCTTGTAAAACAAGTAAATACCAGTAACACAGCTAGCCATATTATTAAAGTCATAAATGAGAATTATGTGATTAGGAACTTCCATTAGGTGGAGCCCAGTATATCCTTAGGTTGTTTGAGTTAGTCTATTCTGTACCAATCTTTATTTTTTATTTTTTTAGGGAAATTATACGTTGGCACTCCCAGCCCAATTTCCTAGTGTTACTAAGCTGATTATCTTTAGTATAATTTAATTGTTCCCAAGATAAAGGAGAGGGACCTTAAAATGTAAATGACCACAGTCAGGCGTTAACCACATCAATCAATCCCATAATGGTTGGAGGTTTTACTCCTTGGCTGAATTTTTGCTTATTGTTCTGATTGAGCTTGAGTAACTTTGGAAGAAAATTCATATTTCTGGCCATGGTCAGAACAGGCATTACTAATTGGCCAGGTGAGAGGATCCTTTCTACTAATATCAAGAGAAGTCTAAACAGAATTGAACTTTCTTTCTTCTAAATAAATTTCCTAAAGGCTGTCTTCTAATTAGAGCCTTGGAGTTGAGTGAAGTGCAAAGGTAATTTAGAAACACTTGACACAGGTAACTGGCCGAAAACTCAATGACTGGCTTCCCTGATAGCTCACTTGGTACAGAATCCACCTTCAATGCTGAAGACCCTGGTTCAATTCCTGGGTTGGGAAGATCCCCTGGAGAAGGGATAGGCTGCCCACTCCTGTATTCTTGGGCTTCCCTGGTGGCTTAGCTGGTAAAGAACCCACCTGCAATGAGGGAGACCTGGGTTCGATCCCTGGGTTGGGAAGATACCCTGGAGAAGGGAAAGGTTACCCACCCCAGTAGTCTGGCCTGGAGAATTTCATGGACTGTATAGTCCATGGGGTTGCAAAGAGTTGGACATGACTGAGTGAATTTTACTTTAACTTTTTAACAATTGGATAGATTTTTTTAAAATTAGCATAGGGTCATGTTCATGATAGAAAACTTTTGATTCATATGTAAAGGTCCAAGAAGTCAGGGAAACATTGTAAATGATCATATGAGTGAGGTCCAGCATCTTGGGTAAGCTGTCTACTTCTGATGTTTTCTCAGTTCTTTACCAAATTACTATAAGTCATAATTAGTTTGAAGAGAAGGTTTTCCTTACACCTGGAAAACACAGATCCAGATCAGTAACTTTTCAGATGGAAACCATAAAAGTTATAAACCTATTCACCAGTTCATTCAGTCCTTTTGTTAACCTTTTGTGAAGCCATCAAGTTTCACATTAGTTTCCTTTAATTTCTTACCCAGGTCAGCATTATGGTCTGAAAGTTAGAAACTTGTATCTATGTAAAAGTCCTTTCTATAAATCTTCTTGAGAGGAAGCATTTTTGCAAAGGAATCAGAATAAAACAATAACTGTATATAAGGACAAAAGTCTTAAGGCGTGTTTAAAATCTGGTTATAATGCAGTTGACAAAGAAACTTGGTTACTGTAGTGACAACACTTTAAGATAGTAACTATAATTATGACTGATAACATTTTTTACCAGCGTATATCAGAATTTTAAGAACTCCATATTGTTCTAGGATATCTATACTAGTGACATTTACCATTTAATGTAACCTGAGATTTATTAACTCATTTTACAATCCTTCCTGTGCAATTAAACATACTAAATGAACTTAATCAGTTTAATATCTCTCTTTCAGATGTTTCAGGGGCCCTTTGAGGCATCCCAAGTTAGCTAGAGGTTAAAAGGGCTTCATTAGAATTTGATTTAGGAAGTTTCGTCAATAAATATCAAAAAGGGTTTATAACACTCAGTCAGATAGGATCACAGGTCATTGTGAAATAGTATATATTGCTTAGCCAAAATAACAATAAAAGATTTCAAAGGCATATACATAACAGATCATTTAAGAGGTAATGAAACATAAAATTTATTATTGAAGATAGTTCAACATCTGAAGAAAGCTTGTCCTCTTCACAGACAGAAAAGCCAAATTCAAGTTTTGCACCAGCTTACTTTTAAATTCATTTACTCAATGAAATTTATTTTAAGCTTAGTCAATCCTGACCATGCACAAAACTCTTTTATTAGGGTCAACTGCCCACAAACATTTTTTATCACTTTCTGTATTCATAACTTTGTTTTTCCATTCAGAAACAGACATCCATGTCAAACTCACTTCCTTTTCCCTTAACAAAATGCAATTCCATTCTTCATACCTTTACTAAAACACACATTCTATTTTTCTTCAGCAACCATGAACGGTCCTTTAAACTAACATTCCATAGATTGGTCAACATAAATATCACTGATAATTTCTAAAAAAACATTTGGTTTCTTATACAGAATGCCTCAGAATGGCACCAAACATATTCATTAATAGTCCAAAGTCACTTTGGTTTCTCTGTAAGAGAAAGTTAGTGTTCAGTAATTGATGTTTCAGGGTCTTATTATATTTGGAAATGACCTAGCTATTCAATAATCTTCCATCACTTAGTTTAGGATAACCCTAGCAATTCAAGTTACCAAAATCTAGATAGCATATTAAAAAGCAGAGGCATCACTTTGCCAACAAAGGTCCATCTAGTCAAGGCTATGGTTTTTCCAGTGGTCATGTATGGATGTGAGAGTTGGACTGTGAAGAAAGCTGAGTGCCGAAGAATTGATGCTTTTGAACTGTGGTGTTGAAGAAGATTCTTGAGACCCTTGGACTGCAAGGAGATCCAACCAGTCCATCCTAAAGGAGATCAGTCCTGGGTGTTCATTGGAAGGACTGATGCTGAAGCTGAAACTCCAATACTTTGGCCACCTCATGCGAAGAGTTGACTTGTTGGAAAAGACCCTGATGCTGGGAGGGATTGGAGGCAGGAGGAGAAGGGGATGACAGAGGATGAGATGGCTGGATGGCATCACTGACTCGATGGACATGAGTTTGAGTAAACTCCGGGAGTTTGTGATGGAAAGGGAGGCCTGGAGTGCTGTGATTCATGGGGTCGCAAAGAGTTGGACGTGACTGAGTGACTGAACTGAACTGAACTGAGAGAGACTATTTTAGACAGAAATTTCTGTCCAACGTTCTTAATAGAGCTTATCTGAAAGTTCTTATCTCATTTACATTTTCTTTCCCAAGAAGTTTCTTCACTTCGGGTTACTTTCTTTGGTGACAAATTTATAACAGATATAACAAGATTTTATTTGACTTATATTAAACCTAGGAAAAATGAAAATACTATGCTTGATGTTAATGGCTCTTAGACATATCAATATTAATTAGATCAACAAACAAACATTGATTTGCTCTTGTTGTTCCGTCACTCAGTCGTGTCCGACTCTTTGCAAACCAATGTGACAACACGCCAGGCTTCCCTGTCCTTCACTATCTCCCAGAGTTTGCTCAAATTCATGTCCGGTGAGTCAATGATATTATCTGACTATCTCATCCTCTGCTGCTCTTTCCTCCTATGGTCTTCAATCTTTCCCAGCATCAGGGTGTTTTCCAGTGAGTCAGCTCTTCACATCAGGTGGCCAAAGTATTGGAGCTTCAGATTCAGTATCAGTCCTTCCAATGAATATTCAGGGTTGATTGCCTTTAGGATGGACTGGTTTGATCTCCTTGGTCTCCAAGGGACTCTCAAGAGTCTTCTCCAACACCACAGTTTGAAAGCGTTAATTCTTTGGTGCTCAGCCTTCTTTATGGTCCAACTCTCACATCCATACATGATCACTGGAAAAACTGTAGCTTTTACTACATGACCTTTGCTGGGAAAGTGATGTCTGCTTTTTCATTTACTTCTAGGTTTGTCATAGCTGTTCTTCCAAGGAGCAAACATCTTTTAATTTCATGGCAACAGTCACTGTCTGCATTGATTTTGGAGCCCAAGAAAATGAAATCTGCCACTGTTGCCACATTTCCCCCTTCTATTTGCCATGGAGTGATAGGACTAGATGCCATGATCTTAGTTTTTTGGATGTTGAGTTTTAAGCCAGCTTTATCACTTTCCTCTTTCACCTTTATCAAGAGGCTCTTTAGTTCCTCTTCACTTTCTGTCTTTAAAGTGGTATCATCTGCATACTTCAGGTTGTTGATATTTCTCCTGGCAATCTTGATTCCAGCTTATGATTCATCCAGCCTGGTATTTCCCATGATGTACTCTGCATATAAGTTGAATAAGCAGGGTGACAACATACAATCGTGACATACTCCTTTCTCTATTTTGAACCAGTCCATTGTTCCATGTCTGGTTCTGTTACTTCTAGTCCTGAGTACGGACTTCTCAGGAGGCAGGTCAGGTGGTCTGGTATTCCCATCTCTTTAGGAATATTCCACAGTTTGTTGGGATCCACGAAAAGGCTTTAGCATAATCAGCGATGCAGAAGTAGATGGGTTTTTTTTTTTTTTTTTTTTGTAATTCCTTTGCTTTTTCTATGATCCAAGGATGTTCGCAGAGATCGGATTCTCTGGTTCCTCTGCCTTTTCTAAATCCAGCTTGCACATGTGGAAGTTCTCGGTTCACGTACTGTTGAAGCCTAGCTTGAAGGATTTGGAGCATAATCTTCTGGCATGTGAAATGAGTGCAATTGTACTGTAATTTGAACATTCTTTGGCATTGCCTTTCTTTGGGATTGGAATGAAAATTGACCTTTTCTAGTCCTGTGGCCATAGTATGATAAAATGATAGTGTAGTTTTCTCTTTAATCTTTGTTGGAATGTAATTGATTTACAATGTTGTGTTAGTTTTAGGCATACAGCAAAGTGAATCAGTTACACATACACCCACTTTGTTTATTATTTTTTAACTTTTTATTTTATATTGGAGTATAGCTGATTAACAATTTTGTGATAGTTTCAGGTGCACAACAGAGTGACTCGGCCACACATATAAATGCATCCATTCTCTCTCAGACTTGCCCCCCATCCATGCTGACACATACCTCAGTAGAGTTTCCTGTGCTATATGGCAGGTCCTTGTTGATTATCCATTTTAGATACAGGAGTGTGTACATGACTCTCTCATAAACCCTAAGTTTCCATTCCCCCCGCCCTCCCCCCAGTTAACCATATGTTCCTTCTCATAGTCTGTGAGTTTGCTTCTGTTTTGTGAATAAGTTCATTTGTGTTATTTCTTTTTAGATTTTGCTTACAAGGGATGTCATACAATACTTCTCTTTCTCTGTGTAACTTACTTCACTCGGTATAACAATCTCTAGGTCTACCTGTGTTGCTGCAAATGGCATTATTTCATTTTTTTAAATGACTAATATTCCATTGTATATATGTACCACATCTTCCTTTTCCATTCCTATGTCAATGGACATTTAGGTTGCTTCTGTGTCTTGGCTATCCTAAACAGCATACAATGAATATTGGGGTGCACATATACTTTTGGACAATGTTTTTCTCTGGATATACACCCAGGAGTAGAATTGCAGGGCCATATGGAAGCTGTATTTTCAGCTTTTTAAGGAACCTTCATACTGTTCTTCATAGTGGCTATACCAATGTACATTCCCACCAACAGCGTAGGAGGCTCCCTTCTCTCCACATCCTCCCCAGCATTTATTGTTTGTGTATTTTTTCATGATAGCCACTTTGACAGATGTTAGGTGATATCTCATTGCAATTTTGATTTGCATTTCTCTAATAATTAAGACTCTTGAGAGTCCCTTGGACTGCAAGGAGATCCAACCAGTCCATCCTAAAGGAGATCAGTCCTGGGTGTTCATTGGAAGGACTGATGTTGAAGCTGAAACTCCAATACTTTGGCCACCTGATGCGAAGAGCTGACTGATTGGAAAAGACCCTGATGCTGGGAAAGATTGAGGGCAGGAGGAGAAGGGGACGACAGAGGATGAGATGGTTGGATGGCATCACTGACTCGATGGACGTGGGTTTGGGTGGACTCCGGGAGTTGGTGATGGACAGGGAGGCCTGGTGTGTTGTGGTTCATGGGGTTGCAAAGAGTCAGACATGACTGAGCGACTGAACTGAATCATTAGTGATATTGAACATCTTTTCATGTTTCTCTAGGCCATCTGTATGTCTTTTTTGGAGAAATGTCAGTTTAGGCCTTTGGCCATTATTTATCTTTTTTATTGAAGGATAATCACTTCACAGAATTTTGTTGTCTTCTGTTATTGTTTTATTGGATTGTTTGCTTTGGTAATATTAAGACTCATGAACTGTTGGTAAATTTTGGAGAATATTTTATCCCTGTCTTTTGGTTGTCTTTTCATTTTGCTTGTGATTTCCTTTGCTTTGCAAAAACTTTGAGTTTAATTAGGCCTCATTTGTTTGTTTTTTGTTTTTATTTGTTATTCTGGGAGATGGGTAAAAAAAGATATGATTGCAATTTATGCCAGAGTGTTCTGCCTGTATTTTCCTCTGGGAGTTTTATACTGTCTGGTCTCACCTTTAGGGCATCCCTGATAGCTCATTTGGTAAAGAATTTGCCTGTAATGCAGGAGACCCTGGTTCGATTCCTGAGTCAGGAAGACCCACTGGAGAAGGGATAAGCTACCCACTCCAGTGTTCTTGGACTTTTCTTGTGGCTCAGCTGGTAAAGAATCTGCCTGCAATGCGGGAGACCTGGGTTCAATCCTGAGGTGGGAAGATCCCCTGGAGAAGGGAAGGGCTACCCACTCCAGTATTCTGGCCTGGAGAATTCTATGGACTATACAGTCCATGGGGTCACAGAGTCAGACACGACTGAGTGACTTTCACTTTTCTATGTATTCCCGACAGCTTTTCTTAATCTCTTCTGCTTCCATGAGTTCCTTACCATTTCTGTCCTTTATTGTGCCATCCTTGCATAAATGTTCTGTCGATATCTCCAATTTTCTTGATGAGATCTCTGATCTCTAGTCTTTCCTATTCTATTGTTTTCCTCAATTTCCCTGCAATGTTCATTTAAGAAGGCCTACTTCTCTCTCCTTGCTATTCTCTGGAACTCTGCATTCGGTTGGATGCATCTTTCCCTTTCTCCCTTGCCTTTCACTTCTCTTCTTTTCTCAGCCATTTGTGAAGCCTTCTCACACACCCACTTTGTCTTCTTGCATTTCATTTTCTGTGGGATGATTTTGGCCGCTGCCTCCTGCACCACATTACAAACCTCTGCCCATAGTTCTTCAGGCACTGTGTCTACTGGTCTATTTCCTTGAAGCTAGTCGTCACCTCCGCTGTAGAGTAATGGATTCGATTTAGTTCATGCCTGAGTGGCCCAGGTCTTCTCTGGTGGCTCAGTGCAGTGCAGGGGACCTGGCTTCCGTTCCTGCATAGGGAAGATCCCCCTGGAGGAGGGCATGGCCGCCCACCCCAGTATTCTCGCCTGGAGAATCCCATGGAAAGAAGAGAGTGGCAGGCTACAGTCCATGGGGTCACAAAGAGTAGGGCATGACTGAGTGGCTAAACCTACCTGCCTGAATGGCCTAGTGGTTTTCCCTTCTTTCTTCAACTTAAGCCTGAAGTTTGCGATAAGGAGTTCATGATCTGAGTCACAGTCAGATCCAGGTCTTGTTTTTGCTGGCTGTATAGAGATTCTCCATTTTCAGCTGCAAAATATATAATCAATCTGATTTTAGCACTGACCATTTGGTGATGCCCATGTGTAGAGTCATCTCTTGTGTTATTGGAAGAGTGTGTTTGCTATGACCAGTGTACTCTCCTGAAAAAACTCTGTTAACCTTTGCCCTGCTTCATTTGATACTCCAAGGCCAAACTTGCCTGTTACTCCAGGTATCTCTTGACTTTCTATTTTTGCATTCCAATCCCTTATGGAGAAGTGGACATCTTTTTTTGGTGTCAATTCTAGAAGTTCTTTTAGTTCTTCATAGAATCAATCAGCTTCAGCTTCATTTGGCATTAGTGGTTGGGGCATAGACTTGGATTACTGTGGTGTTTAATGGTTTGCCTTGGAAACAGATCATTCTGTCATTTTTGAGACTGCATCCAAGTACTGCATTTTGGACTCTTGTTGACTACGAGGGCTTCTTTGTTTCTTCTAAGAGATTCTTGCCCACATTAGCAGATATAATGGCCATCTAAATCAATTTGCCCATTTCCATCCATTTTAGTTCACTGATTTGCCATCTCCTGCTTGACCACGTCCAATTTTCCTTGATTCATGGACCTAACGTTCCCGGTTCCTATGCAATGTTGTTCCTTACAGCATCAGACTTTATTTTCATCACCAGACACATCCACAACTGAGCGTGATTTCTGCTTAGACCCACCAGATTCTTTCTTTCTGGAGCGCTTAGTAATTGCCCTCTACTGTTCCCCAGTATCATATGGGACCCCTGTGATGTGTGAGGCTTATCTTCTGGTGCCGTAACTTTTTGCCTTTTCATACAGTTCATGGGGTTCTCTTGGCAAGAATCCTGGAGTGGGTTGCCATTCCCTCCTCCAGTGGACCATACTTTGTCAGAGCTCTTCACTATGCCTAGCGCATCCTGGGTTGCGCTGCATGGCATGGCCCACAGCTTCACTGAGTTATGCAGGTCCTTTTGCCACCATAAGGCTGTGATCCACGGAGGGATTTTTTTTAGTGACGGGTTAAAGAAAAAATTTCATGAAAGAAGAAGAAAAGTAATTTAGCAAAAAGGATTTGGAAACGGGTGAGAAACGAAAAATGTGAGATTTTGAAACATTGTAACTTAAAATATTTGAACAAGGTAAAATAGAATATAAATCAGAAGACTTCTTAGAAAGTTAAAAGACCAAAAGAGAAAATTCTTTAAGGTGTTTCTTTTTATTTACTGGCATTCTATTATTTGCCACTGGGTAAAAGCTCATTGAAGAGACAAGATCTGATCTTTCATCTTATAATCACGGCTGAGAAATATTGAAGGTAAGATGTAAGAAGATATTTCTATAACTGTTGAATTCAAAGATAAAAGAAGCCTTAAGTGCTCTTTTACCTGCCTTTACTATTGCTTAGTGATTATCAGCTCAGGTTTGATTTATTAAAATGTTTACTGAAGGGCTTCCGTGTGCTAGGCACCATACCAGGCAATGAGAACACACCTGTGAAGAAGACAGATCTAGTCAGTCTGGCTCCACGGACGTACGTCCAGGTGCAGGATGCAGAGAAGACAAAAATACTACAGAGAAGAAAAATAAGGCACTTGCAATAGAGAATGAATGTAGAGGACTGTGAATTACTTTAGATAGAGTGGTCAGAGAGTGATAACAGATGTATGTTTGCAGTGTTGAGAAATCACTGTTTCCAAAGGTATCCATTCCTGGGAAAAAAGCATGGTAGTTTAAAATACCAAATTCCAGATGGCTTAATCAGATTGTAACAGAGTGTGGCACGGATGAGACTGGTGATGGCCCTGAGATGTATACTAAAACCTATACACTTATTGAGAAACTAAAGGGTCGGAACTCTTAAATTCGGCTTGCATTTTTAAAGATCACTCCTATTGTGTTATAAAGAATGAACATGAGAGAGGCATGTTTTTGTAGTACAGGTGAGAAATGATTAAGGCTCAGACTTAGACAGGTGCCAGTGGATGGTGAAGAGAGTGGATTGATATAAGATATAATTAAAAGGTAGGACTTAGTGATTTGTTGTAAGTAAAGTAGTCAAGAATGATACCCAGGATTTTTCTCAATGTGTTTATTTTTAACAGAAGGATAATTGCTTTACAATATTGTGTTGCTTTCTGCCATGCATCAACAGGAATCAGCCATAGGTATACATATGTCCCCCCCCTTGAAGCTCCCTCCCACCTCCCACCCCATCCCACCCCTCTAGGCTGTCCCAGAGCCCCATTTGTATTCTCTGAGCCACAGAGCGAATTCCCGTTGGCCGTCTATCTTACATACGGTAGTGTATATGTTGGGTGTCCCAGGTGGCACTAGTGGTAAATGCAGAAGACTTAAGAAATGTGGGTTTGATCCTTGGGCTGGGAAGATCCCCTGGAGAAGGGCATGACAACCCACTCCAGTATTCTTGGCAACAGAATCCCATGGACAGAGGAACCTGGCGGGCTACAGTCCGTAGGGTCGCAGAGTCAGACTCGGCTGAAGTTCTTCACGGACACACGCAGTGTATATGCTTCCACGCTACTCTCTCCATTTGTCCCACCCTCTCCTTCCCCCTTCTCCCCCCATGTCCGTAAGTCTGTTCTCTATGTCTGCATTTCCGTTACTGCCCTGACAATAGGTTCACCAGTGGTACCTTTCTAGATTCTTCATATATGGGTTAATATACAGTATTAGCTTTTCTCTTTCTGACCTACTTCACTCTGTATAATAGGCTCTAGGTTCATCCACCTCATTAGCACTGACTCAGATGTATTCCTTTTTATAGCTGAGAAGTATTCCATCATATCCATGTACGCAGCTTCTTTATCCATTCATCTGTCAGTGAATATCTAGGTTGCTTCCACGTCCTATCTATTGCAATATTGCTGCAATGAACACTGGGGTACATGTGTCTCTTTCAATTATGGTTTTCTCAGGGCATATGCCCAGTAGTGGGATTGTTGGGTCGTATGATAGTTTTACTCTTAGTTTTTAAAGGAATCTCCATATTGCCTTCCTTAGTGGCTGTATCAATTTACATTCCCACCAAAAGTGCAAGAGGGATACCCAGGGTTTTGATGTAAGTAACTGAGGACAGTGGTGTTATTTATTGGTTGATTTGTTACAATTTACTGTATGTCAATTATACCTCAATAGATAAAGCTTTAGAAAGATAAAAGGTTAAAAGAAGATGCTATCAGAGAGGAAGCAGGGCTGTGCCAGTGATTCAGCAGGTAAGGCGATCGGCAGTGTCTTGAGGGAGGTGCTATATACTTGATGGCAGGGGCGCCATGTAAGTTTTGAGGCACCTTTGACAAGGTGAAACATGTGAATTTTTACCTGAATAAAAGACCAGCTTTACAAGATTTGTGAGTATTTTTCCCAATTCATAAAAGTACCTTGAGAAAAACTTCTGTGGCAAGAAGAAACAGAAAAAAAGATCAAAATTGCTAAGGTCTGGGGTTGGGGGTCGATGGGATCAGACATGAATGTAGGAACAAAAATAGGTGGGGTCTTCTAAGATACAGAGTGATGCCATTTAGTGAGTTCTTAAAAAATCCTGAAAATATGCAAACTTTTTCAAAAAAGAACAAAACCCAAAAAATCTGGAGAAAAATTTAGAGAACTTTAAGTACGTTAAGTCTGAAGTACCTGTGGGACAATCCAAGTGAAGTCAACCGGTAAGCTGTATATATACGTCTGACCCTGGCACTTGGAAGAAAGGTTCAGTTGGCACGTAGATGTAGTAATTGCAGCCATGGGAAATGAAATTGGCAGAAAGTGTAGAGAGTGATAGATGTGCTTGGGCCAGAGCCCAGAGGGATCCAGCAAATTTTAGTGAGTGATAGAGAAACAGCAAAGGCGAAAAAGCAGGAGAGGGTGTGTCACGGAGGCCAGGGGAGGAGATACACGACACTGAAGAAACTGTATATGTGTATTCCAGATGGTGATAACTGTTATCATTAAGCAGGTTAAACAAGGCAATAGGGAAGCTAGGTGGGGAGGGCACATTGCTTTTGGTTTTGTGTTGCACAGAGGGACAAGGGCAGGTTTATTTATGTTTGAGTAGAAGTGTGGACAGAAGGGACACTCAGTGGTGTCCAATATTACTTAGAAAGTAACAAGTTAGAGGCTGAAAAGTGGTGATTTTGACAGTTGTCTTATGTGATGGAAAAATATGCAGCAGTTAGAAATGTTCTACTGCAAGTGAAAAAAAAAGCAGACATTTATATATATATTTTATATAGTCTAAATAGGAAAAGTAATTCAAAAGTAATTTCCAGTAAGAAATGTCCTATTCTCAGGACATCCCTGCATGGCAGATAACACTTATCATCATCTACAATTTGTTCAAAATTTCTCCAGAAATGTTTTAATTAAAAAAGGTAAAATAACATTATTTTTCTGTTAACATGAACATGCTGATGAAAGATAAAAAAATAATTATCCAAAAGGCTACCACTCAGATGTAGGTACTATTAAATTTGCAATATCCAAATAATTTTCTACATTTTCAAGATAGATGGAGAGACAAAGACATTGAACATTTTAAAAAAAATGTAAAAGAAGTATTATTATATTTGCTTTTGACTTTTATTTTGACTTTTTCCTTCCTGTATGTCATGAGACCCTTTCCGTTATCAATCAGTAGAGATCTCACTCTATTTAATAGTTACACATTAATGTATTTAACTAACATCTTATAACTTATATACACATTGTTTCTAAGTTTTACAAATTGTTTCATACTCTTCTATTGTCATCCAGGATAAATTTCAAGAAATTAAATAGTTGGTTTTGGTATAATTATTATGCTACCTTCAAAAATGTAAAAAGTTAATTACATTGAAAGAATTTATTGATCATTTCATCACTATTGCATTATTTGCTCCACTTCAAATATCTTGGACCCTATTTTCTTTATCTCTAGCATAGAATTGATGATGGTAATAGCTTTTTTCTTATCTTAATGAACTGAGGCTTTAAAATAGTAATAATATATAAGGACTTTATAATCATAGAGCACTGTGCCCATTTTAGCAATCGTAGAAGGCATATTATGGAAATTAATTGAATATCTGCAGTTCTTCTTTAAAGAAAACTGTGTAGAAGTTCAGTTAAAATATTATTTTAGACTACAGAAACCTCTTAAACTCAAACTTCAAGTTGATTTTCATTCCATGTTTTTATTATTATAAAATATTTAGCATATAATAGCTGAGTAAATAGGTTGCTGCCGAAGAGCTCAGTGTTGTAAACTAGTAGTTGCTTTAGGCTGCGCGTCTCAAAATGCATGGCCTTCCCATTTTGCTGTAGGTTGAACTGGTGGTGGTGGTTGTTTAGACTCGGTTTCCCCCCAAATTCATATGTGGTGGTGGTAGTTTAGTAGCTAAGTCATGTCCGACTCGTGATCCCATGGACTATAGTCCGCCAGGCTCTCTGTCCATGGGATTTCCAGGTGGGAATGCAGGAGTGGGTTGCCATTTCCTTCTCCAGGGGATCTTCCTAATCCTGGTATGGCTGCATAAGGAAGTAATTAAATGAGGTCATAAGGGTGGAACCTTAATTCAATAAGATTTGTTATTTTGCTGTTCAGTCACTAACTCCTGTCTGACTCTTTGTGACCCCATGGACTATACAGTCCATGGAATTCTCCTGGCCAGAATACTGGAGTGGGTAGCCTTTCCCTTCTCCAGGGGATCTTTCCAACCCAGGGATTGAACCCAGGTCTCCTGCATTGCAGGCAGATTCTTTACCAGCTGAGCCACAAGGGAAGCCCAAGAATATGGGAATGGGTAGCTTTTTCCTTCTCCAGTGCATCTTCCCAAACCATCAATCAAACTGGGGTCTCCTGCACTGCAGGCGAATTCCATAGCTCTGATTATATGAATCTTTGTTGACTAAGTGATGTCTTTGCTTTTTAATAAGCTGTCTAGGTTTGTCATACCTTTCCTTCCAAGGAGCAAGCGTCTTTTAATTTCATGGCCGCAGCCACTATCTGCAGTGATTTTGGAGCCTAAGAAAGTAACGTCTGTCACCACTCCCACTTTTTCCCCTTCTATTTACCATGAAGTGATGGGACCGGATGTCAGGATCTTAGTTTTTTGAATGTTGAGTTTCAAGCCAATGTTTTCACTCTCCTCTTTCACCCTCATCAAGAGGCTCTTTAGTTCTTCACTTTCTGCCATTAGAGTGGTGTGTTCTGCATATCTGAGGTTGTTGATATTTCTCCAAGCAACCTTGATTCCCACTTGAGCTTCATCCAGCCTGGCATTTCACATTATCTACTCTGCATATAAGTTAAATAAATAGGGTGACAATAAACAGTCTTGACATACTCCTTTCCCAATTTTGAACCAGTTAGTTGTTCCATATAAAGTTCTAACTGTTGATTATTGACCTGCATACAGGTTTCTCAGGAGACAGGTAAGGTGGTCTGGTAGTCCCATCTCTTTAAGAATTTTTCATAGTTTGTTGTGATCCACATAGTCAAGGCTTTCCTGTAGTCCATGAAGCAAATATTTTTCTGGAATTCCCTTGCTTTCTCTATGATCCAATGAATGTTGATAATTTGATCTCTGGTTCCTCTGCCTTTTTTACATCCAGTTGGTACATCTGGAAGTTTTCAGTTCACATACTGTTGAAGCTTAGCTTGAAGGATTTTAAGCCTAACCTTACTAGTATGCGAAATGAGTGAAATAGTTGGGTAGTTTGAACATTTTTTGCCACTGTCCTTCTTTGGGATTGGAATGAAAATTGACCTTTTCCGGGGCCCATAGGGGCTTCCCTGGTAGCTCAGCTGGTAAAGAATCTGCCTGCAATGCAGAAGACCCCGGTTCAATTCCTGGATCAGGAAGATCCCCTGGAGAAGGGATAGGCTACTCACTCCAGTATTCTTGGGCTTCCCTGGTGGCTCAGATGGCAAAGAATCTGCCTGCAATGCAGGAGATCTGGGTTCAATCCCTGGGTTGGAAAGATCCCCTGAAGAAGGGAAAGGCTACCCACTCCAGTATTCTGGCCTGGAAAATGAAAGTGAAGTCATTCAGTTGTGTCCGACTCTTAGCGACCCCATGGACTGCAGCCTACCAGGTTCCTCTGTCCATGGGATTCTCCAGGCAAGAGTATTGGAGTGGGTTGCCATTGCCTTCTCCATCCTTCTCCATTCTTGCCTGGAGAAGACCCATTTACAGAGGAGCCTGGCGGGCTACAGTCCATGGGGTCACAAGGAGTCGGATACAACCCAGCGGATCCCACTGACTAAGCACAGCACAAGAAGATGGCAGAGAGCACGTTCTCTCTCCCATTCCTGAATCTTGCCCGCCCTTCTCCTCACCCGGAAACACACCAGGAAACAGTGAGAAGGCCGCTGCCTACAAGTCAGGAGAGAGCGCTCATCAGAAACAGAATCTGTTGGCATCTTGACCTTGGACTTGTCAACCACCCAAAACAGTGAGAAATAAATTTATGTTGCTAAAGCTACCCAATCTATGGTATTTTGTTATGGCAGCCCGCATAGACTAAGAAACATATCATTTCCTTTTTTTTCTTTTTATCATTATGATGGTCTTTAGGATGACTGGCTCAAAATTGCCGACTCATAAAAACTAAGTCCCTCTGCTGTGTGTAACCCTGCTGAGGTAATTTGTGACCCTTGAATATCAATCTCGTTTCATAAATAGTTGCAGTCTTGCCAACCAAACAGAAAATGGAAACTCTGAATTCTCCTGTATTTTTTCCTGGAATATAGGTTCATAACATCATTTAATCCTCCTGAGAGTTCTTTGAAATTAACAGTTGGGAAAAGGTATTTTAGATTTCAACTCCTCCTGTTTCATATTGGGAATATTCTCCTGCTGTCCCAGAGAGGACAATGAAATGATGTTTCCAGTAAGCTAGATTTGCTGGTTCAGTGCCAACAGAAAAGAATGCAGCAAAGTCTGCTGAGCAGATCATGGTAACCATGTACAAGTCCTTCAGAACCTTTGTATTGATCCTTGAATCTGTGGCAGTCATTTTGGACTCTCTCCAAAAAAAAAAAAAAAAAAATCAGAATTTTTAGGGCTTCATTAGTAGAAATATGACTTCCCAAACTCAAGTTGAAAAAATACTGAACAAAGCATGTTGAGTTAGTTTATACTTATTTTTCACAGATTCTTTGTGAATTCATTTACTGAAATTAGTAACCCTGAAATAAAAACTAATGGCCCATTGATGTGCAGAGAAGCAAAAAAAAAAAAAAAAAAAAAAAAAGTCACCTGAAATGTGTAATCCCAGAATGGAACAAGGTGACACCTTATCTTGTCTCAGTTCTCATACTGTAAACAATTGTCTTTTTCAAGATAAAATTATTGTGATTTTTGGAATTTTGTGCTTTTTATGAGTGATTTTGCTGTTTAAAATGGTCTCTAAGGGTAGTGTATTGTTCTTAAGTACTTCATAGACAAAATATGTGTTAGGTAAGATTAATTGTCTAGAGCCAGATCCTGGAATGCAAAGTCAAGTGGGCTTTAGGAAGCATCCCTATGAACAAAGCTAGTGGAAGTGATGGAATTCCAGTTGAAATATTTCAAATCTTAAAAGATGATGCTGTGAAAGTGCTGCACTCAACATGCCAGCAATTTGGAAAACTCAGCAGTGGCCACAGGACTGGGAAAGGTCAGTTTTCATTCCAATCCTAAGGAAAGGCAATGCCAAAGAATGGTCAAACTACCACACAACTGCACTCATCTCACACGTCACAGTAAAGTAATGCTCAAAATTCTCCAAGCCAGGCTTCAACAATACGTGAACTGTGAACTTCCAGATGTTTGCACTGGATTAGGAAGAGGCAGAGGAACCAAAGATCAAATTGCAACATCCGCTGGATAATCGAAAACACAAGACAGTTCCAGAAAAACATCTACTTCTGCTTTATTGTCTATGCCAAAGTCTTTGACTGTGTGGACCACAACAAACTGGAAAATTCTGAAAGAGATGGGAATACCAGACCACCTGACCTGCCTCTTGGGAAATCTGTATGCAGTTCAAGGAGCAACAGTTAGAACTGGGCATAGAACAACAGACTGGTTCCAAATCGGAAAAGGAGTACATCAGGGCTGTATATTGCCATCGTGCTTATTTAACTAATATGCAGAGTAGATCATTTGAAATGCCGGGCTGGATGAAACACAAGCTGGAATCAAGACTGCTGAGAGAAATATCAATAACTTCAGATATGCAGGTGGCATCACCCTTATGGCAGAAAGTGAAGAACTAAAGAGCCTCTTGATGAAAGTGAAAAAGGAGAGTTAAAAAGCTTGAAACTCAACGTCCAGAAAATTAAGATCATGGCATCTGGTCCCATCACTTTATTGCAAAAAATGGGCCAACAGTGGAAATAGTGACAAACTTTATCTTTTTGGACTCCAAAATCACTGCAGATGGTGATTGCAGCCATGAAATTAAAAGATTCTTGTGCCTTGGAAGAAAAGTTATGACCAATCTAGACACCATATTAAAAAGCAGAGACATTACTTTGCCGACAAAGGTCCATCGAATCATGCCTATGGTTTTTCCAGTGGTCATGTATGGATGTGAGAGTTGGACTATGCAGAAAGCTGAGAGCAGAAGAATTGATGCTTTTGAACTGTGATGTTGGAGAAGACTCTTGAGAGTCCCTTGGACTGCAAGGAGATCCAACCAGTCCATTCTAAAGGAGATCAGTCCTGGGTGTTCATTGGAAGGACTGATGTTGAAGCTGAAACTCCAATACTTTTCCCACCTGATGTGAAGAGCTGACTCCTTTGAAAAGACCCTGATGCTGGGAAAGATTGAGGGCGGGAGGAGAAGGGGACGACGGAGGATGATATTGTTGGATGGCATCACCACTCGATAGACGTGAGTTTGAGTAAACTCCAGGAGTTGGTGATGGACAGGGAGGCCTGGCATTCTGCAGTCCATAGGGTTGCTAAGGGTTGGACATGACTGAGCAACTGAACTGAACATTAATTGAGGCCATTAGTTACAGTTCTATTGGCCATGGGTTCAATGTTAGTGAATCAACAACAGATACTAAATAAGGTATCTTAAAACAAGGTTATGCATACATCATTTGGTGACAATAATGTGACCAGAGGCTTGCAGAAACCTAATTCTGTATTTCTCCTAGGGAGAATGATATGATATTCACTACTTCAGTGTTTAAGAAACTTGAGAACATAACTACCACCAGTTTCAAAAATCAACTAGATACAGACATGTAGTAGTGAATCACAAAATTAGAATCAATAATGGAATAATGTGTGCTAATACAGATTTTTTTATAGTTCATAATGTATCAGTTAAAAAATCTGAAGTATTAGTTGCACAGTCATGTCTGACTCTTCGTGATCCCATGGACTATAGCCCACCAGGCTCCTCTGTCTGTGGAATTCTCCAGGCAAGAATACTGGAGTGGGTTGCTATTCCCTTCTCCAGGGGATCTTCCTGACCCATAAATTGAACCCGGGTCTCCCGCATTGCTTGATTCTTTAAAGATAAAACGTCCTCCTACTCATTATTCAACTCATAGTGTCTGTAGTGCATTATTTTTGATGTTTAGTTCAGTTGAAACTATAAATTTGAATATATTTCATTCTTCTTTAATACCTACCCATCAAATATAGGTGTGTCCCTTAAGGTTTAATCCCCATTTCTTTTTTCTTCTATTTCCTATCATTATTTCCAGGGTGATTTCTCATGGATACAAATGCCACCTTTAAGTCAGAAAACTAAAATCTAAATTTCCAGTCATGACATCTCTTCTGGCTCTGGACCTAAATACCTGTCTGACTTATCCACAAATGTCCCTGTCACAGATAATGCTCAACATGTTACAAACAAAATTCATTTTCCCTTCCATGAACCATTGTTTTCTGAAACTATGTACCTTACCTAAGGTACATAGGTAATGTAGTAATGAGCTTTATTCATTATTATATTATTTTTTCCTCACAACAATCTTCTACATAGGTGTTGTAGTATGGATGAAGACAGGATTGTATAGGTGGTATAAACTGACCTTGAGATCAGATTTGGTTGTTACTATGTGGTCTTAAGCCAATTACCTTTTTTGAGCCTCCTTTTCACGGACAGTAGATACAACACAGATTTTATTTTTCTACTTGAAAGTGTGGTAGGTACTCAAAGTGGCAGCAACAACACCCCATCCAAGTTGAGATTTGCAAGAAATCTCAACTTTACCCTAAACTTAGTGAATCAATATTTGCATCTTAATATGATCTTCCTAGGCAACTGGCTTGCATATTTAAATTTGAGCATCACTGGTCTGGTTTTCCCTTGCTAATAGAAAGCTGTTATATCACCTTCAAGGGAGTAGATCATTCACGGATCAAAAAAGTCCTGTAACTTACTAAAGCTACCATTACAATTATTGCCAATGCTCTTATCTACCTGTTATCAATTATATATAGCTGCTGTAAGTGGATCTTTGATTTTATTCAGAAACCTTGAAATATCTGATTTAAATCTACTTCATGGTTATTCACTACATTTTTTGGCTGTTCGGGGTCTTTGTTGCGTCGTGGAGGCTTCTCCTGTTGCAGTGCAGTGCAAACATTCTCTTAGGGCTTCTCTTGTGCATGGGCTGACTGAGCATGCGTGCTCAGAAGTTGTGGCATGTGGGATCTTAGTTCCATGACCAGTAACCAAACCCAGGTCCCCTGCATTGGAAGGTGGATTCTTAACCACTGGACCATAGGGAAATTGTCTTTCTACCATTTTA
This sequence comes from Cervus canadensis, assembly GCF_019320065.1. NCBI lineage: Eukaryota > Metazoa > Chordata > Mammalia > Artiodactyla > Cervidae > Cervus > Cervus canadensis. The sequence goes on along the minus strand of NC_057397.1, from coordinate 69,434,923 downwards.
AGTTGTACTCCTTCAACATTTAAAAATTTGGATTGTTCAGTCTGGTTTTCCTTGTGTTCCATCTTCACAAAGAAAAACAGAAGCACTAGTTCTCATCTGAAATATTTAGAAAATGAGACCAAATCATTTATTTAAAGAGGGATGCTGCAATACCTTACAGTTCAATCACAGAATCTCATACAATAACACTGCTTGAGCAAACCTGTTTCTAGATTCTAATACTGTTTAACTTATTAAATATTCATAATGTACAATGCACTGTGTGAACTGAGGCTTACAGATGCTTAATAATACATCTTATAATATAATCTGTGCCGCTGTTACCTTGACATACATTTCTCACAAGCTCCCAGGCAGTGCTCATGCTGCTTCTCTGAGGATACTTTTCAATAAAGATTTTAGAGCAAGAAGAATTATATAGATGTCTGAGAAAGGAATAACAAAACAGTGATGGGGAGAGGGGCAGTAGTTGGTGATGAGAGTTGAGAATTTAGCTTCTCTCTCTTTAAAGAGTCAGCTGTTAAGTCCTTAGAATTCATTATGGAAAAATTCAGTTGTGAAAAATCTGCCACTATGTATCCGGTAGTCATTACAGAATGTGAGCATTGGACCATAAAGTTTTGAGCACTGAAAAAATGGATGCTTTTGAATTGTGGAGCTGAAGACTCTTGAGAGTCCCTTGGACTGCAAGGAGATCAAACCAGTCCATCCTAAAGGAAATCAGTCTTGAATATTCATTGGAAGAACTGACGCTGAAGCTGAAACTCCGATACTTCGGCTAGCTGATGCGAAGAACCTGGAAAAGACACTGATGCTGGGAAAGACTGAAGGCAGGAGAAGGGGGCTTTGGCCACCTGATGTTTAGAACCTTGGAAAAGACCCTGATGCTGGGAAAGATTGAAGGCTGGAGGAGAAGGGGGCTACAGAGGATGAGATGACTGGATGGCCTCAATGACTCGAAGGACATGAGTTTGAGCAAACTCCTGGAGATAGTGAAGGACAGGGAAACCTAGTGTGCTGCAGTCCATGGCGTTGCAACTGAACGACTTAGCAACTGAACAAGAACTGTGGCACTTAGAATAGTTTATATTGAGTAAATCCACTTCTTAGAATTGGAAGGTAGCAAAATCTAGAAAGTTCAGTAACTAGGTCTTTCCCAGGTGCATATGCCATTCTTCATTTAGTGTTCTCCTTCCTAGCTCCCTGCCTTTTGTACATCCATCCCATAATATACAACTCATAATGTCCTTATTATTGCAGTTTCTAAATTATCAGCATTTATTATAACCTATTTCATAACAGTAAGAATTTTCAAATGTTATTTTTCAGCATTTAACTTAGCTCCTAGGCTTTTTTGCAATGTGATCATTTGTGATTTCTAGAAATATATTAAAGTTTTCTCTGCACCCTAGTATAAGATTACTTAAGAAATGTTTCAGGACAATTTGAAAATAATCTGAATGCACACACACCTCTGAACTATTTACTTCTTAATTATCTCAACTTTTCATTTATTTGGCTTACTAAATGGTTTAAGTATTGACGTCACAGTCCAACAATTTTTGCGATGTGTATTTTCTTTAAAGGATTATTTTATTAATACTAAGCACATAAAGTGCACTAATTTTAAATGTACAATTTTTAAAAACATGTATACATCAGTAAAACTATCACTCATAGGAAGGTATTGAACATTTATTTTACAATGAATGCCATGTTATCTACCACATAAAGCATCCTAAATATTACAACCTGTACTGTATATTTTATAAATGTTATAGCTTGAGTTGTCTAATAAAAATATTGCTCCCTACTTGCATTTCTATGACTTATTGTTTTATCTTTAAACTCTTTTACGGTTTGTTTTCTACAAATGTGAGTATCCAGGATTATAGATTGATTTTTGACCCAATTTCAACCTTTTAAAATAGGAACATTTAACCAGTTTGAGTGTGGTAACTAAGCAGTACCTGTATCAATCTATTTTATGCCAATTTTAATGCTTCCTTGCTATTTTTCACCATTTCCCCTACAATTTGAATATGTACTGTCTATTTGTAACATTTATTGTCAAATTTACCTACAATGATCTACTACATAAAGCAGTAGGTACCGATTTTCCATAGGCAAGATGTACTTTAAACAAGGTTTCAATCCACTACCACACCAGTCAATAATTTATAAATTTTCTTTTTACACTACTAGTATTAGCATTACAAGTTTGCTACTTTCCCCCTCCTATAACTAAAACTAGAGGAAACAAAACTGTACTATTGGTTTTCCCATTTTGTCAGGTTAACATTTGATATGCCTTTATTCTACAGGTTCTGTCCACAGTGACAAAGTCCTTTTATTTTACATGTTTAACTTAAGAACATGCATACCTTTACACGCTAAAAATAAAGCAGTATGTTTTTGTTTTACATATTGAACATTTAGCACGCCTTTTAAGCTTATAGACATAAGCTGAAATTTTAGACCCAGTTCACATATTTATGTTTCCATTTAGTTTTATAATTCTACCTAACACTGTAAATTTAAGGCTGTTTAACTAAACCTTACCACCAATTTTTTTATACTATTGCCTCCTTACTCTTATTATTTTAATCCATGTTTTTTGTTGGCTGCAGCACATCATTTAACAAAGTTTTCAAGGGCAGTACTTAAAAGATACACTTTCTCAGCCTCTGCATATCTGTGAATGCTTCCAATTGCCTTGGTACAGAAATAACTTGTCAGGATATCTAATTGGTTCAAAACTATTCTCCCTTAAAACCATAGATGGGCTTCCCAGGTGGTAAAGCATCCGCCTTCCAATGAATGAGGGAAAAGAGACACCTGTTCCATCCTGGGGTGGGGAAGAGCCCCTGGAGGAGAAAATGGCACCCCACTCCACTATTCCTGCTGGGAGAATCCCACAGTCAGAGGAGTCTGACAGTCCATGGGGTCGTAAAGAGCAGGATAAGACTGAGCCTCTGAGCAGAAACTGTAGGTATTGTTTTCTGGCATTTACAGTTGCAAGGGAAAAATCTGAGGTCAGGCTAACTTTCATCCCTTTATAAGTGGCTTGTCTTCTCTGGGATACTTATGGACTTTTTTTCTTTACCCTTTCAATTTAAAAGTACTAGCAGGATATATCTAGGTACTGCTTTCTTTTCACTTAAACTTAATGGTACCCTGCAAGCCTTTTCTACTTCTAGATCTCGTTTCTTCTTTAACTCTGAACATTTTTCTTCAGTTAGTTCCTTAATTACAGTTTCAGCTTCATTTGCTTTGTCCTCTGTTTCAGGTATTCCTATTATGCGTAGATTTTACCACAGGCCATCGAGGTCCTCCTTCTTCTCTTTACTTGATTTCTTTTTCTGTTTTTCTTTTTCTTTTTTTTTCTGCATGCTGTGAAAATTTCTCGTTTTACGTTCACTTCAGTAATTCGATTTTGTGCCCCGTCAGACTTGAACATTTCTGTTCTCTTAGCTCCCTCACACTTTTCAAGTGCTCCGACAACAGCACTTTTTATCATTAAGCATAGGCCCTTAAGCTCTGGTGCGATATGATACTTAATCCTTGCTATCTCTTCTGCTTCCACCGCTATATTCGTTTCGAGAGGCGGCATTTTCTCAATTAGCTGTTTTCCTTCGGACCTGCAGTATCAGGACCTTGAAAATAAGAAAAAGAACTTAATTCCCTACTGTTTGACTGAATCAACACAAAGATTCCCAATGAGAATATTCAAGGTTTTGTTGAAATGTTTTTTCTTTCTTACCTTTTGAACAACCTTTCTGAGCAATGGGACCAAAAGAGAAAAATGTTCCGATTAACGAACAAAACAAACGTCCAAAACGGTTCCCCCTACGTCATCTCTGCACGCCTCAAGCTTCGTCATCTCTGCACGCCTCAAGTCAGGGCCAATAGACTAGCGCTCATACGCAAACTTCAGCCGACGGAGCCACACCCACAACCGGCCGACGCGCTCCACCCCGCCGCCCCGCCCTATCAGCGCGGGTCAAAGGAGTGCGCACGCGCAGCCCTTTGACTTCCGATCCGGTACCGCCTTAAGGCGGGGCTCGATGCCAGTCGCGCCCAATGGCGCGCGGGGTGAAGGTTGAAAGGTGGAAGGTGGTGCTAGGCCGTGGCGCTGATTCTCCTCAGCGCGTGTGCTGGGCTCCCATCCTGTCATGGAGGCAGTCTTGACTGAGGAGCTTGATGAAGAGGAACAGCTGGTGAGACGGCATCGCAAAGAGAAGAAGGAGCTGCAAGGTGACGGGGGAGTGGGAACCCAGGAGTCGCCAGGACCCAGGGAAGGGAGCGTGGCGGGTCGGTTCTGGGGAACGTTGAGGGACTTCTGAATCCTTCTAGGCTTCTTCAGGGTTGCCAGTGACCTGCATCTCCAAGCCCCCTCAATCCCCTCGACCTTCAAAAGCTTCCTCTTTTCGGATGCGCCGCGTTCCCCCATCCTGCGAGGCCCCCGCGGTGCGGTTTTTGAAAACCCTTGGAAGCCGCCGCCTTGGACCCAGGCCCGCCTTTGCTGTTCCTAGTTGACCGACACTTGGCCCTAATGGGTGCGTTTTGAAATATCTCACCTCAGTTTTAAGGACTCGGAAAGGATAGTTGAAAGATTTAAACATTTAAGTCTCTTTCACCCCCCACCCCCCTTTTCCTCATCCCACACCAAACTCACCGTTATGTTGTTATTTTTTTGAGAGAGGGTCTCAGCTTCATTTGGACTCTTCTCTGTAGCTGTCTGTTTTGTAATTTCTCTTTTTGCTTTCATAATTACTTTCTTCCTATACCCTTTTCTTCTTACCATCTTCTTATTGCTGTTATTTCTTATTTCCTCTTAATCCCTGGGTTTTTGACGTAATGATTTTGGTGGCTTTTCAGCCAAAATACAGAGTATGAAGAATGCTGTTCCCAGGAATGACAAAAAGAGGAGGAAGCAACTTACAGAAGATGTTGCTAAGTTAGAAGCAGAAATGGAACAGAAACATAGAGAGGAGCTGGATCAGTTGAAGCTGACTTCTAAAGAGAGTAAAGTATGTGAAAGTAATGTTTCTCCTTGTCTACAACATCGGAAAGCAGTTGTCCACTTCTGTAACACAGTGATCTATATAAAATCGTAAAACTGGAGGGAAAGAGGGAGCTTAGTCATGCTCAGGTGTCACTTTTCATTGTTATTTTTCTGATCAGATTTACATGGTAGTGTGTTTTTTAAGGAAGGTCAGCAAAGAAAGTCTAATGCCCCAGAGATGAACAGATTGATAAAATGGGCTAGAGGAAGCTTTACCAAAAGAAAGTGGAAGACAAGTTTCTTAGTGTCAGAATTGCTATTAAATAGGATTTGAATCTGGGCACATTTACTTGATTTTCTCGAGCATCAATTTCTTCACATATATGATGCAAATACTACTGTTTAAGCACAAGATTTTTCTAAGAAATAGAATAAATGTGAAAGCATTTTTTAAGTTATGAAAATGCCTTATGAACAAGTTGTATTAAATAGAAATTTACTGATGTTTCTTGGGTAAATTGGAGCATGTTAACTGTCATCAGTTTAGCTAATATTTATTTGATCATTGTAGTTGCACACGATGTATTGTATGCCACATACTTAGTTTAACATATTATTCATTTTCTCAAATAATTCTCACAATAACTAGTCAGTGTTACCTTTGAAGTGTAGATAATCCCATTTTTAAAATGGGAAACAGACTCAGAGAGATTAAAAACTTCATTCTAAATTTATAACAACCATTGAGTATCAAAGCCTGAATTCAAAATTAGAGCTGTCTTACTTCAAAAAGTGAATACTGAATTCTGTTATAATTTTTATCTAAAGTGATAGTTTATTTCATGGATTTTAGATGTCAAAGACCATAGACTCCCTAACCTCACTCTCATTTTTGATAGTGATAGTGAGAAAGTTCTTATGTCTATGCAAGATTTTATCTACCATAAATAAATTTTATTTTACTTGGTTTATTTTTGGTCTGCTGTTGACAGAGAAAATAGCTTGTTTATACTAATTTATAGGTATTAAACATAGTTTTATTTTCTAGTCTCTCAGGCCCTTCAATTGTGAGATTTCTTTCCTAGGTTTTCAAGGGCAAAGTTGTTTCTACATATTGTCCAACTGTTAAAATACAAACTCTTCTCATACTTTGAACTATTATCTTTTTAAATTTTAACTGAAACTTGTTTTCTTCCAGAATGTCACCTGAATTCTTTTGTCATTTCTTTCTCTTTTTTCCCCTAGTTGTTTCTTTGTATCTTGCCTGTTGTCAGTGTGGCAGTTTGTAAATTTTAGCACATTCCTCTGAAAAAATATAAGAATCCTATTTCGCTAAAGTTGATAACCACTCTTTGAAGTCTTAATCTTACTTTGACATTTTGATTATTTGGGCCAAAGCCTTAGAGACTGCTGACTCTTGTTATCAGAGGCTTTGATATATTTCATGTATGTGTCACCTAAAAACTAGCTTAATATATAGTTGTGGTAATAAAATACTAGCTGTTAATCCTGATAGTAAATAAGTCTAACATCTTTTTTCTTCAGCAAACACGTAACAGTCATTTGATGATTAAGACTGGTTGTAATGTCTTAATGATAACTATAAATTAGCAAATTTCTGCTAGGGTCAAGAAGCAGTGCTCATCAGGTTCTGGCTAATTATGATGGAGGAAGGCCTTTGCCCCCACTTTTGAGGTTATGAAAGTAGTATAAACTGAGCCAACACAGGATCTTATGTATTCTATAAAGTAAAACATTTAGAGACGGGAAGGGTGGCACGCTGAATGAATTGGCACTTGTAGGAAGTATTCAGAGGAATGGAGTAGGCATTCTGAGAAGGAAGGAAACCATACAGACATGAGCTTTGTCTTTGTAGAGCTGTAAGGAAAGTTCTTGGGAACCTGACAGATTCTCCCTAAAATATAGAGAAAGTAGATACAACCATGTCATTTAGTATTGTATCTAGTGCTGTTATTCAGATTTGAATTGTGGAATGACATGTAATATCTGACTTGCAATAGTAATTTAATAATCTGATACTTTGAATAATAACTTAAAGGTATTTTTCCTTAACTTGATAATGTTTTTTGTTTCCTTTAGATTGATTCTGTTGCTGTTAATATTTCAAACTTGGTTCTTGAGAATCAGCCACTTCGGATATCAAAAGCACAAAAGAGACGGGTATGGAAGTTGCCTAGTATTTGTTAGTGCTATGTGCGTCATTCTGTCTTAGGTGTTGTATTGGAAGGGAATACAAAAAAAAAAAATAATGGGAGTTCCCTTGCCAAAGGACCTAAACTAACATTTATTAGGCTTTAGATTATATGAAATCTCATTTAGTCTTGACCGTAATCCTGTGAAGTAGGATTTCTTGTCCTTATTTTATAGATAAGAAAATAGGCCTGTGTCCAGTCTGCAGTTCTCATAGGAAGGTGGATCTAGGAAAGGGGGTGTGCAAAGGATATTCTTTACAAATATATTATTCCAGACTTAATTTAGAATCTGAAGAGTGTGAGCCCAGGTGATTCTGATGTACAGCTTTGGTTAAAAACTATGGTATTAAGTGGTAAAAGAGGAATTTGAACCTAGAAGTTAAGATATATAGGTACACAAAATTAACAGGGTTATGTAGTTAGATATGTATCGGTTAGTTGTGTTGAAAATTTAGAGAAGGAAAAATTCACTGTGCTAAGTGTTAAATAGTTGGTATTTTAAGAAAATATAGTTATTTAGTTAGGCTATTTGGAGTGAGACAGCTTGCACAAAAACAAATGTGAGAATGAAATTTTGCATCAAAGAGCTATAAGGAAACTGATTTATTGGATGTAATAAGTTTATGACATCAAAATTATGGGAATGTGATTAGATAGGAAAGGGCTTTTCACTTTGAAAAAGAACAATAAGTTTAAATCCAGTCTTTTTATTCTCAAATATTGTTTTATTAACATGATGTTTTCTACGATTTAAGTGTTTATTTTTAAACTAGCTTGTATCTTATAATTTAGTAGTAAATATAATTTTTTTGTATTTTTTTATTTTTATATATTTTTTTAGTAAATATAATTTAGTATGTACATTTAATAAAGCATGGAATTGGTGTCAGGTGGAGATTTTAATCCCACTGTGGTGGCTTTGGATAAGATTCTCAGCCTTTTTAAATCTTAGTTTCACATGTATGAAATGACAGTGGAAGTGTTAGTGCTCAGCCGTGTCTGACCCCTTGGACTCTCTGCGACCCCTTGGCCTGTAGCCCGCCAGACTTCTCTGTCCATGGAATTCTAAAGGCAAGAATTCCAGAGTGGGTTGACATTCCTTTCTCTAAGGGATCTTCCTGACCCAAGAATTGAACCCGGGTCTCCAGCATTGCAGGCAAGATTCTTTACCATCTGAGCCACCAAGGAAGCCCATGTATAGAATAGGGGAAAATAATACTTACTTCATAGAGTTATTGTGAATGTTAAGTAATTTACTGTTTCCAAACCCCTAATACAAGGCCTAAAGAACTGATAGGTCAACAAATGATACTGTTGTTCACTGTGTTTAAGTACTGTATAGTACATCGCTTAAGAACTTCAACCTAAGACAATTTGTTTGAAAGTTGCTTAAGTTGCAAATTGTCAAGCATTTCTTATACTAATGTAAAATTTTATTCTTGAGTAATTATTATAATTGTGAACTTCATAGACTCATGAAATTTAGGTTTTATGGTATCTTAGAGGTTATCTAGTTCACCAGCTCTCTTCTCACGATATGTGTTCTTTCTGTTATAGTCTTATAATTGTTATCTATTTTCTATAGGTCAGAAGTGAAGGGCAGAAATTTTGCATAACGAAATATTTGTTGGAATTGACTTTGCTTAGTGTATAGTAGTATATAGTGTATACCTTAGAGCGTGTGTGCTCATGGTTGTGTCCAACTCTTTGCAACACCATGGACTGTAGTCTGCCAGGCTCCTCTGGGATTTCCCAGGCAAGAATACTGGAATGGGTTGCCATTTCCTTCTCCAGGGGATCTTCCTGATCCAGGTATTGAACTGGTGTTTTTTGAGTCTGCTGCACTGGCAAGTAGATTCTTTACCACTAGTGTCACCTGGGAAGCCCGTGTATTTTAGAGTGAAGTTGCTCAGTCATGTCCGACTCTTTGCAGTCCCACGGACTGTAGCCTGCAAGGCTCCTCTGTCCATGGGATTTTCCAGGAAAAAACACTGGAGTGGGTTGCCATTTCCTTCTCCAGGGAATTTTCCCCTCCCAGGGATCGAACCCAGGTCTCCTGCATTGCAGACAGACGCTTTACTGTCTGAACCACCAGGGAAGCCCCTATATCTTAGAGTAACAACTATTTAATTCTGCAACTATTTAATTCTAGAAAAGGACACAACTCCTCTATGTCTGTCAGAACTTGTTCACTCTACCTTGTCCCTTAGGCAACAGAACAAACTTACCTTTCTTAAACATTTTGTTACTTTTCTCCTAAAATATTCCATAGCTGAAATCATACTTTTTCCAGCTATACTGTCAAAAAATGTATATTTTTATAGTCAGTAGATTGGCAACACTTCTCTGCCAAGTCAACACTTGGCAGAGAAAACACCCTTGTAAGTAATGCCCAAAGTTTCTTGTTGCTTTGTTATGTTAACAGGATTTTGGAACAGAAAACACTGTGAGTTTATAGTATTTAAGAAAATGGGACCTAAACACAAGGGTAGATAATAACACAAGGTCTTAGACTTATCTTGAACCACTTCCCACCCCGCCTCCCACCCCTGCTGGCCCAGAGGTACCAAGGAATGAAAGGTCAGTTAACTAATGATGTTTGTCTTTGGGAGAGATACAACTCTCTGGTAGAAAAACATGACAAAACTTTATGAAGTTTCATTACTGGAATATTTTAGAGCAGATCCCATATTTTTAATCTAGAAAAGCATAGGAAGTATTTTATTTATTTCGGAGAGCTTCAGGGAAAACTCACTGGTATGGTAGAAAGAGCCTGAAGTAGAACTTAGAAGAACTGGGTTCCAAAAATGTGAAATTTGAGAGCTGGAATGGGATCTCCTTCAGTTTCTTTATATTATAAATGAGAAAGCTGAGGCTCCAGTTGTCTCAATGGCATGGTAAAAGTTTGCAACTCCTGCACCAGTTCCCAGCTCTTAAGATTTATCTTCAGACTTGTTTTTGCTGTTGCTATACCAGAATGACTCTAGTTTTACTGGCAGTGTATTTTTGAGTTATTGTGCTATTGTGCTATTTTCATCTTACGTACATTTTCATTAGAGTTTATTGATGCCATTCTATCTCCAGGACTAGGGTTGTAAAATGGAAATTGCTCATGCCATTGGAAAACTGCGTGGTTGGGAAAACAATCCGATGTGTTTTCTACTTAGTGTCCTGGAAAGGAAATACAATTGCTTTGTAATATTGAAGCAGAGCATGAGGGGAAAAAAAAATGAAATTCTTGGATGAGTATTTTAGAGGTTTAAATTAAGGTTTTACAGATAGTGTAAAGTCCCAGTAGTTCTTGACATCATTAACTTCAGCTCCCATCTGCTCCAACTTTTATTCTGATTCAGGTGCCTGGATAGAAGGAGCTCTCTGTCCTTGGTCCCTGCTCTGCTTCTAACCAACTGTATGGCCTTTGGAAATCTTTCTTTGTGCTGTTTCCTCAGAAGAGGAAAAGGAGGGGTTTTGGATTAGATGATATTCAAGGTGCTTATTCTTCCTCTCCCCTCTGAAAAATGTTTTCTGTAGTCTTTTAAAAAGTAATAGTGCCATCTTGTGTTTTAAGGTTTTATGCCACTGTGATCCAGAGTTGTAGATAAGCAGTGAAATAAATTGTATCGTGTTACTTTTGGCATGGTTTGAGTTGGAAAGAAAAAACTTAAATTGGTTTATGTTTATTAAGATAATACTGCTTTTGATTCAGGTAACTTGGAAAGCACTAGCTCTATCTGGCATGGCACATAACAAGAACATAGTAGAAGCAGGTGGCATTAAGTGAAATTGAAATTTGCCTTTCCATTCATATTTTCTGCTCTTAAGGAAAGGTTAGAACTGGGGACATAAAAATTTTTACCTGTATCTTCTTTTTCTTGGTTTATCCAAATCCTTCACTGTAGTTTGTTACCAGTACATCAAGATTTATAGAATGTAGTTTAACTTTTTATTCTCTTAAATTGAAATTCTTGCTCTCAGCATACAAATAAAACATACCATGAACAACTAGAGAGACATTTACACACACAGGCAGGCACATGTGCTGCGTGCTCAGTCGTGTCTGAGGCTTTGTGACCCCATGGACTGTAGCCTGCCAGGCTCCTCTGTTTATGGAATTTTCCAGGCAAGGATAAAGGAATGGGTTGCCATTTCCTCTTCCAGAGGATCTTCCCGACCCAGGGATCGAACCCCATCTCCTGCATTGACATTTTACCATTGAGCCACTTGGGAGGATACTGTGGTACCTAAAAGATACCATGGAGATTCAGAAACATGTTCACACACACACACATGCAGGCTCACACACAAAACAAAACTTATTTTGTAATCCTCCCATCCAGAGAAAAGCCCTATTTTATGTATATCCTTCTAGTGCTTTTTGAACTGTGTATGCATAGACTTTCTCATATTATGAACTATGCACCATCTTTTTTGCCTCCCACCTCATCTCTTGATACCTTTCTTTGGTGTTCTAGCTATATGAACTGTGTTCAGCCATGAATGAAACATACAGTACTTTCTGTCTTTTCATCCTTGTTATTCCAAGTGTCAGGAATTTTCTCTTTTCCCTAGCCTTCCCATTCTACTTCCTATCCATCCTTCATGTCATAAATCTCTCATTACCTTCTCCCCATCCCATCTTTGCATATGTTGGCATGGGAAGATTTCTTAGAAAATTTGAATAGAAGGAAAGCAAGTTGAAGAATGTAATGTATGATACTGTTGTTAAAATACTGTTTTCTATAGATTTTCTATGAGTACATCTGTGTTTATTAAAATGCATAGGAAAAAAAATCTAGAAGGATACATATCAGATCTCTTGAGCAGGCACTGAGAGATTGGCAGTGGTCCTTAAGGGGGACTTTACATTATCTATAAATTTTTTAATAAAGAAGAATGTTTTTATCTGTTATTTAAGCTAAATGTGTATGTGTGTTTGTATGTGCACATTTTTTTTTTTTTTTTTTAATACTGGATAAATAGAGCTTCTTTATCCCTCTAAAGACCTAAGCAAATTAATGCCTTGCTCATGAACTGGTCTTTTAGCACATTAAGACCTCACTGGTGGGGTGAAGTTATAGAGCTTGGACTTAAGTATAATAATGATGTTACTTTAAGGCCTAGGACAACTCAATCTAACATAGCACTTTGAAATCAGTAAGTCAGGTTTTTAGAAACTTGGCATGTTGTTTTCAAACACACTTCACAGAAAAGTTTGAGAGCCTTGTTTTGTTCCAAGACAGAGCTTGGTGCTCGGTATACACAGATGAGAAATATTGGTTGTCTTTAGAAGAGTTCACAGTATAGAAAATTCTTCAGGTGATGAGATCATCTATCTGATAGTGCTTGTGGGAGAAGGGAGAAAAATGTTTTTGAGAATCTTATGTTTTTGTCCCCATGATAAATGTAAACGAGTCCTAATTATTAGGAATTAACTTTCCTACATTTTACCCTCTGCATAGGACAAAAAGGCCGCGTTGGAAAAGGAGCGGGAAGAAAGGATAGCCGAAGCTGAAATTGAAAACTTAACCGGAGCTAGACATGTAGAAAGTGAAAAACTTGCTCAAATATTGGCAGCCAGACAGTTGGAAATTAAACAGATTCCATCTGATGGCCACTGTATGTATAGAGCCATTGAAGATCAGCTGAAAGAGCAGAACGGCGTTCTGACCGTGGCTGCCTTAAGAAGTCAAACTGCTAACTATATGCAGAGTCATGTGGAAGACTTTCTGCCATTTTTAACAAATCCTAATACCGGAGAAATGTATACTCCAGGTAATTTATTTTTTTCTGTTATGTCTTGTTGCTGTTGTAGCTGTGATGGTTATTAAGTAAAGTGATTTCTGGAACTGAGAATGAAAAAAAAAAAAGGAAAGCCTGAATAGTCCTATGGGGGGAAAAATCTCAACATTTAGGCAAGATTATTTTCTATGACTTTAGTAGATGATAGCACATTTTGGTTTATCAAGATCTTTTAAGTACTTAACCACTTTGTAGTCGAAAATATTAATCTTAAGATAAAAATAGGAATAGGGTTCATATTACTAGTTTAAAAAGTGTGTTAAAAAGTTCATATTTCACAAAGTTAAACTTTGTCTGGTCTCTGCAAGTATCGGGCCTGAAGACGATCAGTAGAGAATGGCTAGGAAAACTAATTCCTCCTTTTATCCTGTATTTTGGATGATTTAATTTTATTCTCAATAAGGCATAATATTCAGGCAGAATTTGACTTTGCAAAACCTGCCTTATTATTCTGTATAATAACTTTGATAGTTGGGAAGGTAAAAAAAAAATGCACAACTTGTAAATAAAGGAGGAAACAAGTGAAAATCTGAAAAAGTTTCTGAAAGCAAAAGGGGAGTAACGGAGAAAATTCTTGAGATAAGACGGCAGATGTGGAAATATGCACATATGGTCAGGGTAGATTGAAGAGGGGAAGGTTAGGGTTGACTTTTGTTTAATGAAGTCCCAAGCTGTGCTAGTTGTAGGGCAGGGGAGAGGAGGTGATAACCTCAGTTTGGTGAATCAGAGAAAAAGTCTAAAGATGTTATTATCCCGTCCTTTATGTTTATTGAAGGCTGCAGTGTGCTGAGGTACTGTTCTCATCACTGGGGATATGAGACAGTGAATAAGACAGGCATACAGGACGTATTTTCTCCTAGATGCCCATAATTTTTTCCTCTTCCTCTAAACAGGAAGGGTGTTAGTGTTTTATCTGACTTTAACTTTCTGTGTAACATCAGTGGGTATGCTCAAGATACGCCATTATAAACTCTGCAGTTAGGTCTTTTATCTCCTCTCAAGACTGATACAGGAAGACCTCTCTTTGGCTAGAACTGATACAAATAAACATTTCCAAAATATGTAGGCACTATTTGAGTCACTGGGAAAGGAGTTTCAACTCATTTGTACTTTAATTCTCTTCTCACATTTCTTATAGGGTTTTATAGTGAAGCCCGTTTTATAGAGGATGCATCTTTTAATCTTTTAGCATATTCTTTCAGATGCAGATTTGGATTTTACAGTGTGAATGTGGTGGCAATTTTGGGGCCAGTGCTTGGATCAAGAGAGGTAGGCTTATAATTTAGTTGAGATTGCTAGACCTCAGGTTGAGGGAAAGAAGCAGAGATGAATTGCTTTGCTCTTGGATGGAAAGTTGGAGTGAGTTAAGTTTGGATTTGGGAAATGGATTAAATTCTGGAGGATATAGGTGGAGAAGGAGGAAGTTCATAACTTGGGCAGTTTCATCAGGCGTTGTGGGAGTTATTAAAGGGATCTAATATGAGTTCTAAAAAGTGCTGTATTCTGATCTGTTTCCTACAGAAGAGTTTGGAAAGTACTGTGATGATATTGTAAACACAGCTGCATGGGGGGGTCAACTTGAGGTAAGTTTGTTATTCATTGTGAAATTGTTAAATTATTTTTAAATCCCTTCTGTAGTTTTCAGACATATTTTTCAGATGATCCAAATTTTTCTTTGACAGTTCCTTTTCCTTATATATTTGCTATTTCTCTACTGATAAAACATTGATATAGGGAGTTAATATTCTTACGCCTTTAATTAAATTATGAGCTTTAGAGAACTGAAGCAATATTTAATTTTAAATAGCCCAGTGTTTGATTTGTGAGTTGGTGAAGCTAGTGTTGTGTCTGCATATTTCCATTTGTGATCTTGCTACAGGCAATAATATATTTGAGTTTATGGACTTATGAAAGTGAAGATTTTCTCAAATACAGTAAAATTTTACCCAAGTGGCTCAACTGATGAAAATCACATTGGAAAATGTCAGAAGTAGAAAACAATATTTTAATGTGAGATTACAGGTCAAATCCTACCATAACACATCTATTACAATTGTGTCTTGAGTTCCTAGTTGATACTGACTGATTTGAAAGCAGTATTTAAGGCATTAAAACTTACTTGCAAGAAAATATGTTTAGTCATTTTTAGGAAGTTAATCATGATTTTTTTTAAAGCTCTAATTATTTATCTTACTGTTATCTTGTTTCATTAAAGGAAAATAAAACACGAGTGTCCAGGTGTGATGCTGTAGCCTGGGGTGTTAGGAGTCAGCGAGTAACGGGGAGTCTGGGTGCTGGTGCCTCCTGCTTCTCGGTTTTCTGACTTTGCGGAAGTCAGCCAACCTCCTGAGCTTGTTTCCTGATTATTGAATGAGGATAATAAAACCCCATGTGTACGTGTTAGTCCACTTGTATATATTAAATAAGGCAAAGGCTGCATTGAAGTTTGGAGCTAAAGTGCTACATGGGTGAATCTAGCAGTGTTATTAATATTACTGCATGGTGATGATTAGCCATCTCAAATAGTTTGTGGTTCTGCATATTTCACTTCAAGAATTAAGTTTGAAGATATGACATGATTGCTTCATCAAAGTGTTTTTCTTAGCAGTGCTATATTTGTACCTCTTCTCAGCCACCAGAGGGAACTTGTTTTATATGCCTTAATGATTTATATGCCTCTCCTGGGTCTTTGAAACTTGGAAAGGTTAGCTTTGTGACTACATTCAGTTCAGTTCAGTTCAGTTGCTCAGTCGTGTCCGACTCTTTGTGACCCTGTGAATCGCAGCACTCCAGGCCTCCCTGTCCATCACAAACTCCCAGAGTTTACTCAAACCCATGTCCATCAGGTTGGTGATGCCATCCAGCCAGCTCATCCTCTGTCGTCCCCTTCTCCTGCCCCCAATCCCTCCCAGCATCAGGGTCTTTTCCAACAAGTCAGCTCTTCCAATGAGGTGGCCAAAGTATTGGAGTTTCAGCTTCAGCATCAGTCCTTCCAATGAACACCCAGGATTGATTTCCTGTAGGATGGACTGGTTGGGTCTTCTTGCAGTCCAAGGGACTCTCAAGAGTCTTCTCCAACACCACAGTTCAAAAGCATCAATTCTTCGGCACTCAGCTTTCTTCACAGTCCAACTCTCACATCCATACATGACCACTGGGAAAACCATAGCCTTGACTAGACGGGGCCTTTGTTGGCAAAGTAATGTCTCTGCTTTTTAATATGCTATCTAGGTTGGTCATAACTTTCCTTCCAAGGAGTAAGCGTCTTTTAATTTCATGGCTGCAATCACCATCTGCAGTGATTTTGGAGCCCCAAAAAATAAAGTCTGACACTGTTTCCACTGTCTCCCCATCGGTTTCCCATGAAGTGATGGGACCAGATGGCATGATCTTAGTTTTCTGAATGTTAAGCTTCAAGCCAACTTTTTCACTGTCCTCTTTCACTTTCATCAAGAGGCTTTTAGTTCCTCTTCACTTTCTGCCATAAGGGTGGTGTCATCTGCATATCTGAGTTTATTGATATTTCTCCTGGCAATCTTGATTCCAGCTTGTGCTTCCTCCAGCCCAGCATTTCTCATGATGTACTCTGCATATAAAAGTTAAATAAGCAGGGTGACAATATATAGCCCTGACGTACTCCTTTTCCTATTTGGAATCAGTCTGTTCCATGTCCAGTTCTAACTGTTGCTTCCTGACCTGTATACAGGTTTCTCAAGAGGCAGGTCAGGTGGTCTGGTATTCCCATCTCTTTCACAATTTTCCACAGTTTATTGTGATCCACACAGTCAGAGGCTTTTGTGTAGTATTAGGAGTAATTAAAGATGCTTGAACTTTTAATAAGAATCTCAAATCAGATGTGAGTTCTAGGGACATAAGTGACTCTTTTTAAATTGAGAAAAACCTTTAAACATCTTTTGAAGGACATTTTCTCTTAAATCATTTGTGAATTCATTTGAAATAAGAGTTGCTGCTTTCACAATGGAGTAAATTTAAATTATTAAAGAGAAATTCTGTGTATGATTTCTGAAGACTTAGATGGGATGCTAAGATTTCCAGAGCTTGTTTTGCACCCTCCATTCCATGCCCTTTTACTGAACTCTTGGTGTGTATTAAGGAATAGAAGTAGATCCCTGCTCTGACTGGTTGCTCTGTTCATGCATCAGCTCATCAGTTTATGATGTGAATAAGATTTACCCCTATTTCTCTTACAAATATATATATGTATATATATAGTTTCCATTTTGTCTTTTATAGCTAAGAGCCCTGTCTCACATTTTACGAACACCGATAGAGATAATACAGGCAGATTCTCCTCCTATAGTAGTTGGTGAAGAATATCCAGAAGATCCATTAATACTTGTGTAAGTACCTAGAAATTCCTACTGTTAATATTTTTCATAATTAAGACAAAAGGGATTATGAAAAATTTTAGTTATGTATGTTGATTAATCAAGTCTATTTTCAGCAACATTAATTATGCTTATTTCATATTAAAGGCAATTACAGAATTAGAAAGCATTGTCAAAATACATGGTTTAGATAATTGTTTAAACCTTTTGTGATTTATTGTTATGTATGAGTTAAGAATAAAGTCATTTCTTAAGGTTACAAAATTTTAGGATTATTTTTCATGTTTTTCTGGTTTGACATTAATAATGCTAAAAGTTTCAGCAAGTGTAAAAGCTGAAATACATTCATGCTGCCTTATTGTTTATTCTTTAGAGATTTTTTTCCTTTATATTGTAAAAGTATTTTACATAATTGAGAGTTCTCTGAAACACAGCATGGAGAATTTGCCATCTCAGTCTTTTTTTTCACTCTAATGATTGTGTCTTACCGGACAAACTCAGCAGAGTTATTGAACCATATTTTACTTGCTGGTGATGCTTTTTAAATGGTGTTAAAGTTTTAAGTAATGCAGTCTATTGAATGATACCCCTGTGAAGTGACTAATTCAGAGTACGTGGTTTTAGATACATAAACCATGTATACACAGTGAAGTACCTCTGTCTAAATTACTTGCCTCTGCTTTGTCCATCTCAGTTACATGAGACACGCGTACGGCTTGGGAGAACACTACAGCTCCGTCACGCGGCTGGTGAGCGCAGCCACTGGGGCTGCAGCTGGCCTGTGAAACGTGGCCCTGTGTCGGCGCGCCGATCCGAGAGCTAATGCCGAGCACTGGGTGATTCTCAGTGTTTCTGAAGAACACAACTACCGTAAATCAGTTTTATGGCAAAGCTACTGATAGGTTTTAAAAAATGTGTCCGAGAGAAACTTGAACCAGTGTCCCCTTAATGGTGTTTTAAAAACACTTCTAAGTTCTTTGTGGAGAATATCATTTATAGACCAAGATGGTACCCTGATTGTTGATATTTTTATTAAATATAAGATTCTGAACATTCTATTCTGTGTTGAAGTTGTTAAAAAAATTTTTTTTTCTCCTTATTACTGAAAGCTTTCAGTAACCATATCAATGTAATTTTTCGTGAAGAAGTGAAATGAAACAGTCTCTTTGACATTGCAATAATGTGATGGTGATAGCAAATTTAATTAATGTTTATAAATAATTTGATTGCAGTAACATTGCTGTTGATGGGATTAATGTTGTGACGTTTTTTAAAATTTATTTTTAATTAGGGGATAATTGCTTTACAACGTTGTGTTGGTTTCTGCCATATAACAATATGAATCAGTCCTGAGTATACATATATCCCTTCCCTCTGGAACCTCCCTCCCATCCCTCCCTACCCCACCCCTTTAGGTTGATGCTGTGACATTTTTGTAACCCCATCAAAGTGCAGCTAAGAAGGTTGCTTTAATAAAAATAAGTCTTTTATTTGTATATAACTTTAAAAGATGCAGCATATTATTGCTTTTCTAATTCATTGCTTATTCCTTGTTATTTCTCAACTTCAGAATGGTTATTACATCATTTCTTGATTATCTTAACTATAAATTTGTATATTCTTTGTTGTAATTTCTCTATCACTACTCAGCTGCTTTGCTTTCCTTGTTCCCTTTTCCACTGAGAAATAGTTATTAGCTTCTGTTATTCTTTAACTTGTGCAAATTGAAGGAGTAGCAATGTAAGAGGGTCCAAGGCCAAATTTACTTCAAATTCTTCTTTTCCAGTTTGTCTTATAAGGTTTCTCTTTTTGCTTCATTCTCTAGGATTAGGGAAAGTCTGGTTTTTTTTTTATTCCCTCCCTCTTTTTTTTTTTTTCATTTATTTTTATTAGTTGGAGGCTGATTACAGGGAATGTCTTTGTTACTTATTATTTTATTAGCCTTATTAATTTCATCTTTCCTCAAATATTTGAAAATATTTGTTTCAAATATCTGGGAATTTTTATGTTATATATATATGGATAATGCTGAAAGCCACTGTTGAGTCAAGACTGTATAATAAAATCAGTACAGTACTTTTCAGTTGAATGATTTGTCAAATCAGATTTTGGGTTATTTATAAAAATATTTTAAGAAGATAGTACACCCATATGTACAAATGTGTGTGATAATTTGTTATGTAAGGGATTTTATGATAATGAGAACTTTTTGGTTTGATCTGTTTTTCTCAGATAAGTAGTAACATTTTACATCAAGTGTATATAAAGTTTGAATTTTTTCTCCATAAATGCAACTAATTTTTCTAAGTAAATACTGGGTTTTATGAGCTTCCCCAGTGGCTCAGTGGTAAAGAATCCACTTGCAATGCAGGAGATATGGAGACCTGTGTTTGATCCCTGGGTCAGAAGATCCCCTGTAATGGGAAATGGCAACCCACTCCAGTAATCTTGCCTGGAAAATTCCATGGACAGAGGAGCCTGGTGGGCTGTATAGTCTGTGGTGTCACAGAGCTGGACACGACTGAATAACTAAATAACAACAACCGGGTTTTATAACATAAAAAACAGGGTATCAGTATTATGTATTCAGCAGGCGACAGTGTGGGGAACTATTGAGCAGATAAGTAGTGCATGAAGGTATTAACACTTGCAGATTAAGAACCATTCTGCCTGCTAATCAAAATATATTCTGAAGGCCGCTTGTTTTGTAATGCTGGATCTGGATTTTTTTTTGCAAGGGGGATGTGGTGGGTAATCTGTTACTTTAAAATTAAAAGAGAAGCATTAAGCAATAAAATAAGATGCAGTGAGATCTAGTTATTGTAAATTCCCACTATATTTAAAGTATTGTAAAATAACTTATTGGCTATTTTTTTCTAGCAGAGTAAATAGAATTCTCTTGATTATAGGTATATTTTTTATTTTTAAATGGCCAATATGGTTATGGACAAGATTTGTATGTTTCAGCTTCTGTTCTTTCATAAAACTTGAGATAAAAATTATTTTAGCTGTAATCTAAAGTCTGAAAAATGGCACATGTTAAGTTAAAAGCAGCATATACAAGTTTAGTTTGCTGTATGATGCTGATCTCTTAGGGAAATCTGATAAGCTTTCTTTTGTCTTGACTTAGAAAAGTATATGTCAGAGTTCTGGAATATGTCTAATTTACTTCAGTGAATTTTATCTGCTTAAGTATGTTTATAACATATAGAGCAAATAAGGATGTGTAACTATAGTGAACAGTACAGTTTTGTTCATATTATCTAATGTTTGCTAAAAGAAAAAATAAAAGATGAATTAAATCAGCATTGTTCAAATTGTTATTCTTTAATACTTTTAGAATATAGAAGTAGAGAAAACTTTTTCAGAATTTTATTTAGTTTTTATTTTGTCCTCATATATAATTGAAAATAATAGAGATTCTAATATTTATATATTATTTTGTTATTTTAAAATAATGAAGGGCAAATTAGAAGACTATCCAGAACTCTTGGATGTTAAAGAAAAATGAATACACATGAGTAAGAAAATGAAGCAGTAAGAAGGAAATCTGTGCAAGTTACTGCTGGCACACACTTGTTAATACACTGTCTTGGAAGAAGTTGTTAGGAACTAGCTGAGGCAATAGGTCAGGGTGTTTTTTGAAATTTAATTTGTAATTTCACACTGTTTTTGCTTTTACTGAACAAATGGGCTTTTTCTTCCTGTCTTGTGTATTTACATACATTGATTTTTCTAAGTCTTATTTGAAATAGATCTTTCTCCATCTTGTGGAAAAGTAGAACTCACAGGATTCCTAATTCTTTCTTTAACGTAAGTTTTGGAAGCAGCAGTCCTTTATAGTACCCCACCTTGTTCCCTCCTACAAGGCCTTTGAACTAACACTGAAGTTGGGTCCAGCTTGCTTCACCTAGTTTATTGTCCTCCTGGTCTCAGCTTCAGTAGCTCCGACCTAGGTAAGCTCCTCAGGCTTCTCCCATCTGGGCTAGGTTAGGCACCCAGGCTCATACATGTTACTTTCTAGTAGCTGTACACTTATAATAGTTATTTACATTTAGTTGTTTATTATTGCTGCTGCTGCTAAGTCACTTCAGTCACATTGCTAGGCCTATATATTATAAGGTGCTTTAAGGTTTGTTAATAGTTATAAGATCAATTAAGTGGATAGGATATGACTTTTAGGAGTTTCATTAGGCTAATAGACTTAAGAAAAAATGAGATAGTGACTTAGAATTCTTCTTGCTCACAGAAGGGTTGTCTTTTAATTTATATTACCCTTGGTGAATTCTTAAGTCTTCTGGTTAGTTGAAGAATGGAACCCAAGAGTTTTCTTTTTTTAAAACTTCTGATGGTGTGTTACAGTTAATTTACCTTCATGTGTCGATTAGGACAGTCTGATTTTAACAAACCTGAAAAATAATGACTTCTGAAATAAGTGTGGGTATGTGTGTCTGCTCAGTTGTGTCTGACTTTACGACCCCATGGACTGTAGCCCTCCAGGCCCCTCTGTTCATGGAATTTTCTAGGCAAGAATACTGGAGTGGATTGCCATTTCCTCTTGGAAGGGATCATCCTGACCCAGGGGTTGCTGAAAATAAATATACAGACCCAAAACAAACAAAAAAAAACTTTGTTAATATACTGACCAGGAAGAAGTGTATGATTGTCTTTCAGTATACTTGGGTGACTAATATGGCTTACTGAAACAAATTACTGCTTTTACACAAGGCTGCTGAATTTATTAATTTTTTTTAACAGGAATGACTTACAATCTTGCTCCTGAGTTTTAAAAAAAATACCAAGCCCTGCCTTCTATAAGGACTGTCAGTTCACTTACATAAAGAATTAGCACACTGCTTGATATGTAATAAATGCTCAGTAAAAGTAGTTATTTTTTCTTTTGTGCAGTTTCATATAGATGTTTAAATAGAAATCTTCAGCTTTTGTTAACTCTCAAGTGTGCAAGCACTACTCTTGGGACTTAGAGAGGTGCTGACACCATGTAGCACTAAGGCACTTGGGCATAGTGATGAACAAGATAGGTCACTTTTTTCATGAAGCCTGTAGCTTCTCCCACTTCTGGTGGATCTGTTGCTTGAGCATCTCTGAATTCTGGGGTAGGCACAGCACCAGACACAAATGCAACAGACCTACACAGATGGCTTCCCCAGCTTCTATAATTACCTAAGGTCAAACTGTACGGTTCCTAGTTGGTCTTTTTCTCTGATTGAACCCTGAAAAGAATTTGGTACTATAACAAAATGCTTAAACCATGTAATGAGCTTTGGGGACTGGGCTTCAGGTATAAGTTAAAAAGGCCTTGGAGAGATTGTTAGCAGGAGCCTAATGTTGGTAAGGAATATGAGGAAAATATTATTAGACTTTGGAAGAAAAGTAACTCCTGTTACATAGTAGAAGAAAGTTTAACAGTGATCCTGGTAAGCATTAACATGGAAAATAAGTATATCTCATCAACTGAGTGATCTCCCTGAGGAGATTTCTAGAGAGTATTGAAGGTGCTATCTGGGTTCTTCTAGCTGTCTATAGTAAATGATGGAGGAGAAAGACAAGCAAGAGGAGAAATTATTAAATATAAATGAGCTGCAAACTTTGGGGTTTGAAAAGCAAAGCAAAACTTGCTCATTCTTAGCCAGTCTAGACAGTTAAGTTCAGTTCAGTTGCTCAGTCATGTCTGACTCTTAGCAGCCCCATGGACTGCATGCAGCACACCAGGCTTCCCTGTCCATCACCAAGTCCGGAGCTTGCTCAGACTCATGTCCATTGAGTCGTTAATGCCATCCAACCATCTCATCCTTAGTCGTCCCCTTCTCCTGCCTTCAATCTTTCCCAGCATCAGAATCTTTCCAATTGAGTCAGTTTTTTGCATCAGGTGGCCAAAGATTTGGAGTTTTCAGCTTTAGCATCAGTCCGTCCAGTGAATATTCAGGACCGATTTGCTTTAGAATTGACTGGTTTGATCTTGCAGTCCAAGGGACTGTCAAGATTCTTCTCCAACACCATAGTTCAGAAGCATCAGTTCTTTGGTGCTCAGCTTTCTTTATAGTTCAACTCTCACATCCATACATGACTACTGGAAAAATCATGGGTTTGACTAGATGGACCTTTGTTGGCAAAGTAATGTCTCTGCTTTTTAATATGCTGTCTTGGTTGGTCATAGCTTTTCTTCCAAGGAGCAAGCGTCTTTTAATTTCACGGCTGCAGTCACCATCTGCAGTGATTTTGGAGCCTAAAAAATAGTCTGTCACTGTTTCCATTGTTTCTCCATCTATTTGCTGTGAAGTGATGGGACTGGATGCCATGATCTTAGTATTTTGAATGTTGAGTTTTAAGCCAACTTTTTCACTCTCCTCTTTCACTTTCATCAAGAGGCTCTTTAGTTCTTTACTTTCTGCCATAAGGGTGGTGTCATCTGCATATCTGAGGTTATTGATATTTCTCCCCGAAATCTTGAGTCCAGCTTGTGCTTCAGCCAGCCAGACAGTAAATGATGGTAAAATTAAGGAGTGAGTTTCAGATAGAATCTGCCTGCAATGCAGGAGACCTGGGTTCAATCCCTGGGTGAGGAAGATCCTCTGGAGGAGGGCATGGCACCCACTCCAGCATTCTTGCTTGGAGAATCCCATGGACAGAGGAACCTGGTGGGCTACAGTCTATAGGGTCGCAAAGAGTCAGTAGGACATGACTGAAATGACTGAGCATGCCTGCACAGGGCTGGGGTAGATGGGAAGGATGCGAGGGTAAATGAGTCCTGCCTAGATGGTAAATTTTTGAATAAAATGTTTTAAGCCATTAAGTTTCACGGTATTTTGTTACTCAGCAATAGATAACTGGAACAGGCAGTATTAATAGAACTGATTACATATTGGAAATAAGAGAAGGAGAAATTAAAAATGTTTACCAGATTTTCTAGGTTAGGAAAATTTAATAATAATAAAAAAAAAGCAGTACTAAATTGTATTGGCCTGTTTACCCACTTAAAGCAGGAAAAAAATTACCCATTTAGACAGTGTTAGCTGGAGTCCTAGCCATACAGCATTACTTTATAGAGGAGATGAGTATCTATGAGACTTCTTTTTTTTAAACAAAGCTTTATAATTAGTTTGTTCAGATAGTAACATCACGATTGTTCTTAGGAAACTAAAATAGTATCAAAATAAAGACACTGGAAAATAGGTTTGGAAGGTTTGGAAGAGATATTTTAATAAGAGCAGTGATTAAGTACCTAAAAAATGATCATTCTAGCAATTGGAACTCTATTAATCAGCATCTTTTATTGTTAGGATGATACTGATGTTCATTATAATACCCTGTATAAATTTAATGATTCTTCTTTGGGACTTTGGCACTTGCTTCATCATCATATTTGGAAAAGCTCCTGTCTCTGATAGCACCCTTGCAGTGAAACCTCAGGTTACCCTAAAATTGCAAACTCCTTACCTGTTTTATTTTTTTTTTTTTCTTAACATCTAATGCCATCTAACACGCTAGGTGTACTTATTTGCTTGTTTTTTCTCCTTCTAGAATGTAATTTCATTTAGAGATTTTTGTCATTTTAATTCACTCTCTATCACCAGTGGAACAGTGTTGCACATAGTAGGTACTCCTAAATGTTTGTTGAATGAATAAGGGGAATTATAGAGGAAGATGGCACTGTGTCCTGAGTACTTTGAATGCAGAATGCATTTTATAGTGTTCATGTTTTTGGAAATGAGCCCTCCAGATGTGATACATATATGTAGCCCAAATGCCTCCAAGCCTCATAACTGGCCCAAGTGGGGCTCTCATCAAATATCTCTGCCCTCATTTTCTTTTCCCTTACTCTTTTGCCTTTGTCTTAATCACTCATTTGGAAATTTTCAAAGATTATACAAAAAATAGTAAGAATAATATAATGAACCCCTATTACCCATTACTGATCATCAATAATTACCAATGTTTGGTCAATCTTATTTGATCTATTTTGTCCGCTCACTTTTCTGCCCCACTTATTAAAAAAAAATTCACCTGAAAATTCAGATGCATTTCTAAATGTTAGGTACATTTTAAGAAAATAGTACCACCATGTCATTGTTATACATAACAAAATTAGTAACTCCTGTCATCTGATACATTGTCCATGATCAAATTTCCTCAGTTGACTCTGAAATATTTTCATTCAAATCAGGATCCAAACAAGATTCACAGATTGCATTTGACTGTTGTTTTTCTTAAGTCTCGTTTTTTTATAACAGTTTCCCCATCTTTTTATTAATGACATAACTTGTTGGTTAAATATTGTATATCATTTGCCTTATAGAATTTCCCAGTTTCGAGATTTGGCTGACTGCTTCCTTGAGATTAATTTAGCTTTTTTTCTATTCCTTATATTTTCTGTAAATGGTATTTAGATACAGAAGCCTGATTAAACTCAGATTCAAGAATATTTAATATTGGTGCTGTGTAATTTTTATTGTATGGCACCATGATAGACCTGAAAACAATATATGATTGTCTCAATTTTAGTGATGGTAAAATTGATTAGTAGGTAATTAACCTGATTTCATACTTGAAAAGTTCCCTGTCAACCTCTCACCTAATGCATTTAGCATCCAATTATGATCTTTATATTTATATCCATTATTTCATTAGGTTTGCAAAAATGGTGATTTTCTACATCTATTTTTTCTTCCTCATTTATTGGCTTCAATTTTTCTATGAGTAAGAACTTTATTAGGTTACAGAAAAATATGATTTGTACTGGAAAAGCAGAATAAGTGCTTCATTTTTTTCCATTTATTATTTTTCAGTCTTAAGAGTTGGTTCCCCAGCACGTTCCAATGTAATCAGTGGCTTTCTTTTATTTTTATGATACCATGAGCTCTAGATTTTCATTTATGTTGGTCCATTCATCATTCTTTCTGATTCTCAAATTTTCCCATTTTAGACTAATGGAAGCCCTTAGAAGTGGCTTGTATGTTCTTTTGATGTGATCTCATTAGTCCTTGGTAACTTCCTGTTTCTGGTATAAGATATTCTAGGGTCATCTTGTACATCTCCTGCCCCAAACCTGGAATCAGTTATTTTCCTTCCCTACCTTTTACAAAGGAAATTAGCCAGTGCTCCCGCCTTCAGCATGATAGATCTCAGAATGTTTTTTTTTTTTTTTTTTTCAGAATGTTTTTGTTTCCATGACACACCAATTCTGCAATTAGAGATTCCAAAGATGGGTAGTAAGGAACCTGTTTCTCTTCCATACCCATGGCTGAAAGGTTGTTAATAAGAGCACTGAAGGGTGGTAAAAACACTAAAATTGTTAGCTTAAATGGAAAGAACATAACAAAGATACCCTCAGCATTAGAAAAACTGCCTGGCCTGAAGACACTGTACCTTCGGAATAACCAAATTTCCAAAATGTGCCCAGAGATAAGCAACTTGACCCAGGTAAGAAACAGCATTATCTTTTTCAACTAAGGATGGAAGATAGGAAGAGAAAAAAAGAGTTAAGAGAAGAAGGCTTCAGTCACTGGAGACAGCTCCCTGGAGAATTAATGTGGATGGTCGCTGGAAAGGCATCAGGAGGCTTTCTCCTTTGTGGAATGACATATGGTAGGGGGAGATGTTTCAGTTTATTCATATGCTCTGTGGTCCACACTTGGCATCAGAGGGTTAGATCTCTGCAACACTCATTTTTCTGGAGGCTGTCATTTGGAGAGGGCTTGGGAGCCTGGATCTACTTGTCTACCTCGGGGCTCCATCTCAGAGTGGGTTTGAAGATCCCAGAGAGGCTGTACACCCTGGGGACTATACTGCAGCTGTTGCGTATGGAATGAAGAGATGTTTCTGATGTAAGAAGGGGATTCTTTTCAATTTGCTAGAGCAGGCTACACTTTGAAATGGAGTGTTGGCAGGAAATGGGAAGGACAGAACATGGATTTCTTATGAAGTAGTCTTTAAAAGAAACTTAGCATTTTAAATAAAGAGTATCCTTTGTAAAGAGCAACAGAATGAATCCCAGATGCTTGTGTTAAGTATTTCTGATGAATGACATTTCTGTGAAACTCCAGCTGCCTAAAAATCTTAAAGTTGGGAGAAGGCAAGGGATGTTAACTTGGTAGTTTTCTTTTTGTTCATTTCTAAACTGTCATCAGCACTGACAGAATCTGTAACCAGCCAAGTAATAGTGATTCATTCCAGTTCATCACTTTTGAGTTGAGAGTTTCTAAAAACAGCTCTTATTTTCTTACCTTCACCTACTTCATTTCTTAGGTTTACAAAATTATTTGAGTTTGTAATCTGTGCACATGTCTTTCCAAGAAATAGGGGAATACTCCAACAAAACTCCCCCTTTAATAACTTCCCAAAGTACCTTTGAGTTACAGAACGACAGTAAAGATTTGGACTTTTCTAATGTGACAGAGGAGTTTTATGCAGAAGAATTTGGAATTTGAGTGAGCTGATTCTCCACCTCTGTGTGATTTTTTCCCCCCCTTAGAGTAACAGTGAGTGCATTTGTTCTTAAGAAATCACAATTTTGACCTCCATATATAACAGCTTTTAGTTCTTTTCTTGATATGTCCATTTTAAATATCAACCTTCATCATCTTCCAAATATAATTTTATTAATATGTTGAGTTTCTCCATAGCTATCTTTGAAATTTAATATTGTTGTACCTTTGTTTCTTTTTTAATTAATTTTTGCTGGAGTATAGTTGATTTATAATGCTGTGTTATTTTCTGCTGGACAGCAAAGTGAATCAGTGATACATATACATATATCCACTCTTTTTTAGATTCTTTTCCCATGTAGGTCATGTACAGAGTATTGAGTAGAGTTCCTTCACACAGTAGATCCTTACTAGTTATCTGTTTTATATATAGTAGTGTGTATGTGTCAGTCCTAATCTCCCAACCTTTGTTTATTTTTCATCAACTACAGTCTTTACTCTCCACTTGGTAAGATGACAGTGTTAGCATCTGTAATCTACTTTCAGCTCACATTTTCTCTTCCTCTTCACAAATTATAGACTTCTTACTTTATGAGGTGTATAGTATTTACAATGTTTAAATCTTTGTCTCAGAGAATTCTAAAATTCTAAAATGTATATTGTTAATAAGTAAATATCATTTTGTTCAGTGGCTTAGTTGTGTCCGACTCCCTGTGACCCCATGGACTGCTGCATGCCAGGCTTCCCTGTCCTTCACTATCTCCTGGAATTTGCTCAAACTCATGTCCATTGAGTCAGTGATGCCTCCAACCATCTCATCCTCTGTTGTCCCCTTCTCCTCCCACCTTCAATCTTTCCCAGCATCAGGGTCTTTTCTAATGAGTCAGCTCTTCGCATCAGGTGGCCAGAGTATTGGAGCCTCAGCTTCAGCATCAGTCCTTCCAATGAATATTCAGGGTTGATTTCCTTTAGGAAATTTACATGGAGCCAATCAAAGTACTATGATTATATTTTGTTCCTTATATACCATTTTGTAACCTTCGAGTTCCTAATTGTCTTTCACATGTTCTGGTGCCTTTTTCCTTTGTCATGGCCTCATTTTATTTTAAACTTGGTCATATTACATATCCTATCAAATGTGCTTTTTCCTTGAGTGACTTCCTTCCAGGAGCCTCCATCCTCCTGCCCCAGTTTAAGCTAATCTAGGTTAGGTGGATACTGTCAGCTCGAATATCCTTGTGCAGTTCTTCTGAATTGGAACCAGTGTTTCCTGTAACCATATTTTCTTCTTTTTTTTGGTTTACTCACTTATTTTCTAGAAATAACTCTCCAGGCATCATCCTGGTCTGCATGTATGCTAAGTCTCATGTCTAACTCTTTGTGACCCCTTGGACTGTAGCCCGCAAGGCTCCTCTGTCCATGGGATTCTCCAGGCAAGAAAACTGGAGTGGGTGGCCATGCTCTCCTCCAGGACATCTTCCCAACCCAGGGATGGAACCTGAATCTCTTGTCTCCTGCGTTGACAGGCAGGATCTTTACCACTAGCACTACCTGGGAAGCCCCACCCTAGACTAGGCATGTGGTAATTAGATTTTTTGAACTCTTGCATCTTTGAAAACATGTGTATTCTTCTCTCCTGTTTGATTAGTAGTTGTTTAGTGAAAAAGTATAGGTTGCAAAATATACTTCCGCAGGTAAAAAAAGGTGATGAGGCTGATCATTGGTTTGTCTTCCTGTGGCTTCCCTCGTTACTTTCCTCCTCGTCCTTTGACTGTTAGAAGAGACCCAGAATTTGACTTCCCAGCTCAGTTTCCTTTGACAGGGTGCTGGCTCAGCTCAGCTCTTAACTTTTTTTTTTTTTTTTTTAAATATCAAACAAATCAAAAATTTATTAATATAATCAAAATTAATTAATCAAAAATTATTAATTAATATAATCAAAAATTATTAATATAGCAGAAATAATTTAGGAATTACTAAATATTTTTAAAAGTTCCAACAATAGTTTTATGCTATTATAAATGGAATAATTTTAGATTATATTTTCCTAAGATTTCCATAAAAAAAAAAACTTTGCTGAAAAACAGGAACGATTTAAATAAATGGATTTCTATATTGTTTCTGTTTAGGAAGATTCAATCTCTTTTTTTTTAAAATTTTTTTATTTTTTTATTTTTTTTTAATTTTTTTATTAGTTGGAGGCTAATTACTTCACAACATTTCAGTGGGTTTTGTCATACATTGATATGAATCAGCCATAGATTTACACTTATTCCCCATCCATACACAAAAATAAACTCAAAATGGATTAAAGATCTAAATGTAAGACCAGAAACTATAAAACTCCTAGAGGAGAACATAGGCAAAACACTCTCCGACATAAATCACAGCAAGATCCTCTATGACCCACCTCCCAGAATATTGGAAATAAAAGCAAAACTAAACAAATGGGATCTAATGAAACTTAAAAGCTTTTGCACTACAAAGGAAACTATAAGTAAGGTGAAAAGACAGCCGTCAGATTGGGAGAAAATAATAGCAAATGAAGAAACAGACAAAGGATTAATCTCAAAAATATACAAGCAACTCCTGCAGCTCAATTCCAGAAAAATAAATGACCCAATCAAAAAATGGGCCAGAGAACTAAACAGACATTTCTCCAAAGAAGACATACAGATGGCTAACAAACACATGAAAAGGTGCTCAACATCACTCATTATTAGAGAAATGCAAATCAAAACCACAATGAGGTACCATTACACGCCAGTCAGGATGGCTGCTATCCAAAAGTCTACAAGCAATAAATGCTGGAGAGGGTGTGGAGAAAAGGGAACCCTCTTACACTGTTGGTGGGAATGCAAACTAGTACAGCCACTATGGAGAACAGTGTGGAGATTCCTTAAAAAACTGGAAATAGAACTGCCATATGACCCAGCAATACCACTTCTGGGCATACACACTGAGGAAACCAGATCTGAAAGAGACACGTGCACCCCAATGTTCATCACAGCACTGTTTATAATAGCCAGGACATGGAAGCAACCTAGATGCCATCAGCAGATGAATGGATAAGGAAGCTGTGGTACATATACACCATGGAATATTACTCAGCCGTCAAAAAGAATTCATTTGAACCAGTCCTAATGAGATGGATGAAACTGGAGCCCCTTATACAGAGTGAAGTAAGCCAGAAAGATAAAGAACATTACAGCGTACTAACACATATATATGGAATTTAGAAAGATGGTAATGATAACCCTATATGCAAAACAGAAAAAGAGACACAGATGTACAGAACAGACTTTTGAACTCTGTGGGAGAAGGTGAGGGTGGGATGTTTCAAAAGAACAGCATGTATACTATCTGTGGTGAAACAGATCACCAGCCCAGGTGGGATGCATGAGACAAGTGCTCGGGCCTGGTACACTGGGAAGACCCAGAGGAATCGAGTGGAGAGGGAGGTGGGAGGGGGGATCGGGATGGGGAATAAGCTCTTAACTTTTAAAGAAGAAATCACATCTTACTTTTAAAGAAGAATTCAGCTGATTAGAAATTGGGCTTTACAAACAGATGCAGGCCCATGGCATTATTGTTTGACTGTTATGAATTAGCCAATATTTTTCATATAGAATCTCCAATATTGTGGAATTTTGAAAAAAAATGTATTTCCCCTTTATAATGGGAGTTCTAGAAGCATCTGAAATAAAATGTGCTAGAAACCCTCAAATGAGGGATAGAGATTATTTACACAGTTCTTCTCCAGGGGATCTTCCCAACCTGGGGGTTGAACCCAGGTCTCCCATGTTGCAGGTGAATGAACCTTCTGAGCCTCCAGGGAAGCCCATTCTAGAAGCACCTCAAATAAAATGTGCTAGAAACCCACAAATGATGGATAGAGATTATTTACACATTTCAGAAATACTGCTCATTCTGCCAGTTGCTAACAGAGAAAACACAACTTTCAGAAAAGAGAGCACTTTGAGAGCTGAAAATTTGAGCCCTGGATGAGTATCTGGAAGTCCTGGGTACTTCAACCTGTTCAGCTATTCACCAACTGAACATAGGTATTTAATCTCACTGAGCCTCATTTTCTGCTTTCATTTATTCAAAGCCACACTTAAGTATTGAGTACCGTCTGTGTCTCAGGTAACTTAGCAATTAAAAGCAGATGAAAATACCTGCCTTCATGGAGCTTATGCTGTAGTCAGAAGAGATGCGAGAAGCAAACAGCAGAACAAGTAGGAATATGAGGTAGTGATTAGTGCTAAGGAAAAAAATATAACAGAAAAAGCAGGCAGGGCACGTTGTGGCTTTCAGGTAAAATGCTGCAAGAGTCCTTGTGGTCTTCATAACTTGGTCATGCTTACGTCATAGTTCAAAGATGGTAATTTTTACTCTTAACAATTTTCTGTAAAATCCAGGAATGTGTTTTTCTAAAGTTAATTTGAATTCTTTCTTGTGTTGCCACAGGTTGTAGTTTTATTAATAATGACTGAAAATCCTCCTGTGATATATATATACATAAACACTTACATGGCATTAAAATAGTCTTAATATTTAAGTTCCTAATTCAAAGGTAATATTTCAAAATTTTTGTACCATTTTGATACAAAACGGTATCAGATAGAATAACAACATCCCTCATATGTTGAGAGCTGGCACAGTGCTAGGAACTCTGTCCATTTTCAAGGAAGTTATTATCACTCATATGATAATAAAATTTATGATTCAGAAAGAGATTAAGTCACTTGTCAAGGTCAACCAGTGAATACATGTATAAAATGAAGTCTCTTTTGAGGTGCTCTCAACTCTGTTGTTTTATTATTTTATACACTTACAAAACCTGAGTTGTTTGAAGATGGCAGTTTTAAATATTATTAATACATATATTGTTTCAACTCTCCGTTTTACATGTCCATTCTTTTGACAAATATTTATCATTTATCATCTTGTGTCTATGCTGGTCCTGAGGATACAGATGTGAAAAAAACAAGATCTTTGTCTTTATATTTGAGAATTAAATTAAATGTTAATATATATAAAACTCAGTACTTGACATTGGAACTATTAAATAAATTTGTGTTGCTATTAAAATTATTATTACCTTTATGGTCTGACTAGCAACACAAGGATAAAATGGAAGCAGTCTTTAGAGAATACAGATTTTATCTCTCTTTTTCTTTGCTAATTGACTAGTGAAACTGGAAATTTTCAAATTGCTTCTAATGACTTGAAAAAAATAGTTGATGCCCTATAATTTATTTTTTATTTTAATTGAAGTATAATTGGTTTACAGTGTTCTGTTAGTTTCTTTTGTACAACAAAGTGAATCAGCTGTATGTATGCATACACCCCCTTGCCCTTAAGACCTCTGTCGCCTGCCCATCCCACCCATCCCACCCATCTGTATCATCAGGGCACTGAGCTGAACCAGCTCCAGGTTCCCACTAGCTATTTCACAAACGTGGTGTATATATGTCGTCCTAATCTCCCAATTCATCCACCCTCCCCACCTTTGTTCCACATGTCCGGCCCCTATATCTGTTGCTAGTCCTGCCCTGCAAATAGGTTTATCTATATCACTTTTCTACAGTCCACATTAATATAAGATGTTTGTTTTTCTCTTTCTGACTTATTTTACTTTGTATGACAGGCTCTAGTCCATCAGCATCTCTACAAAGGGTCTGATTTCATTTCATTTTATGGTTGAGTAATATTCCATTGTATATATAGACCACAACTTTTTTACCCATTCATCTGTCAATGGACATTTATGTTGCTTCCATGTTCTGGCTATTGTAAATAGTGCTGCAGTGAATACTGGGGTACATGTTTCTTTCTGCATTATGGTTTTCTCAGGGTATATGCCCAGTAGTGGGATTGCTAGGTAATATAATAGTTCTAGTCTTTTAAGGATCTTCCATTCTGTTCTCCATAGTGGCTGTATTAGTTTACATTCCAACCAACAGTGCAAGAGGATTCCATTTTTTCCACACCCTCTCCAGCATTTTCTGTATGTAGATTTTTTTTTTCTTGTATGTATATTTTTTGATGATGGCCACTCTAACCAGTGTGCGGTGATATCTCATTATAGTTTTGATTTGAATTTCTGTAGTAATTAGTGATGTTGAGCATCTTTTCATGGGCCTCTTAGCCATCTGAATGTCTTGTTCAGTAAAATGTCTTTTTAGATCTTCTGCATATTTTTTTCCTTGGGTTTTTTGTTTTGATATTGAGTTGCATGAGTTGTTTGTATATTTTGGAGATTAATCCCTTGTGAATTTCTTCATTTGCAAGTATTTTCTCCCATTATGAGAGTTGTCTTTTCATCTTGCTTATACTTTGCTGTGCAGAAGCTTTCAATTAGATCCCATCAGTTTATTTTTATTTTAATTGTGCTAAGAGGTGGGTCAAAAAAAATCTTGATGTAATTTATATCAAAGAATGTTTTACCTGTGTTTTCATCTAAGAGTTTTTATAGTCTCTAATCGTTTTTGAGTTTATTTTTGTGTATTAGGGAGTGTTCTAGTTTCATTCTTTTACATGTACTTCTCCAGTTTTCCCAGCACCACTTTTTAAAAAATTTAATTTTTTGCCTTTTATTTATTTTTAATTGAAGGATAATTGCTCTGCAGTATTGTGTTGGTTTCTGCCAAGCATCAATGTGAATCAGCCATAGGTATACCTACATCCCCTTCCTCTTGAAACTCCTTCTCTCCTCCCACCCATCCCACCCCTCTAAGTTGTCACAGAGCCCTGGAGTTGAGCTCCCTGATTCATCCAGCAGATTTCCACCGGCTCTCTAATTTTACTACAGTGATGTTTGTCTTAATGCTACTCTCTGAATTCGCACCCTCCGCACCTTCCCCCCGTGTCCACAAGTCTGTTCTCTGTGTCTGTGCCTCTGTTGCTGCCCTGCAGGTAGGTTCATCAGTACCGTCTTTTTAGATTTCATGTATGTGCATTCATATACAACGTTTATCTTTCTCTTCATGACTTTATATAATAGGCTCTAGGTTCATCCACCTCATAAGAGCTGAGTGAAATGTATTCCTTTTTATGTCCAAGTAATATTGTGTGTATGTACCATAACTTCTTTATCCATTCTTCTTTCTAGGTTGGACATCTAGGTTACTTCCATATCCTGGCTACTGTAAATAGTGCTGTGATGAACATTGGTGGTACATGGGTCTTTTTCAATTATGGTTTCCTCAGGGTATATGACAGATAGTGGGATTGTTGGGTCATATGGTAGTTTTATTCCTAGTTTTTAAAGAAATCTCCATGAATTCTCCATAGTGGCTGTATCAATTTGCATTCCCACCAACAGTGCAATACAGTTCCCTATTCCCCACACCTTCTCTAGCATTTAGTTTGTAGATTTTTTGATGATGGACAGTCTTACTGGTGTGAGGTGATATCTCATGGTAGTTTTGATTTGCATTTCTCTAATAATGAGCTTTTCATATGTTTATTAGCCATCTGTATGTCTTTTTTGGAGAAATGTGTATTTAGGTCTTCTGTCCTAAACTTTTTGATTGGGTTGCTTGTTTTTCTGGTATTGAGTTGAATGAGCTGCTTGTATATTTTGAAGGTTAATGCTTTGTCAGTTGTTTCATTGGCTGTTATTTTTTCTCATTCTGAGGGATGTCTTTTCACCTTGTTTATAGTTTCCTTTGCTTCCAGCACCAGTTATTGAAGAGACTGTCTTCCATTGTGCATTCTTGCCTCTTTAGTCATGGATTAGGTGACCATAAGTCTGTGGCTTTATCTCTGGGCTTTCTGTCCTGTGCCATTGATCCATATTTCTGTTTTTCTGCCAATACTGTACTGTCTTGATGACTGTCGCTTTGTAGTGTAGTCTGAAATTGGGGAGCCTGATTCCTCCAGCTCCACTTTTCTTTCTCAAAATTGTTTTGTCTATTCAGGGTCTTTAGTGTTTCCTTATAAAGTAAAATTTTTGTTCTAATTCTGTGAAAAATGCCATTAGTAGTTTGATAGAGATTACATTGACTCTATAGATTGCTTTAGGTAGTATAGTCATTTTCA
This sequence comes from Cervus canadensis, assembly GCF_019320065.1. Classification (NCBI taxonomy): domain Eukaryota; kingdom Metazoa; phylum Chordata; class Mammalia; order Artiodactyla; family Cervidae; genus Cervus; species Cervus canadensis. Next base: position 69,399,060 of record NC_057397.1, on the reverse strand, counting down.
CAATATTGATTCTTCCGATCCAAGAACATGATATGTACGTCTCTCCATTTGTGTCATCATTGATTTCTTTCATCAGTGTCTCATAGTTTTCTTCACACAGGTTTTTTGTATAGTTAGGTAGGTTTATTCTTGTGTATTTTATTCTTTTTCTTGAAATGGTAAGTAGGACTGTTTTCTTAATTTTTTTTACTGATCTTTTGCTGTTAGGTTATAGGACTACAAGAGATTTATGTGCATTGATTTTGTATCTTGCAGTTTTACCAAATTCACTGATGAGCTCTAGTAGTTTTCTGGTGGCATCTTTAGGATGTTCTATGTATAGTATCATGTCATCTGCAAACAGTGACAGTTTTACTACTTCTTTTCCAATTTAGATTTAAAAAATTTGTTTTCCTTCTCTGATTGCCTTGGCCTGGACTTTCAAAATTACATTGAGTAATAGTGGTGAGAGTGGACATTGTTGTCTTGTTCCTGATCTTAGACAAAATGATTTCCGTTTTTTACTCTTGAGAATGATATTTGCTGTGGGTTTGTTTTAATGACCTTTATTATGTTTAGGTAGGTTCCCTCTATGCCCACTTTCTGGAGAGTTTTCATCATAAATGGGTTTTGAATGTTATCAAAAGCTTTTTCTGCATTTATTGATATTATCAGATGGTTTTTATTTTTTGTTAATATGGTGTAGCACACTGATTGAATTGTGTAAATGTTGAAGAATCTTGCATCCCTAGGAAAAATCCCATGTGATCATGGTGTATGATCCTTTTAATATGTTGTTGGATTCTCTTCACTAGTATTTTGTGGAGGATTTTTGTGTCTGTGTTCATCAGTAATATTGACTTGTTATTTTCTTTTTTTGTGTGTGCTGTCTTTGTCTGGTTTTGAGATCAGCGTGATTGTGCCATCATAGAATAAGTTTGGGAGTGTTCTTCCCCATGCAATTTTTGGGAAGAGTTTGAGAAAGATAGGCATTAGCTCTTCTCTAAAGGTTTGGTAGAATTTGCTTGTGAAGCCATCTGGTCCTAGACCTTAATTTGTTGGAAGATTATAATTATAGTTTCAGTTTAATTTCGTATGATTGGTCTGTTTAAATTTATATTTCTTCCTGGTTCAGTCTTGGAATGTTGTACCTTAGTACGAATTTGTCCATTTCTTCTGGCTTATCCATCTTGTTTGCATATAGTTGCTTGTAATATTTTCGTGTGATCCTTTGTATTTCTGCAGTGTCAGTTGTAATTTTTCCTTTTTCAATTCAAATTTTATTGATTTGAACCCTCCTCCCCCCCCTTTTTTTTCTTGAGGCATCTGGCTAATGGTTTATCAATTTTATCTTCTTAAAAATACAACTTTTACTTTTATTGATCCTTGCTCTCATTTTCTTCATTTTTGTTTCATTGATTTCTCCTCTGATCTTTATGGTTTCTTTTCTTCCACTAAGTTTAGGTTTTATTGTTCTTTCTGTGGTTGCTTTAGTTGTAAGTTTAGATTATTTACTTGAGATTTTTCTTGTTTCTTGAGGTGAGGTTGAATTGCAATGAACTTCCCTTTCAGAAGTGCTTTTACTGCATCCCATAAGTTTTGGGTCATCATGTTTTCATTGTCATTTGTTTCTATGTATTTTTAAAATTTCCTCTTTGATTTCTTCAGTGATCTCTTGGTTATTTAGTAATGTATTGTTTAGCTAGCATGTTTTTATTTTAATATTTAATCTTATACTTTCTAATCTCATAGTATTGTGGTCAGAAAAGATGCTTGATAAAATTTTGATTTTGTTAAATTGACTGAGGCTTGATTTGTGACCCAAGATGTGATCTATCTTAGAGAATGTTCCATGTGCACTTGAGAAGATACTATATTCTGTCACTTTCAGCTGGGATGTCCTATAGATATCCATTAAATCTACCTGATGTATTGTGTCATTTAAAGGTTGTATTTCCTTATTTATTTTCTGCCTTGAAGATCTGTCCATTAGTATATTTGAGGTATTTTTTGAGGTGTTAAAATACTGTACTATTTTGTTTTCACCTTTTACTGTTGTTAGCATTTGCCTTATTTATTGAGGTGCTCGTATGGTGGGTGCATAAATATAATTGTTAAATCTTTTTCTTGTTTTGCTCATTTGCCCAGTGACCTTCTTTGTCTCTTGAAACAGTCTTTATTTTAAAGTCTATTTTGGGGAGGACTTCCAAGATGGAAGAAGAAGATGGGGGGATCACCTCCCTCCCCACAAATGCATCAAAAATTGATCTGCATATGGAACAGCTCCTTCCAAACACCTTCTGCACGCTGGAGGGAGAACCCAGACTTCCAAAAAGGCAAGCCAATCTCCTTAGAATGAGGTAGGGCAAAAGATAAAGATTTAAAAAAACAGAGGAAATTTCAGGTTGGGGACCTGCATTCTGGGAAGGGAGTCATGAAGGAGGAAAACTTTCTGTGCACTTTGAAACCCCCTCATGGACAGGGTGGAGGGAAGTGCAACAGTGGGTGCTCAGAAGGCAAAAAGGAGAGGATTCACCCCAGAGATCATCGCTGAACAGCACTTAATAGCCAAAGAGCGGCTCGCACGCCTGTGCCTGCAGCAGAGGGAGGGGTCGGGGTGCGGAGGCTCAGGTTTTAGCCCCAAGAGAGAGGCCTGGTACTGGCTGCCGTGAGGACACTCTGAGGGGTCTAGTACCACACAGTTGGGAGAGTTGAGGGAAAAGACTGGGCATCCCAGAGAGGAAAGAGATCTTTGTTCCCAGGCCATTCTTAAGTCCATGCGGTCACAGACAGTGGCTGTATGCCCAGCGGTGGACACCAAAACTGGCCAAACCAGTAGGAGTGCTCCTGGCATTAGACATGACTGCTCTTTATGATCCCAAAGCAGGAGACAAGCCACTAGCTACTGCCAAAGCTAGGAGACGTGCCTGACAGCAGACAGAACACTGCCGCTGGGGTCCCAACCCCAGGTAACGTCTGCCGCCAGGTGGTGAGCAGGCACAGGTTACTGCCCACACCTTGTTCAGAACTTGAGCAGCTTGGCTCTTCCTCGGGACCCATGACCCAAGGCCAACTCCTCTGGGAGAGCACATGTGATGTCTCAGACTGTAGCAACATACCGCAGGTTCTACTGCTGCAGACACTCATTGGTACGTCACAATGAGTGATGCCATATACTACCTTCTCCCTAGCCCAATTGAAAAAGTGGCCCTAATAAGCCTTGGTCTTTGCCCATCTTGCCTAGGTGGGGAACAGACACTGGAGGGTGGTCTCCCAACAAAGGTTAGCCCCAAACCAAAGCTGAACACCAGGGACTATGTGACTGAAGAACAGGAAGGGAATTAGCTCCTGCAGCTTCAGGTGTAGCAGACTAAATCCTCACAATTAGGCTGAGACTGTGGATTTTAGGGGCAACTGTGGCCTTTGGGAGCAAGTACAGACTGGAGTAAGGCCAGGTCTGAGACTGCGCTCACCCTACTCTGCCCACACAGGTCCAGAGACCTTCCTAGAAATACTGGAGAACTTTCTGAATAAGCAGATTGATTGGACCACACTGTGTGGGGCGGAAAACACAGGAATCATGAGGACATCCCTCTTACTACCACTCTATGTAGTTTTTTTCTTTTTCATATTATTCTAGTGTTGTTCTTTCTATATTATTCCATTTTTATTTTGTATAACTTTTTACTTTTTAAAAGCTATCTTATTTTTAAATAAATTAATTTTATTTCCCTATTTTTACAGTTGTTGTACTGTTCAGTTGCTGAGTCATGTTTGACTCTTTGTTACCCCATGGACTGCAGCACACCAGACTTTCCTTTGCTTCACTGTCTCCCAGAGTTAGTGCAAAGTTATGTCCATTGAGTCAGTGATGCCGTCCAACCACCTCGTTCTCTGATGCCCGCTTCTGTTCCTGCCCTCAATCTTTCCCAGCATCAGGGTCTTTTCCAATGAGTTGGCTCTTCACATCAGGTGGCCAATGTTTTGGAGCTTTAGCTTCAGCATCAGTCTTTCCAATGAATATTCAGAGTTGATTTACTTTAGGATTGGCTGGTTTGATCTTACTGTACAAGGGACTTTCAAAAGTCTTCAGCACCACAGTTCGAGAGGATCAATTCTTTGGCACTAAGCCTTCTTTATGGTGCAACTCTCACATCCATACATGACTACTGGAAAAACCACAGCTTTGACTAAATGGACCTTTGTTGTCAAAGTCGACAAAGTAGTACCCTTTAGTTATGTTGCATTTTTTGCTATGCTTTTGATTTTGTGTTCTTGCTAGTCTAGGTTTTGTTACTCATTTTCATTTATGGGTTTATTGGCTTGATTGCTTTCTTTTTTCACTACTGTTTTTATCCCCTCTCCCCCCTTTTATTCGTTTTCCTCTTTTTCTCACTTCTTTTCTCTTTGTAAGGGTGTGAGTTTCTTTGGGTTTTCTGGGCTGTTCATTGTGCTTTCACCATTAATCTTGAGGTCTTATCTTCTATGCTGTATGGCCTGTGAAGTCTTGGTGGGACAGTAAGGGGTCAGACCTAAACCCCCAAGGTGAGAGACCTGAGTCCAGGATTTTGGACCACCAGAGAGAGAACTCCCGACCCCATGGAATGTTAACTGGCATGAGCTCTCCCAAAGGCCTTCATCTCAACACTATGACCAAACCCACCCAAAGGCCAGCAAGCTCTAATGCCAGACACCCCACACCAGTCCTTCAGGAAAACAGGAACACAAATCTGCACATTAGCAGACAGGCTGCCCAAACCCATACCAAATACATAGACACCCCAAAACACACTACTGGACATGGCACCACCCTTCAGAGATACAGAAGCTAGCTCTATCCACCAGAACACAAGCAAAAGTCCTTCCAATCAGGAAATCTTCACAAGGCACTAGTCCAGCCCCACCCATGGGGGACAGACTCCACAATTATTAAGAACTATGATCTTCTAGCTGACCTAACGAAGACACAAAACACAGTAAATTAAGCAAAATGAAGAGGCAGAGAAACGTGTAGCAGATGAAGGAACATGGAATCTTGAAAATAAAATGGAGGCACAGATAAATAGACTAGATGCACATATCAAGAAGATAAATGATTAACAAAACCTAGAAGAAATAAAGAAGAGACAATCTGCAATGTGCAACAGAATTACTGAGATTAAAAATACACTAGGTGAAACCAATAGCAGAAAAATTGAAGAAAGAATGGATAAGTGAGCTGGAAGATAGAATGGTGGATAAAGGAAGCAGAGCAGAATAAAGAAAGACTAAGGATAAACAGGGACCGTCTCAGAGACCTCTGGGACAATATTAAGCACACCCATATACAAACTGAAGAATAAGACCAAAAAAAAAAAAACAAAACAAAACAGTATTGAGAAAATATTTGAGGAGGTTCTATTCTAAATGTCCCTAACATTTGAAAGGAAATAGCCATTCTAGTCCAGGAAGCCCCGAGAGTCCCATACAGGATTAACCCAAGGATAAACATGACAAGACAGATATTAATCGAGCTAATGAAATTTAAACACAAAGAACAAACATTAAATGCACCAACGGAAAAGCAACAAATAGCATACAAAGGGATCCCTTTAAGGCTAACGGCTCATCTTTCAATAGAAACTGCACACCAGAAGAGAATAGCTTGGTATGCTCAAGTGATGAAGGGAGAAACACTACAACCAACATTACGCTATCAAGCAGGGATCTCATTCCTATTTGAAGGAGAAATCAAAAGCTTAGAGACAAGCAAAAGTTAGGAAAATTCAGCAGCACCACACCAGCTTTAGAAAAAAATACTAAAGGGATGTCTTGGAGAAGAAATACAAGAGAAAGAAAAGGCCTACAAAAACCTCCAAAACAATAAAGTAAGTGGTGATAGGATCATACATATGAATAATTGCTTTAAATGTAAGCTGAATAAATGCTACCACCAAATCACAGAATTACTGCATGGATACAAAAACAAGACTCCTATGTATGCTGTCTACCAGAGATGCAATTCAGAGGTAATGATGCCTATAGAATGAATATGGAAAAGATAATTGCCAGGGTCCAGCCCCAGCAGGATCCAGGGGAACCCTCAGGATGAATGGCATCAGCGAATGGGAGAGAGAGAGAGAGAGAGAGAGACCAGACCAGGATATGCGGCAGAGTCTGGCAGTTGCTTTATTTTTCACCGTAGCCTTCATACCCTAAGTTGGTACATTTCTAAGGGGGAGATAAGCATACAGACTTAGTTTAACATTATATCAGCTTGTCCTTCATGAAACCAGATGTGCTCTGTATATTTTTGTTTATGAGAGTCTTTTCCCATAGATTTTTTGTACATTATCTTCTGGCCTTGAGTTAGCAGAGAACAGAAAATTGGCAGTCTCATGGTACAGCAAGTTGCAACATAATAGAAATACAATCTTGTTAACATAAAAGTCAGTCTTTTTTGCAGAAATTCTCAGCTAAATTTATCTAAAAAGTTTAACACACAAAGACTCTGTGGCTTAGGTGAGGCAGCCCCTGTTTAGCACTCTTGGTTGAAATGAACAATTATCTTATTGTTTTTACACTAGGGCTAAACTCTTATTTTACTAGATCTCCAACTATATTAACAATAGTTTCCACTGCACAACCTCAGCACATTAACATCAATCAAATGTTGATCTAATAACCACTTTTAAAACAATATTTTTTTGTATTTCTAATAGGGCTTCCTCACCCCCTCCAAAGGGTTCTGTGCCTATTAGGGCCTTTTTAATGGTTAATCTCTATGTATAATATCTTTTGGCCTTCAGGCCTGTTGACAATTTATGGCTTGCACCTGGTGCAACTTTAAGCAACTTCAGTAGCCTTCCCTGTCTTTTTTGTGGTTAATCTATTTTCTTTCTATTAGGTGTCATCTCCATGGGAACTAGATAGGATTACATTTTTTACAGAACAGAAATGCAAAGGATTGCAAAAACAGCAGATATGGCACAATACAGGCTCTTAGTCTAAAAGTTAATTACCTGCAAGAAGTCACCAGCTAATCGCTATCTAAACTATTTTCTATTAGGCGTATATGTGGCTATAATATTTGTGGGGCTTTCCTCACCCCGTGGAGGGACCTATGCTTAATAGTTTCTTTTGTTAGCGTACTGTGCTTAGGATGTTTAGAACAATCATGAGCATTTTGTGCAATGAGAGCACATATTTATCAAACAAGCCAGAATGCCAGCAAAAGGGTTTGAATTGAAGCATTTCCTTCATCCCTGGCCCCTTCATAGGGTACCAGCGTCCAGGAGATTTATTAATTAGGGTTTTAAGTTGGTCTTCATTCAGTGAAAGAGGAGCAGGAGAGCTCTCGGCAGGCAACACAAGAATCTGCAGCAGGGCAAACAAGAACAACAGCAGAAAAGGGGGGAGGATACAGGGTGGGGCAGAGGCCGAGGCCAACCTGGAGTGTCCCTTATCCTAGACGGCCTTGCCTGTCAGGTTCTTTCCTCATGACCTCGTCATGGATGGGGTCCCGGACAGCCTTGCCTGCCCGGTATTTTCTTCATGACCTCGTCATGGGTGGGACCCCCCATAACGGCTCCCGGCAGATAATCATGCAAATGGAAATCAAAAGAAATAGTAGCAATACTCAGATAAAATGGACTTTAAAATAGTTACAAGAAATAAGGAAGGACACTACATAATGACTACAGGATCAATCCAAGAATTGTGACAATTAAAAATATATATGCACTCAGCATAAGAGGACCTCAATACATAAGGCAAATGCTAACAATTAATGGGGAAATCGACAGTAACACAATAATATTGGGGGACTTTAACACTTCACTCACATCAATGGATGGTTCACCCGGATAGAAAATTAATAAGGAAACACAAACTCTAATGGATACATTGGACCAGTTGGACCTAATTGGTATCCACAGGACATTTCATCCACAAACAGCAGATTTCACTTTTTCTCAAGTGCACATGGAGCTTTCTCCAGGATAGATAACCTCTTGTCACGAATCAAGCCAAGGTAGATTATAAAAAAATTGAAATTGTTTCAAGCATGTTTTCTGACCACAGTCCTCTAAGATTAGATACCAAATACAGGAAAACAACAACAACAACACAAAACTATAAAAACACAAACACATGAAGGCTAAATGTCATACTTCTGAATGAACAAGAGGTCAGTGAAGAGATAAAAGAGGAAATAAAAAACACTCATCTCAAGACTTATCAAATGCAATAAAAGCAGTGTTAAGAGGGAAATTTATTGCAATACAAACCTACCTCAAGAAACAAGAAAAAACATCAAATAAACAACCTAACCTTGTACTTACAGTAATGAAAAAAAGAAGAACAAAAGCTCCAAAGTTAGTAGAAGGAGTGAAATCACAAAGATCAGAGCAGAAATAAAAAGAAATGAAGGCGGCAATAGCAAAGATCAGTAAAACTAACAGCTGGTTCTTAGAGAAGAGAAAATTGGCAAATCATTAGCCAGACTCATTAAGAAAGGGAGAAGATTCAAATCAATAAACTTAGAAATGAAAAAGGAGAAGTTACAACAGACAATGCAGAAATACAAAGGATCATATGAGGCTACTTTAAGTATATGCTAATAAATTTCACAACCTAGAAGAAATGGACAAATTTTTAGAAAAGTATAACCTCCTGTAATTGAACCAGGAAGAAATAGAAATTAAGAACAGACCAATCACAAGCATGGAAATCAAAAGAGTAGTAAAATATCTTCCAACGAACAAAAATCCAGGGCCAGAGGGCTTCGCAGGCAATTTCTACCAAAATCTTTCAGAAGAGCTAACACCTATACTGCTCAAACTTCTCCAGAAAATTGTAGAGCAAGGAAAACTAAACAACATATGAGACCACCATCACCCTGAATCCATAACCAGTCAAAGATGCTAGGAAAGAAAACTATAGGCCAGTATCACTTATGAACACAGAAGCAAAAATCCTCAACAAAATTCTAGCAAACAGAATCTAACAGCACATCAAAAGGGTCATACATCGTGATCAAGTGGACTTTATCCCAGGGATGCAAGGATTCTTCAGTATATGCATATCAAACAATGTGATACACCACATAAACAAATTGAAAGCTAGAAGCTGTATGATCATCTCAATAGATGCAGAGGAAGCTTTTGACCGAATTCAGCACCCATTTGTGATTAAAAAAAAAAAAAAAAACAAAAAAAAACAAAAAAACCTCTCCAGGAAGTATGTATAGTAGGATCATACCTCAACCTAATAAAGGCCACATATGATAAACTCACAGCAAACATTATTCTCAACAGTGAAAAACTGAAAGCATTTCCTCTAAGATCAGGAACAAGACAAGGGTACCTACTCACCACTATTATTCAACATAGGTTTGGAATTCCTAGCCACAGCAATCAGAGAAGAAAAAGAAATGAATCCTGATTGGAAAAAGAAGTATTAATAAAATTCTCATTGTTTGCCGACAAAGGTCCACATAGTCAAAGCTATGGTTTTTCCAGTAGTCATGTATGGATGTGAGAGTTGTACCCTAAAGAAGGCTGAGCGCCGAAGAATTGATGCTTTTGAAATGTGGTGCTGGAGAAGGCTCTTGAGAGTCCCTTGGACAGCAAGGAGATCAAAACAGTCAATCCTAAAGGAAATAAATCCTGAATATTTACTGGGAGGACTGAGGCTGAAGCTGAAGCTGAAGCTATAGTACTTTGGCCGCCTGATGCAAAGAGCTGACTCATTAGAGAAGACCCTGATGCTGGGAAAGACTGAAGGCAGGAGGAGAAGGGGACAACAGAGGATGAGATTGTTGGATTGCATCTCTGATTCAATGGACATGAGTTTGAGCAAGCTCCAGGAGGTGGTGAAGGACAGGGAAGCTTGGAGTGCTGCAGTCCAGGGGGTCACAAAGAGTCAGAATGACTGAGTGACTAAACAACAATCAGAGGTGTGAGCAGGTGAAAATAAAACCCTTAGAATGGAAGAGAATAATGGCAAATGAAACAGCTGACAAAGGAGTAATCTCCAAAATATACAAGCAGCTCATTCAACTCACTGTCAGATAAACAAACAAGCCAATCAAAAATTGGGCCGAAGACCTCAACAGACATTTCTCCAAAGAAGAAATACTGATGGCTAATAAATGAAAAGATGCTCAACATCAGTAGGTATTAGAGAAATACAAATCAAAACTACAGAATACTACATACTGTTCAGAATGGCCAACATGAAAAAATTTGCAAAGAAGAAATGCTGAAGAGGGTATGGAGAAAAGGTAACTCTCTTGCATTATTGCTGGGAATGTAACTTGATACAGTCACTATGGAGAATCGCATGGGGATTCCTTAAAAAAAACTAGGGATAAAGCTACCATCAGTCAGTCAGTCAGTTCAGTCACTCAGTCATGTCTGACTCTTTGCAACCCCATGAATCGCAGCACGCCAGGCCTCCCTGTCTGTCACCAACCCCTGGAGTATACCCCAACTCATGTCCATCAAGTTGGTGATACCATCCAGCCAGCTCATCCTCTGTCGTCCCCTTCTGCTCCTGTCCCCAATCCCTCCCAGCATCAGGGTCTTTTCCAATGAGTCAACTCTTTGCATGAGGTGGCCAAAGTATTGGAGTTTCAGCTTCAGCATCAGTCCTTCCAATGAACACCCAGGATTGATCTCCTTTAGGATGGACTGGTTGGATCTCCTTGCAGTCCAAGGAACTCTCAAGAGTCTTCTCCAACACCACAGTTCAAAAGCATTGATTTTTTGGCACTCAGCTTTCTTCACAGTCCAACTCTCACATCCATACATGACCACTGGATAAACCATAGCCTTGACTAGATGGACCTTTGTTGGCAAAGTAATGTCTCTGCTTTTTAATATGCTATATAGGTTGGTCATAGCTTTCCTTCCAAGGAGTAAGCCTCTTTTAATTTCATGGCTGCAGTTACCATCTTCAGTGATTTTGGAGCCCAAAAAATAAAGTCAGCCACTGTTTCCACTGTTTCCCCATCTATTTGCCATGAAGTGATGGGACCAGATGCCATGATCTTAGTTTTCTGAATGTTGGGCTTTAAGCCAACTTTTTCACTGTTCTCTTTCACTTTCATCAAGAGGCTTTTAAGTTCCTCTTCACTTTCTGCCATAAGGGTGGTGTCATCTGCGTATCTGAGGTTATTGATATTTCTCCCAGCAATCTTGATTCCAGCTTGTGCTTCTTCCAGCCCAGCGTTTCTCATGATGTACTCTGCATATAAAAGTTAAATAAGCAGGGTGACAATATACAGCCTTGACGTACTCCTTTTCCTATTTGGAACCGGTCTGTTGTTCCATGTCCAGTTCTAACTGTTGCTTCCTGACCTAGATATATAGCCCAGCAATCCCACTACTGGGCATATACTCTGAGGGAATCATAATTAAAAAGACATGTACCTCAATGTTCATTGCAATGTTGTTTAGAGCTGCTAGGACATGGAAGCAATGTGGATGCCCATCAGCAGATGAATAGATAAAGAAGTGTGGTACCTGTATACAATGGAATACTACTCGGCCATAAAAAGGAACAGATTTGAGTCAGTTGTAATGAGGTGGATGAACCTACAGCCTATTATGTAGAGTGAAGTAAGTCAGAAAGAGAAAAATAAGTATGGTATATTAATGCATATATATATGAGATCTAGAAAGATGGTACTGATGAACCTGTATTTAGAACAGCAGTGGACTTGCAGACATGGAGAGCAGACTTGTGGACACAGGGAGGGAGAAGGAGGGACAAATTGAAGGACTGATGTTGAAATACATACATTACGGTATGTAGAATATTCAGCCAGTGGAAGTTTGCTGTGTGATTCAGGGACCTCAAACTTGGTGCTCTGTGTCCATCTGGATGGGTGGGCTCGGGTGGGAGGTGAGAGAGAGATTCAAGAGGGAGAGAACGTATGTATACCTATGGCCGATTCATGTTGATGCATGGCAGAAACAGACACAATACTAGAAAGCAATTATCCTCCAAGTAAAAAATTCATTAAAATATTGTCTAGTTTGTCTGATATGAGTATTGCTACTCCAGCTTTCTTTTGATTTCCATTTGCATGTAATTTTTTTTTTCCATCCCCTTACTTTCAGTCTGTGTCCCTAGGTCTGAAGTTGGTTTCTTGTAGATAGCATAGATACAGGTCTTATTTTGGTATTGAATCAGCCACTCTATGTCTTTTGGTTGGAGCATTTAATCCATTTACATTTAAAGTAATTATCAGTATGTATGTCCCTGTTGCCATTTTCCTAATAGTTTTGGATATTTTTTTATGGATGTTGTCTTTATCTTTTGTCTAATGTCTAGATAAATTCCTTAGCATATGTCAGAAGGCTGGTTTCATGGTGCTTAGTTTTCTTGACTTTTGCTTGTCTGTAAACCTTTTGAATCTGAATGTGATCTTTGCTGGGTAGAGTAATGTTCGTTGTAGGTTTTTCCCTTTCATCACTTTAAATATATCCTGCCATTATCTTCTAGCCTGCAGTTTCTGCTGAAAAATCAGCTGATAAACTTATGAGGACTCCCTTGTATTATTTTCCTTTGCTTCTTTCAATATTTTTAAATTTTAATTTAGTTTTTGTTGGTTTGATTAATATGTGATTCTGTGTTTCTTCTTGAAGAAGAAGATATATATTAATAGAATGGTGGGAACTCTGCACTTCCTGGACTTGGTTGACTATTTTCTTTCCCATGTTAAGGATGTTTTCACTATAATCTCTACAGATATTTTCTCAGACCCTTTCTCTTCTTCTTCTAGGACTCCTAGAAAACATGTGTTTAATGTCAGAGCTGTCTGATACTGTCAGACCAATTTTTTTTTTCTTTATTCTTCTCCTTGACAATTGTTCCCACCATTCTATTAATATCTTACAGGTCACTTATTTTTCTGCTTCAGTTAATCTGCTATAGATTCCTTCTAGTGTATTTTTCATTTCAGTTACTGTGTTGTTCATTACTGTTTGTTCTTTAGTTTTTGCTTTTTTGTTCAGTCACTAAGATGTGTCCAACTCTTTGTGATTCCACAGACTGCAGCACACCAAGCTTCCCTGACCTTCACTGTCTTCCTGAGTTGGCTCAAACTGATGTCCATTGAGTCAGTAATGCCATCCAACCATCTCATCCTCTGTCACCCCCTTCTCCTTCCCTTAGTCTTTCCCAGCATCAGGGTCATTGCTAGTGAATTGGCTCTTCATATCAGGTGGCCAAAGTATTGGAGCTTCAGCATCAACATCAGTCCTTCCAATGAATATTCAGTGTTGATTTCCTTTAAGATTGACTAGTTTGATCTCCTTGCTATGCAAAGGACTCTGAAGTCTTCTCCAACACCACAGTTCAAAAGCATTAATTCTTTGGCACTCAGCCTTCTTTTAGGTCCAACTCTCACATCTGTGCACGACTACTGGAAAAGCCATAGCTTTGATTATATGGACCTTTGTTAGGGAAGTGATATGTCTGCTTTTTAATATGCTGTCTAAGTTGGTCATAGCTTTTCTTCCAAGGAGCAAGCATCTTTTAATTTCATGGCCGAAGTTAATTTCAAGTCTGTGATGATTTTGGAGCCCAAGAAAACAAAGTCTGTCACTGTTTCCATTTTCCCCCCATTATTTGCCATGAAGTGATGGGACCAGATGCCATGATCTTAGTTGTTTGAATGTTGAGTGTCAAACCAACTTTTTCACTCTCTTCTTTCACTTTCATTTAGAGGCTCATTAGCTTCTCTTTTACTTTCTGTGATTAGGGTGGTGTCATTCATTTATCTGAGGTTATCGATATTTCTCCTACCAATCTTGATTCCAGCTTATGATTCATCCAACCTGGCATTTCATATGGTATACTCTGGATATAAGTTAAATAAATAGGGTGACAATATGCATCCCTGACATACTCCTTTCCCAATTTTGAACTAGTCTGTTGTTCCATGTCTATTTCTAACTGTTACTTCTTGTCCTGCATACAGGTTTCTCAGGAGGCAGGTAAGTTGGTCTGGTATTCCCGTCTGTTTAGGAATATTCCACAGTTTGTTGTGACCCACACAGTCAAAGGCTTTAGTCAAACATTTTAGTCAAATGTTAAACATTTCTTGTATTTTCTTGATATGTGCCTCCATTTTATTTTCTGAGGTTTAGGATCATCTTTACTATCATTACTCTGAATTCTTTTTTAGTAGGTTTCCTATTTCCTCTTCATTTATTTGGTCTTGTAGATTTTCTCCTCATTCCTTTGTCTGTACCACATTTTTTGTAATATAATTTTTTTGATTTGGGTTTGTATTCCTGTCTGGTTGGTTGTATTGCTTGAGGCATCTGGCATTGGAGTTTGCAGGCAGTTGGGTGAGGTTGAGTCTTGATGAGGAGATGAGAACCTCCAGAATAGCTGACACTGATTAATATTCCCTTGGGTCTGAGGTTCTCTGTTAGTCCAGTGGTTTGAACTCAGCATTTCTGCCACAGGAACTCAGGCCTCACAGCTGGCCTGGGAACCAAGACCCCACAAGCTGCATGAAGGAAAAAAATATAAAATAAAAGGCAACAAAGAAAAAAAATAAAATTAAAAGAATTAAAAAATGTATTAGAAAAAATAGAAACACAAGTGAAACAACAAAGCAAAAGAGAATCAGAAGAGCAAAGGGAAGGAAAAGGTCATGGTGGCAGGGGCAGGCATAGGCTCAGGACCCTTGTGGTCAGAGGGTCCCAAAGGTTCGGGCCGGGAACCCAGCAGGCTTGGGACCCTGGCCCCGTCTATGTGCCACTCACGTCCCACCTCCACTTCCCGCCTTCCTCTCCCGCGTTCTGCCTGGTCACGTGGGGATTCCTCCCGTACCTTAGAGGTCTGAGGTCCTCTGCCCATGCCTGGCAGTTAGCCTAGCTGTGAGGAGATGTGAACTCAGCATCCTCATACCCTTCCATCTTGACTCTGCCTCTGTCCTGTAACATAGGATGAACACATTTGGCCTGGGACTGTTGAAGTGCTGGGATATCAGCAGTGTTCAAAAAAACACCGTATTTTGACTTGAGGGTGGAGGCCTTGTCTTGCCCCTGTTGACTGCAGTAAGTAAACTATGGAATGTGGACTTGAATGGGATGAGGTGTGAGCCGTTCTCAGAGGCCAACTTCATCAGGTACAGGCTCTCATGATTATGGCACAGTCTGGAAACTAAGATCCTTTATAGGCAAGTCACTCAGAATTTAAAATCCCTAAAGAAACAAATAGCCTTTATTTCTAGTTCCGTACAGCATATTTTGACATGCATCATAAAGTGCAATGGTAGTACAGCAATGATCTCCTTGAGTGGCTCCCGTGTGTGGCTGCCCAGGACAAAGATATGGTCTGTGGTAAGCTTTTTATTTGACCATAAATAATTGACAGTAAATAAGAGCAACTCTCAGCAGAGTTGGGTAGTTTGTAAATTGTCATTATAGCCATAGTTTCTATTTTTTCATACTTTTATGGTCCTTTTGGATGACCTCTAACCCAATCACCTCCCTCCCTTCCTGCCTTCCTCCTTTCCTGTGTTTAACAAATAGTTCTTGTGCCTGCTAGTAGACTAGCGCTCTGCTAGATGCTGACAATACGAAAAGGAATGAAAACATCTGTGGGTCCCTACTCTTAGGTTTACTGGGGAAAGGTAATCAAATATACAAATAGATGTACAATTATAATTATGAAAAGTGTCATGAAGAAGAATTATATTGTGTCATGGGGAACTGTAGTCAGAGAAATCAGGGACGGTAGACCTGCGAAGTGCAACTGAGGTGAGATCTGAAGGATGGGAGTTATGCAGAGGGACACAGGGGAAAAGCCTTTGCAAAAACTTTCCTTATCTCACCTTCTTTGGGCATTCTGGGTCTCACTAAGCCTGGCAGAACAGTGAGGACCTGATGTCGTTTGTACTGTTTGTCCACATCAAGCCTGTCCTTTGTCCTGTCTCATTCACTGGAAATGCAGTCTTCCTCCGTCAAGCATAGGCAATGCCTTCTGTTTTCCAAGCCTGGCTTTGCTATCAAAACAAGGCCTCCTTATACTGTGTGCCCTGTCCTGGCACACAGGCACCTCGTGAATTCCTTCTCTTTGCCCTACTGTGACTCCTCCTTCTGCCTCTGCTTGTATGCCCAAGGCGGCATGAAGCCTCTTGAGCCCCCGCTGGAACTTCTGCTTCTCCCTCTGGCTGTCTGGTCTCCAGAAGAGTACCGACCCTCTTCTCACTTTGCTGACTGAGCACATAATGTCTCTGTGCCTCGCTTGACTCATCTTGTGCAGAGTGCCTTACCAGTGTTGGCTATTCATAGAATTTTAGCCCCTATCTCCACTCAAGCATCCAAATGCTTAGCTCTTCCAAACGTTTGAAGTTTTACATTTTAATGGAATGAGTTTTGTGTTGTAATTCCTCTTTTTCAGGATTTGGAACTCTTATCCTTGCTTCTTTAGTCTTTTCTTTAGAAGCTTTGGACAGTATGATAAAACGCCTTGTTAACGCTTGTGGTAAGACTGCCAGAGATTCTTTCCAACATTGCTGAATAAGAAATGCCAGTTCCCGTAGGATTAGCTTTGAGCTCTAAGTGAATCGTTTTTAGAGGTCAAAGGAATCCTCTAGAGATTAGATGTCATGCTTGACCTTGAAGTGATTTCCAGTGAAACTATAATTGTTCTGAGAAATCTGACTTGATATATTAAGTTACTGAAAAATTAAATAATAGTTTTGAAATAAGCAAAGTTATTCAAATAAACATTCTTTCAGGAGCAGCTGGACTCAGAAGATGCATTTGGCAATTGTACTGAACTGAGGTGCCAGATTCCTAAAAAGAAGTGGGGGGCATTTATAAAAATTAACATGTAGTAAACAAACATGGTTCCTAGGGGGTAAAGGGAGGGAAAGATAAATTGGGAGATTGGGATTGACATGTGCACATTACTATATATAAAATAGATAATTATAAGAACCCACTGTATAGCACAGGGAGCTCTACTCAATACTCTGGAATGGCCTATGTGGGAAAGTGTTGAAACTGAAAAGTATTAGTCCCTGAGTTGTGTCTGACTCTTTGCAACCCCATGGACTGCAGCCTGCCAGACTCCTCTCTCCATGGAATTTTCCAGGCAAGAATACTGGAGTGGGTTGCCATTCCCTTCTCCAGGGCATCTTCTTGACACCAGGACCAAACCCGGGTCTCCTGCAATGCAGGCAGATTCTTTATTGTCTGAGCCATCTGGGATGAATGGGAAAAGAATTTTAAAACAAAGTGGATCTATGTGTATGTATAACTGATTCACTTCTGTATACCTGAAATTAACATAATGTTGTAATTCAATTATACTCCAATACAAAGTTTTAAAAAGTAAATTGTCCATAAAGAAAAAAAGAATTAGCAAGCTGAGTCCTAATTATGCTGCCCTCTTCCACATACCTTGGCCATACACATACTAATTAAAAAATGTAAAAATCTTATTTTTCTTTTATTAATTTGATTCAATTATTTTTATTAAATAGTTTACAGAACCTGACATGTACTATTTAGGTATAGTGAATGGAAATATTCACTGTCCTTTAAGAAATTTAAGGACTAGTGTTTCAAATACCAGCTCAAACATATTTGTACATGTTTCAGGTGAATGATTTAATAGTTTATTCCAAAATGGTGTCATTAAGTCCATGATTTAGTTTAGAAAGACTTCCAGATAAAAGTGGACATTTGAGTTGGTTTGTTTTTCCCAGTTAGTCTTGGATATCATTTTAGAAATAATAAAATTAATTGAAAGATATAATAAATAGCATAGAATTTCCTAGTGGTAATTAATAGGTACAAGCATAGAGTCAAACATGAGTTAGTAACTAAACAACACACACATAGCATAATTAAATATTAGGAGAAGCTTCCTGGCCCAAGTTCTAGGATACATATTTTAAGCACTACCCTGAATTGAAGATAGGGTTTAGTGAGAATGAGTAGATGGCTAGAATAAAGCAAGCATGCCGCCCATTAGAAAGGAATACATCCAGCTGGGTAGATTGGTGTTGACTGAGCTCAATAGAGTCTTGACTTTGGAAAAAACAACTGATGTGGAGCTATAATCACAGTTTTAGCCACTGGCTTTTTAAAGAAATGATCTAAGGAGGCAGCATTCAACTAATATTTGTTGGACAGCTGTTATATGCCAGACACTGTTTTTGAATGCTAGATGAATGACAATATTGTGAAGAGGCCCTATTTTTGCAATATTTCCAACTTTATAGTAAAGGTAAGATATACACATGCTGCTGCCGCTGCTAAGTCACTTCAGTCCTGTCCGACTCTGTGCGACCCCATAGACGGCAGCCCACCAGGCTCCCCCGTCGCTGGGAGTCTCCAGGGAAGAACACTGGAGTGGGTTGCCATCTCCTTCTCCAATGCATGAAAGTGAAAAGTAAAAGCAAAGCCGCTCAGTCCTGTCCGACTCTTCGCGACCTCATGGACTGTAGTCTACCAGGCTCCTCCGTCCATGGGATTTTCCAGGCAAGAGTACTGGAGTGGGTTGCCATTGCCTTCTCCATATATGCATGAGTCACTATAATACAAAGCAGAAGATAATAACTGGTCATAGGAATTACACAGTGCTATGCAACCTGACTTCCCTGGTGGCTCAGAGGGTAAAGCATCTGCCTACAATGCCGGAGACCCGGGCTTGATACCTGGGTAGGGAAGATCCTCTGGAGAAGGAAATGGCAACCCACTCCTGTATTCTTGCCTGGAAAATCCCATGGACGGAGGAGCCTGGTAGGCTACAGTCCATGGGGTCACAAAGAGTCAGACATGACTGAGTGACTTCACACACACATGCAACCTCAAAAGGAAGATAGCTTCCTGGTGAAGGTGATACATGGAGGAGAAGCAAGAGGGAGTATTAAAGACAGATATCCATTATACTAATTGGAGAACCAAGGTATAGTAATAGTTTAATGGAAATTCTGAACACATTCAGTT
The DNA here is from genome assembly GCF_019320065.1 of Cervus canadensis. Lineage (NCBI taxonomy): Eukaryota > Metazoa > Chordata > Mammalia > Artiodactyla > Cervidae > Cervus > Cervus canadensis. The sequence goes on along the minus strand of NC_057397.1, from coordinate 69,380,110 downwards.
CAGTTCAGTCACTTAGTCATGTCCGACTCTTTGCGAACCCATAAACCACAGCACACCAGGTCTCCCTGTCCATCACCAACTCCCGGAGTCCACCCAAACCCATGTCCATTGAGTCGATGATGCCATCCAACCATCTCATCCTCTGTTGTCCCCTTCTCCTCTTGCCCTCAATCTTTCCCAGCATCAGGGCCTTTACCTGATAATAATATATAATATATATACATAATATATATTATATATAATATAATATATAATATAATAATATATAATGATAATCTGAACACATTATCATTGTGGAAACAATAAAGTTTCCAGCAAAATTAACTGTTTAATAGAAAGTCATTATTCTGTGGCCAACAGAATAACAGATATTTTTTTCTTTCCTGAAAATGTCATTCAAAATTGGCTGTGAATTTAGAAATCTTTGGGAAGATGAGTTAGAAATCATTAAGAAAAAAAACAGGCTCAAAATTTGAAAACTGAGTTGAAGTGTCAACATAGAAGCATTCCTAGCACCATGTATGTCTAATATCTTGTTCCGTGGTCTTCTCCTAAGTCTAAAAGATTATAGTTAGCATTCCATAATATCCATTATTTGCCAGGTACTTCATTGTATTGTCTCTAATCCTTAAGACAGCCCTGAGAAGTAGATGCTTATATCTCCATTTAAAAAAATAGAAAGGGCGACTTAGGAATTTGAGTGACTTTCTTGAGATCCCAGAGCTAGTACATTGCAGAGCAGATGGTCTCCAAAGCCTGTGCTTTGCCTACTGCAAAATACTGACTAGATGATATAACCTATAGAAAAAGAATAAAATGAGAGATCCATATATTGCATACAATTCCATTTTGTGTGTGTGTATAATGAGTGTATGTATGTGTGATCATTCTGAACAGCAATAAATTCTTTTTAAAAATAATTTAAAATTGCTATAAATACTGTATATATTATAGAAATTAAGAGTATAGGCCATTGAATGAAGTAAAACTGCCTAGCGAAATAAAAAGCTACTTATTTTTTCCATTGTATATTCTTGCCTCCTTTGTCGAAGATAAGGTGTCCATAGGTTCGTGGATTTATCTCTGGGCTTTCTATTCTGTTCCATTGATCTATATTTCTGTCTTTGTGCCAGTACCATACTGTCTTGATGACTGTGGCTTTGTAGTAGAGTCTGAAGTCAGGTAGGTTGATTCCTCCAGTTCCATTCTTCTTTCTCAAGATTACTTTGGCTATTCGAGGTTTTTTGTATTTCCATACAAATTGTGAAATTATTTGGTCTAGTTCTGTGAAAAATACCGTTGGTAGCTTGATAGGGATTGCATTGAATCTATAGATTGCTTTGGGTAGTATAGCCATTTTGACAATATTGAGTCTTCCAATCCATGAACACGGTATGTTTCTCCATCTGTTTGTGTCCTCTTTGATTTCTTTGATCAGTGTTTTATAGTTTTCTATGTATAGGTCTTTTGTTTCTTTAGGTAGATATACTCCTAAGTATTTTATTCTTTTTGTTGCAATGGTGAATGGTATTGTTTCCTTAATTTCTCTTTCTGTTTTCTCATTGATAGTGTATAGGAATGCAAGGAATTTCTGTGTGTTAATTTTATATCCTGCAACTTTACTATATTCGTTGATTAGCTCTAGTAATTTTCTGATAGAGTCTTTAGGGTTTTCTATGTAGAGGATCATGTCATCTGCGAGCAGCAAGAGTTTCACTTCTTTTCCTATCTGGATTCCTTTTACTTCTTTTTCTGCTCTGATTGCTGTGGCCAAAACTTCCAAAACTATGTTGAATTGCTGGGAAAACTGGTCAACCACTTGTAAAAGAATGAAACTAAAACACTTTCTAACACCATACACAAAAATAAACTCAAAATGGATTAAAGATCTAAATGTAAGACCAGAGACTATAAAACTCCTAGAGGAGAACATAGGCAAAACACTCTCCGACATAAATCACAGCAGGATCCTCTATGACCCACCTCCCAGAATATTGGAAATAAAAGCAAAAATAAACAAATGGGACCTAGTTAAACTTAAAAACTTTTGCACAACAAAGGAAACTATAAGCAAGGTGAAAAGACAGCCCTCAGAATGGGAGAAAATAATAGCAAATGAAGCAATAGACAAAGGATTAATCTCAAAAATATACAAGCAACTCCTGAAGCTCAATTCCAGAAAAATAAATGACCCAATCAAAAAATGGGCCAAAGAACTAAACAGACATTTCTCCAAAGAAGACATACAGATGGCTAACAAACACATGAAAAGATGCTCAACATCACTCATTATCAGAGAAATGCAAATCAAAACCACAATGAGGTACCATTACACGCCAGTCAGGATGGCTGCTATCCAAAAGTCTACAAGCAATAAATGCTGGAGAGGGTGTGGAGAAAAGGGAACCCTCTTACACTGTTGGTGGGAATGCAAACTAGTACAGCCGCTATGGAAAACAGTGTGGAGATTTCTTAAAAAACTGGAAATAGAACTGCCATATGACCCAGCAATCCCACTTCTGGGCATACACACTGAGAAAACCAGATCTGAAAGAGACACGTGCACCCCAATGTTCATCGCAGCACTGTTTATAATAGCCAGGACATGGAAGCAACCTAGATGCCCATCAGCAGATGAATGGATAAGGAAGCTGTGGTACATATACACCATGGAATATTACTCAGCCATTAAAAAGAATTCATTTGAATCAGTTCTAATGAGATGGATGAAACTGGAGCCCCTTATACAGAGTGAAGTAAGCCAGAAAGATAAAGAACATTACAGCATACTAACACATATATATGGAATTTAGAAAGATGGTAATGATAACCCTATATGCAAAACAGAAAAAGAGACACAGATGTACAGAACAGACTTTTGGACTCTGTGGGAGAAGGCGAGGGTGGGATGTTTCAAGAGAACAGCATCGAAACATGTATACTATCTATGGTGAAACAGATCACTAGCCCAGGTTGGATGCATGAGACAAGTGCTCGGGCCTGGTGCACTGGGAAGACCCAGAGGAATCGGGTGGAGAGAGAGGTGGGAGGGGGAATTGGGATGGGGAATACGTGTAAATCCATGGCTGATTCATGTCAATGTATGACAAAAACCACTACAATATTGTAAAGTAATTAGCCTCCAACTAATAAAAATAAATGGGGAAAAAATGTGGAACAGAAGAAAAAGCTACTTATTACCATGTTCATGAAGAAGATATACTAATAGCTGCTCACTTGTATTTTATCTGCTGCATTAGGTGACTTATAAAAGTTTTTCTTTTTTTAATATTTACTTGGTTGCATTTCCTTGGAGCTTCAGAGTAATGTGATCTGAGAAGGACTTGACCAGCTATTGCTGGCTTTGAAGACAAGAGGGGGATCAGATGTCAAGGAATGTGGGCAGCCTCTGGAAGCTGGAAAAGGCAAGAAAACAGATTCCCTCCTAGAGTCTCCAAAATACACACACCCCTAAAACACATTGATTTTAGGTCAATGAGACCCATTCTGATAGCTGATTTGCAGAGTTGTAAGATAATATATTTGTATGGTTTTAAGCCACTAAATTTGTGGTAATTTGTCATAGCTGTAATTGGAAACTAATATAGTCACTTGACTCTGGATTAAGTCTTTCAGTGGCATGGCTACATGAATATATTTTCACTTAAGCTTCACAAAAGAATAAGGCCTCCAGGATGGATGCATTATTTTTTTGTTTATAGGATAATTGTAATTCTCAGAGGAAAGCATGAATTTCTGAAATAATATCTTTTCCATGAATTCTAAGGACAGGGAATTTCATTGTAAATATATCTATGTCTACTTTATATTAATTTAAGTAATTAACATACATCCATACCAAATACCAGGTGGTATTTAAATATAAACCACAAACTGCCTTAATTTTCTTTTTAGTTATTTTTCTTGTCTTACGTAAACTCAATAATTTGTCAAACTCCCATGATTCCTTTTCTTTTACTCTTTAATATTAAAATTCTGAAGTATGGAAGTTGTATTGCAATCTGAACGGTAAGCTATGTTTAGGAGTAAAAGAAGAGATTCCAAAGCTTGAAAGATACAACTAGATTTCAAATCAGTGAAGAATGCCATCTTTAGGGAATAATCCTGTGTCAAGGATCTATTGGATTAGAGGGTCTTTCTGACTCCTCTTATGTATGGCCCTTCCTCTGTCTGACCAATCCGATGTTAGTAGGTACATGTAGAGCAGATCTTCCTTACCCTACCTATCATGTTAATAGTTTCTGGTATGAACTTTGTGATCACAGTGATGTTAACGGCTACCTTCCTACTCCACCCCCACCCATGTCTTACTGGCCTAAGTGAAAAAGTTCATTTGGGGTTAGTATGACAGAAGGACCTCAGATCTTTGGCTAATTTCCGATTTCCTTTGCTGAGTTTTAAATGATTCTCCGTCTGTGAGTCACAGTGTTAGGATACTCTTGAGTTGCTCAAGTGAGTTATGAATGGATCGTTAATTGTGTTTTCAAATACCCTTGAAATGGTTTGAATTAAAATTTTAATGAAATTAAGTACTTTAATGGAGAACTTGTGCTTAAATAAAGTGAACATGAAACTCAAATGAACTTTATTTTTAAAGGTAATTTTAGGTATATGTGAAATAATTAAGGTTATGATGATTTTTTTTTTTAGGTTATATGGATCTCAGAAAAGTGGCTTAATTATTTCTTTTTTTCTCATTTGAAAGTGGATAATGTATGAGTTTATTAATCTCTATATGTTTGCAGTTGACAGCACTAAATCTGGGAAACAACCTTTTAGAAGAAGTTCCAGAAGAGATGAAATACCTTACATCCCTGAAGAAGCTCCATTTGTTTAGAAATAAGATACATAGATTTGCATCTGGAGTATGTGGTAAGTTAGTCAAATAAGAGCATATTTATAGTGCCGAAGTTAATTTCCTTATATTGAACAATTTGGAACTAAAGTGAAAAAGGAATTTTAGTCTTTTTTGGTTTGAGATATTTACACTTGAAATTAGGGAATTTGGGGAACAACTTTTAAAAACTACTGTGTTATATATTTCTTTACATGTAAATCTAAGAAAATAAGTAAGTGTTAAATTAATGTTAGCAATTATTCCCCTTTTCAGAATCAGGGTACATATAGAATGTCAAGTCTGAGCACCCTTTTTCTGGACCAGAGAGAAAACTAGTTGAAAATCAGATCAAGAAACATCTCCACAGTTCTCCTTGTTCTTTATACTTTTTATACCATCTTAACTACTAAGTCACTATCTTTGTTTATGATGTGAAGCTGCATTTGAATCAGTTCTAATGAGGTGGATGAAACTGGAGCCTATTATACAGAGTGAAGTAAGTCAGAAAGAAAAACACCACTACAGTATATTAATGCATATATATGGAATTTAGAAAGATGGTAACAATGACCCTACATGCGAGATAGCAAAAGGGACACAGATGTAAAGAACAGACTTTTGGACTCTGTGGGAGAAGGCGAGGGTGGGATGGATGATTTGAGAGAATAGCAATGAAACATGTGTATTACCATATGTGAAATAGATCGCCAGTCCAGGTTCGATGCATGAGACAAGGTGCTCAGGGCTGGTGCACTGGGCTGACCCTGAGGGATGGGATGGGGAGGGACGTGGGAGGGGGTTCAGGATGGGGGACAAATGTACACCCATGGCTGATTCATGTCAATGTATGGCAAAAACCACTTCAGTATTGTGAAGTAATTAGCTTCTAATTAAAATAAATAAATAAATTAAAAAAAAAAAAGATGTGAAGCTTAACTTGGGGAGAATTTTAAAGAAAAGATATGAGGTTAAATAAATCGCATTTCTTCTTCGTGTTTCCCTTAAGCTATTAATTTCTCCATTTAATACATTTTTCCTATTTAATATAGGTAGAATGTGCTTAAGGACAGAACACATGACAAGGAGATCCACATAACCTTTATAGCTTCATTAACTCATCTAAGGAACTTCACTACTTTATATGTCCCCAACAGTAAAATCAGAGCTATAGAATTTATGACGTCCTGTGAACTTCTGAGGCATGGGTACTATATATTGTCATCATTATCACTGAGCAGCATTTATTAAAGGTATAATTTCATGGGGTCTCAGTTGTGGATATATAACAAAAACACAAGTAGATTCTAGTATTACCTCTTTAAAGTATTTTAAAATATTAGATCATGTGTCTTGGAGAAATATTTTTTCACAAAATAATAGCTGTAATAAACTTGTTAATGGTATGTACATTATATATACAAACTTATAGATACAGGGTTCAATTATAATTTACTTACAAAGAAAACAGTTTATAAATTAGAAAAAATTAAGGGCATGCAAAAAAGTTCATAATAATATTTATGAACTACACTGAGGGGCAAACAGGTAAAATCTGATGTGTATAAATGATATCAGACAACCTGGTTCGTGCTACTTTAGGCTTCTGCAAAGAAATTTTTTCTCATGTTGCTCTTAAATTTGAGGCTTAAAAAAATATATGTAATCTGTGTACAGTACCCTACCCCTGAAGGTCTGTAGTTTCTCTGTTTCTTGATCTGGGGCTGTCGAACTTTGAAAATCTCATATGAGTGACACAAACTGTGTTCTGTGCCAGGTCTTGACTATCCAAAGGCAGAAGCAGGTTGGTGTCCAACATGTATTGCGTGGTGCTGTTCTTGCCCCTGTCCCTACCCCGTCAGAGTAGACTAGACCAGGGTAAGACGTGTGCCAAGCGGAGTCAGTCACGTTCTCTTTCTTGGGGTTTATGACAGAATCTAAAACAGTTTTTCTGGTCTGAGCTAACCACATGAACTAAGAGAAAAGTTGCAAACTGGTGACCTGTGGGGTGAATCTGCTTTACAAATAGGTTGGTTCTGTTTTGTTTGCCTCTCTAAAATTTTGAATTAGGGTCAAAGCCAGCTTAAAACTCAATATTAAAAAAAGTGAAGATCATGGCATTTGGTCCCATCATTTCATGGCAAATAGATGGGGAAAAGGTGGAAGAGGTGACAGATTTCCTCTTCTTGGGCTCCAAAATCACTGTGGATGGTGACTGCAGCCTGGAAATTAGAGGACAGTTACTTCTTGCCAGGAAAGCTATGACAAACCTAGACAGTGTGTTAAAAAGCAAAGACATCATCTTGCCAAGAAAGGTCCATATGTCACGACTATGGTCTTTCCTGTAGTCATGTACAGATGTGAGAGCTGGACCATAAAGAAGGCAGAGCACTGAGTTTGAACTGTGGTGCTGGAGAAGACTCTTGAGAGTCCCTTCCTTGTATAGCAAGGAGATCAAATTCGTCAATCTTAAAGGAAATCAACACTGAATACTCATTGGAAGGACTGATGCTGAAGTTGAAGCTCCAATACTTTAGCTACCTGATGCGAAGAGCCAACTAATTGGAAAAGACCCTGATGCTGGGAAAGAGTGAAGGCAGAAGGAGAAGAGGGCAACAGAGGATGAGATGGCCAGAGGGCACCACCGATTCAGTGGACATGAACTTGGGCAAACTCAGAGAGATGGTGAGGGACAGGGAAGCCTGGTGTGCTGCACTCCATGGGATTGTGAAGAGTCGGACACGACTTGGCAACTGAACAACCAAATTTGCAAATTAAGAGAGTTCATATAAAATTCTGGATCTCTGGCTCTTTTTTGTTTCTCTGAACAAGAAAGATTAGGCAATGATGGACTCACATTCCCACATGACACCAGTTGTTGGGAGCTGGCCGAAATGCAGGTCCCCTGTGGCAAAAAGCATGTGCTCACCAGTTCCGTGCTCCCCTGCCAGGTAAACCCCTGCTAGGCCCACTGTTGTGTTTTAAGTTATCTTCTCGGTTCCTGTAGGCATTTCAGTCTGAGAACTCTGTCTACTCCATAACCATTCAAACGCAGGAGTTGTAGGATGGCTATATGGATACATGGAAAAGTAGAGATAATATGTTTAAGTGAAAGAATAAGGAGTGAAGGAATGCGGGAGAGAGAGAATATGAATATGAAGCTTAGAGAAGCTACAAAGAAAAATGAAACTCTGTGTTCTGCAGAGATTCCCAGAGAGTATAATCTCCCAGACTTGGAGAATCTCCGGAGAGAGACAGACTGTTAGCCTGGAGCTGGTGTGGGGGTCTCCTTGACCATCACAACCCAACAACACAGTTCAGTGATTCTGAGGGCACACCAGAAGCCCGGGAGACCCTCTGTGACTACCAAGAGAAGTCAAAGGACTGTATATATGTGTACCCAATACATACAGTTGGCCCTTGAACAACACAGGTTTGAATTGTGGGTCCACTTATACCAGGGTATTTTTTCAATGGTAAATTCTGCCGTACTGCAGTTTCCTGGGTTGGTTAAATCCTGGGGTGCAGAGGAAGAACAGATGGGAGCGCCCACTGGAAGTTATATGTGGATTTTTCCACTGGTGAGGATGGGTGCCTCTAATGCCCACATGTTGTTCACAGGACTGCGATATATATATATATATACATATATATATACATATATATATATACATACATATATATATATACACACACACACATACACATGTGTATACATGCGAGATATATATATATACACACACACACACACACACAC